>NW_027526225.1:65016931-65070567 GCF_048455015.1 Haemaphysalis longicornis | reverse complement strand
ACGGTGGAGGGTCCCATTGGTCACAGGCGCCTTATCATCGATAATGTGGTTTCCATGCTTGTTTTGTGTTTTTTTTCTTTACACGAATACTGAGCTCTATGTTGTATGTCAGATTAGCCTGACGCATGTGCTCGGCGTCTTAGGCGAGAATTGCTGGGTCCTGCGTGGGCTTTTCGTTTACGACACGAAATTTTACGACCAACTAGAGGGTGTAACAGCTTCGCTGTGCAAACAGGCAAAGAGAATGCATCTTTTTTGTACTGGTCTCCCGTCAAGCGCGCTCAGGCAGCAAATTGAAAAAAAAAAACGTGTAACAAAAAATCAAAGACAGGAAGGAAGGAAAGGGAGTAGGAACAGGGAAATGTTTAGAGCAGAGCAAAGGGCAAGTTGCGTCGTGCGTAGGAGCGACAGTCTTCACATCTCTCCGCTCCCAAGTTGGCACTTTCGCTGATCTCAATGCGCACTGTTTGTCTTTCCCTTTGCGTGTCCAGTTAGCGCTCTATTTTGTAAGGCTTTCCCTTTCTCTCTTTATCCAGACGTCTTGTTTAATTAATGAAAGCTCCCATTCTGGCCCAGCCGGCGGAATGGCCAGCTATGTAGTGCCACTGCGCCTGGTTTTTCGTGTCTGTTTTTCTACGCGCAGTCCTATTTGACCGTCAATGCCCTCGGAGTTCCCCGGCAGACGCTTTTGTGTACGCCGAAGGGGTGGCCAATGTTTGTGTACAAAGCATGGCTCGCGGGAGCGTTTCCCGCCAGTTTGTAAACAGCGTCTCGGTTGTCCCCACGGCGACAGCTGGTATGTCATAGCTCTCGGTCGATGACATTTCTGAAAGATAGCGCAGAATAATCTAGTGTGGAAACTTTAACTCGACTATCTATCTATCAATCTATATATATATATATATATATATATATATATATATATATATATATCAGGTATTCGTTGAGGTTAAAGGAGGAAAGAGCGGCTGTCTAAAATGCCAAGGGAAACAGGGCAATTGTTACGCTTTTTTTACTACGATTAGTGAAGTCAACATTTTTTTAGTTTTATATAGGAAAGATACTGCAAAAAACCACGCGTCCAGAGTGCGGACCGAACCTACGCTTCTGATCAGGTCTCGGATGCCCTAACAATTCGGCTTTCTGGGCTACTGTGTTCTCCGTCACTTTCTAGGGTATTTATATTTATTACATTTAGATATTTACATTTTATTATGTTTTATGTTTGTCAATATAAAAGTCAAAGAGCGAGAAACAGAGAGCAAAGACGAAGAGCATAGTCCATGCTTTTCTGTAAAGCAGAGTAGTGACGCGCATTCGTAACCCAAGGTTTAGCCGCGGTAATAAAACCAAGCTATAACGTAAGATTGTCTGTCTGTCTGTCTGTCTGTCTGTCTGTCTGTCTGTCTGTCTGTCTGTCTGTCTGTCTGTCTGTTTTCCTCCTTTTGGGAGAAAGTGTTGAACCACGACAAAAGTAAACCTCACCCCGAAAACCTTGCATTGAGTCCCCCAGAAAAATTTATCTCACGCTTTCTCCTGCATGCGTCTTCCAGCGGCACTATCCGTTCCGATTTGTGCAAGCTCTATACTTGAGGCCTTTGTATCAACTACCAACACCACGCGCATCGCACCCAGCCCAATGCTCTCTCTGCGCGGACTGTGTAGTGCTACGCAGGGCGCCTCTGTTTACCCTTATCGCACGCCCCCACGGGGCGCAGTTCGACCGGGGCTCACGCCTATCCCGTTATTGTGTCACTGGCGCTCCCTCCGCCCTCGCGCTCGTCCCTCGGCGGCGAGCGCATTTAGGCGTGAGCGAAGAAAAATATCTGTGAGAAGATTAGTTTTTCCGTCGTCTCCCTCCAGTTTCCTTTGTTTCGGTGGCACCCAAAGGGTATAAAGAAGTATCAGTGCCAGCGAGAACAGCTCTTCTGTGTTTGCCGCTTTATATGAGTCTCAGCCGGCGTCTCAATTCCCGTTCCCAGAGAAAGAACTCCAAGAGCAAAAAAAGGAAGAGCAGGAGCAGGGATGAACTCTCATACGCAGCATCTTCCAGTATCGCTCGCTCACCGCGTACTATACGTCGACCTCTGCTGCGCTCTTTGCGGGAATCGCGCAGTGTATCTTCCTTTGTCTGCGAGTCTCAGTCTCTTGGATCTCTTTGGGTGGCAGGAGAGAGTTGGGAGTGCGGCCTTGCCTCGAGCAATGTAATTGGCTCTTCCCTATTGCTTTTTTTTATTGGGTGCCTTCGCGGTTTGGAGGGGAGGAGAAGGAAGAGGGGGGATGAATCCGCTTGCTTTTGCGAGGCAGCGGCTGTGCTTTTTCTATTGAAATTTTCACGGGCGGTGGTTGAAGGGAAGAGCTCTCCGCTGATGCGATTCTCGTGTTCTCTCGAAGTTCGCGCGCGCGTCACGTTCTGGAGGGCGTAAACCTTTTCGGTGGATATCATATTTCTCTCCGCTTCTTTTCCGTGCGCTCGCCGAAAGTAAAACGCGTGAAAGCTTTTGAGCGCTTATGGATGAGAAGGAATTTTCAGTTTATGCGTCTTGCCCTTTTTTGTAACGCTAAACGACGCATGCGCTATACCCATATTTTACGGCGCGAACTACATTTATCTGTACGCCACGTTTACGCGTAGGCTGGTTTCCTGCGTTCTACTGTTTGCATAGTTTATTATGAAAGATGGATGGACGTCGAGCGTTGTAGCGAGCGTAAAAAGGTGCTATTTTCCCGGGGCAAACACTTCGCCCGCGCAGTCCAGCTGCCCAAACTTAATTACGTCCTTCCATACTGCCTTTAGGCTTGTAACGTTGGTTAGAACAAAAAATCGAACAAGATGTTCCGTTCATATATGAAACATGTCATGGACGGTGGGTCTCTCTCTCTCTCTCTCTCTCTCTCTCTCTCTCTCTCTCTCTCTCTCTCTCTCTCTCTCTCTCTCTCTCTCTCTCTCTCTCTCTCTCTCTCTCTCTCTCTCTCTCTCTCTCTCTCTCTCTCTCTCTCTCTCTCTCTGTATGAGATTCTTTGACTTCAGTTCTTCCTCGTGTTTTTCCTTTTGTTATCCTAATCACAACATTCTGTATTTCGTTGTTGTGAGGTTTAACGCACCGACGCTTCACAGGCGACGAGGCGCGCCGTAGTGGAGGGCTCCGGGTTAATTTTGACCACCTGGGAATCTTAACGTGCGCCGGAATCTCGAACGCACGGGCGTTTTTGCTTTTCGCCTCCATCAGAAAAGCGGCCGCTGCGGCCGGGAATCGAATCCGTGACGTCGTGCTCAGCAGCGCTTATGTATGTATGTATGTATGCATGTATGCATGTATGCATGCGCGTGCGTGCGTGCGTGCGTGCGTGTGTGTGTGCGTGCATGTGCGTGTGTGTGTGCGTGCGTGCGAGCGTTCGTGTGTGCGTGTGTGCGTGTAAATGTGTCTGAGAGAGAGAGAGAGAGAGAGAGAGAGAGAGAGAGAGAGAGAGAGAGAGAGAGAGAGAGAGAGAGAGAGAAAAAGAGAGAGAGAGAACCTGTATGTCAATTTGAACCCGTGTGTCAGTTTGATGTGTCTCACATCCGCTGCACAAGAACAGGCTGTTTTTAAAAGGTGCCTTCACGCTTTAGTGTCAGGCCTGCCCGTATTGCTTCTGGAAAAGGTGTCTCTCCATCAGTGCACTTGTGTTCAGTAGTGAAGCCGTCTCTATAAGGTTCAGTGTGTAGCTTTCCCCATAAGTACACGTAAACTCTAATGGGAGCGTTTAATAAGAGACCCTTTGGCTATCTTACTTTCATATAAAGCTTTCCATATTGTCAAAAAAATTCACGCATCTCAACGAAGTGAATTGTGACGAGTGGGCGAAGCACTTGGGATCGTTCTTACAGTAAATCACCCATGACATTGCCCACTCGCGCATGTAATGAGGGACAACGCGTGTGTACATTATATACAATTCCAATCCAATCCAATCCAACACAATTCAATTTATACCTATCCAATCCAATCCATCTCAATACAATCCAATCCAAACCCAATGCAATCATATCAAACCCATTTCATATCCAATCCAAATCCAACTTAATACAATCCAGTACAATGCTCCTCGCGCATGCGCACCACGGCTCTCCAGGAGCCCCGCGCGAAACTTCTCAACGTCTCTCTCCCTCCCTCTCTAACCTTTTTTCGGCGAATTAGCGTTGATAGTTATGGTTTTTGTTTTTTGTCGCGTTTTGCAGCCTTTTATGCGGTTTGACATAGACATATTCGGTTTATACTGATGTGTGCGCGGACGCCAACGGGCGGACATTAGAAGTCCTAACGTGCTTCGCACCTAAAAAATGTCTTCGCAGCAAGCCATTTGTCTGTAGTAGTGAAGCCGGTTTTGAAATGAGCTCAGCGTATGGCAGGGTTGCTAAGCATTTATTCGACAATTCTCATTTGGGATTTTCTGCATTTTTTCTCCTCACCCAAGCGAATTTTAATGCGACGTTGTGCTTAAATGCGTTGGCCCCTTTATGCCGTTTTGCGGAGAACTGCGGCACCTTTCCGTGTGCTGCCTGTAATTCCAATCACCCGTTTACTGACCCCAATATCTGTTTATTGCCCCTCAAGCGGTTCGTTCGGGTGCCATTGCACGTCTCTCCAGCGCCGGCCGTCGTTTGGTTCGGGGGTCGTAAGGAGGCCGCAGCTGCCGGGAACGTCTTCTAATGAGCCTTCTGTTCGCAATGATTCTTTCGCAAACGTGAGATAGCGGGGAGCGACCACCTCTGTGATGGCCTCCATGCATTTTTTTGTTTTGTTTTCCCCGGCTTTTACGGATCCTTCGCAGCAAACAAACACGTTGGAGTGTCCATTACACCCGCCGGGCACAATCTGCTTTGTGAGGAGAACAATGAGCGTTGCAGGCGTGTTGTCGCAGGCGCGCACGCGCGTGTCAAAGTTACTTACGGAGCTCGATAAGCGATAAGAAACATACACTTGACAATTACGCAAACGTATACACTCAGGCACTGGTATGTCCCGCCGCCAAGAACTAAGGATGGCATGTCAGTGTTTGGTTGCAGCGCAATACGGTTACTGAATTGTATAATTCTTGAAAGTATTGATACAACTTCTTGATATTCCAAACATAAATTTGTCGCCCCATTTCTTTCTCATATAAAAAAGTTACATTGTCTGCTGAATCTGTCCGTTATTTTCAAATTATGCTGTGTTGTCAGTCGTGGATTCCTGTTTATAGAAATTTCGGACTTGTGACAATGTAGATTCGTTCGTTAAACAATTGGATGTGTACGTTGTGTTCGCTTTCACTTTCATTTCTCCCTGCATCTCTTTCTTTCTTTCTTTCTTGTTTGTTACTCCCTGTGTTGGTTCAGTGGGAAGCACCTTCGCCCTGTAGCGGGCGTAAATAGGCTGTTAATGATGGTGATTATTATTATTATTATTGTTATTATTATTATTATTATTATTATTATTTGGTCCCCCTGATGTCGCCCTATATGAATTTTAGGTCCACTCAAGTTGCCTATCCTCTAATGGGTTATTTTTAAACATTTCTTATGATGTTTTAACTTTTTATACAGTGATAATGAAGTTATTTCCTTTAAAGCAAAGAAATCGCGCAGCGTCTCTGTCTTGACATTGCCACGAACGTCTTTTCACGTCTCTGCAACGTCGACGTCGGGGGGAGGGGGGTGGGGTGACTTTCACATGATACGAATATCGACGCCCTCGACAGGTTCTAAGTGGCGGTTAAGTGCCCATCAAGTGCGTAATATGGACAACCAGCCACATGAGTGATACAGATATGGAAGGCCTCGACGAGTTCTAAGGGGCGAGTTTCCTATCCGATGCGCAATACTTGCGGATACTTGCTCATGGGTGGTCACAGGATGCTCGAATGTACGAGCTGATTTGCGGCACTTTTTTTTTCCTTGACTGCCTTTCTGATTTTACTCACACCAGCGACACTTCGCTTCACTTTTTACCTTCGTTAAAGCACTCGTCCGCTTTGTTTACCTTCGTTAAAGCACTCGTCCTCTTTGTTCATTTTCTTTCAAAACGACGCATTGGAACCTTCACTTTCTCCTTCTCTCCAGCGTTGACTTTCTCCTTATCTCCTTCTCTCTTTCTCTCACGCACTCTCTCTTTCGGACCGGTTAGTCGATCCTAGGACGCCAGCCAGACATAGCATGCAATGCCCAGCCCCTGTTAAGCTTATCATCGCAAGAAGCTCACAGCACTGCCCGGTATACTCGCTTCGCCGCACACGCCGATACGAAATGCGCACCGAACCGCCACATCGAACCAAAACAAACGCGTTGATCCGGACAACGCTCTGGCCGAAAGCGCCCTACCGCGCAGAACGCGCTCGAGATAAACCACGTCTCCCTCTCCCACATTGACACCGTTCCGACTGGCGCCGGTGTTTTTGTTTTCAGCGTTCCACCGGGGCCAAGCTCCCCGCGACGCCGAGTCGTCGTCTTCGGGCCGGCCGCCGTATCTCTCTCACGTGAGCGATACGCGGAAGCGAAACGTGCAATTCGACCTCCAAGCGGCCGAGAGGCGCGGTGGGGAAAATACCGGTGCCTTATTCCTTCCATGCCGTAAAGAGATAGCGGGGGGATAGTCGAGAGATAGGCGGGGGAGGCGCGCTTACGCGAACTTAACGGCTCCCATGACCTCACTTTCGTGACCCTCGTTCCGCTGTCGTCCTTGAAAACGCCCGCACGTGCCGCGTATCGCGGCCGCGAAGATCGGCGCTCCGGGGAGATCTTTAGGACATCTCTCCGGGCGCTCGTAAAGTTCTTTCCACTCAGCGCTGATGAAGGGCGCACTAACACTGAATTTTAAGGCGACGGCGAGTATGTCCAGAGCGCGGGGGCAGTTCTACGCGCAAACCGCATTGTTGGAAATGGTATTGGAATACGCAATTTCTACCGGCGCTGCGGCAAGTGTTGTATAAGTTATGCATGACTCCCGCTCGCACTGGAAGCGAGTGTCGTGGTAGCGCGCAGTTGGACGGAGTTTGAGAATTAGGGGTTCTGGGTGTCGTGTGAAACAGGTGCTCCCCTGGGCGAGTCGTGTTGGGTAATGCGTGTTTCGGGGTGCTCGTTGGTGTTCAGTTATTTGAATGTCGGCTGTATGCTTCTCGCGCAACGTCGTTGTGTTTCCGTTAATATCGAATATGAACAACCGGCTTTAAACCAACATTTGTCCGTTCGTACGTACGCTCATCATGACATCCTTATCGCCACAGCATCATCATCACAGTGACCGGCTGGTCGCTGACGTTAGGGAGCATGCGGAACGACAAGCTGGATCACGATCTCGCTCGCAGTGAGACATGGGTTTCTTTATTCTTCGTCTACTTCTTCCTTTCTCTCTTTCTTTCTTTCTTTCTTTCTTACATGGGATAGCAGTGACAGCGTGGACAGTGATCCTAGACAAATCACTCGTAGCAAACGCGAACCAAGGGTAGAACATTCAGCTGAAGTATTGCCGGGCAGCACTCACGAGCACGCAGGCATAAAAGACCGGTTCGTGCGAAACAGATCTAGCCCTCTCGACCAAGATTGACCTCTCTCTCGCTTTCTCTCTCTCTCCCTTTCTCTTTCCAGTTGTCTGTAGCCTCGACGATAAGGCTATCTGTGTTCACGAACTTCTTATTTTTAATTAGATATTATTACTGCGCTACTTCCCTGCGATTCCATGGCCGCACGCACGCACACACACACACACACACACACACATATATATATATATATATATATATATATATATATATATATATATATATATATATATATATAGGGAGCAATAAAACTTGTTGGAAGATGCTAGAGAACACAAGAAAAGAAAACTTCGAACAAGGTAGAAACCACGATTGTTGCCAACGTTTCAGCTCAGAGACTTGCCTGAATCAGGGTGAAGGCTGGTCTCTTGGCTGAAACGTCGCAACAATCGTGGTTTCTACCTTGTTCGAAGTTTTCTTATATATTTGTGTGTGTGTGTCTTTAGGACGCCCATTTCCCCGCTCCGAAGAAAACACGCGCCAGTTTTCGCCGCCAATTTCCGGAGATCTAAACATTCGTCTCGTGTCCCTATTACCCCGCCCCGAGTTTGTCGGGAAAAAAATCGTTAAAAGGCGGACGGTGGTAGGCTGAAACATGAGCAGCAATTTTTATTTTCCCACCCCGGCACTCCGAAAAAGGAGCGCGCTTGGGAGCCCGGAAGTACCTCCTCTTTTTACAGGGCTCCGATGTTCCTCCGGGCGCCATATTTAATTAGCTTGTATTCCGCGCCCATCACTCCCTCCCCGCCCCCGGCGTTGCGGGGAGGCCGTCTACGAGCCGAGCTTCCCGACCTCTGCTAAAATTTGCCTCCGGGCATCGTCAACAACCGCCCTCACCTCCCCCTCCGAAAAAAAGTAATCGGCGCAATTTCGCCGGGGATTATTACCCCCAACGTGGGTCTATATTTACGCGTCTCTATATACTTCGTTCATGGGACGAGACTTCTTGCACGTGTTCACCTCATCCGGGCAGCAGGGATGCCGAGAGGATGGGAGGATGAAGAGCGGAGAGACGTGGAACGCAGGTAGCGAAAACTCCGGCGAAATTAGAGCACCCAAGAAAAACAAAAAAAAAAGATTGCGAGAACAGATTAGGCGTTTCCCGAAAACGATTCCGTAATCACGACTAAGGAGGGGGGATAGGAGGAAGGGAGGGGAGTGATGTGCAACCGGGATAAGCCACGCTGCTGCCGAACAGGACGGAAAAAGCGCGCGGCGGTAAATTTAACGCGTCGCCACGCCTCCCGCGATGGCCCGATAAAAGCGCCGTTCCCTTGGCGGTATATTCTCGGGAGCTTCGCTTGGTTGCTGCCGCTGCGGTAGCGTCGTTTCGGTGCTCTACGAAGCCGATTACAAAGGGGAGGCTGTTGTAGTTAGCTTAATAGCTAAAATATCTGTCAGCTTCCTTAAATGTAGAGCGCTAATCAAGAGCATGTATACATTATTTCGTTTTCGGGGACATATTTGGCTGTGAGTTCGACAGTGTCCGTATACAGTGATGGAGAGACGCATTTACTGAAGTTTCCTACGTTAGGAAGGAAGGAAAAATGGTAAAGGAAAGACAGGAATGTTAACCAGGCTACGGCCTAGTATGCTATCCTACACTAGGTAAAAGGAAACAATGGGGATAAAGAGAAAAACATAAAAATGGAAAAGTAGGGACAGAGCGTAAAGTGGTGTGCTCAGCGGTAGGACAATATAGACAAAAAAGTTCACTGAGTTCGTATAGGGCAGCCTTTTGTGCTACAGTCTTCTGTACAAGTCAGTCGTTTGTAGAAGGAGCGCTTTTGTTGCCTTGTGCGTAGTAGGTGATGGAGAAGGCCAGCGGCCCAGGATTTTCTCCTCAGAAAATGGCCGCCGAGAGTCTAGTTTCCGAAGGGTTGAAGAGAGCTGGCTTCTTTCCGATGAAAAACGTGGACACGCGCGTTAGATTTATCAAAATTACTCACCACACCCCCGCACCCACACAGACACAGTGAAAGTTTCTGCGGGATTGTTCAAGTTACTGCGATAGAATTGTGGCTTCACCGGAAGTGCCATAGAAAGCCCTAATGTGTGGCGTCAGCAGTGGGCTTACCATTTAGCCGATTGCCTTTTAAAGCGAAAAACGTTCTTAGTTGGACCGATGGCGTACTGTCAAAAACAATGAATTTCCCCATAGACGGGTTGGTCGACCGAAAAGCTCTGATAAGACTTCTAGGCACACGTCCCGTGCGTGAAACCGGACTTCCAAAATCGCGAAAAACTAGCCGTTCTAGATGAGACGATACACGCATCGAGCAGTGTTGAGGAGTGCAATAGCATGCCTTTATATCATAAACCACGTATCGGTATGCATTCAGATCGTTCGTAGATGCGTTTACCAAGTGAGCGAAAAATCGTCGCATGGGTTCGCTCTTCGTTTGCGATTTGGGTCTTTGAAGGTCTGTCGATCGATTGGACGCACTTTTAGCGAAGGTATCGACGCACTTTTGACCCAGTTTTGATTTGAGAAAGCTTTCTCGCTTATCTAAACTTTCTTGAGGAAGGGATGGTAAAGTTTTGGTGAGTCCAGGGTGAATCAAAAGCTTAAAGGAGCCATGACGAGAAAATACAACTTCGTTTAATTTGAAAGAAGTAGGATTCAGTATCTTACTCAGCTCCATTACAGCCACAAAAGATGTTTTTTTTAACGAAAAAAAGCAAGGAAGTATTTAAAAACTTTCAAATTTTGCGCCACAGTGACGTGTTATGAGCAAGAATGACGTCAGACGGGCCAACAATAAAACATAATTTTCAGTGCGTTAGCTGCACGTTAGCATTCAAGTGATGCGGTCAAATGGAACTAGAGGCCCCATTACAGACGTCCAGTCATGTGTCGTCGCGACAGGTCAGTTAGGCGGCCGCCAATCGCACAAACAAGGTTCCGTGACGTCATAGAAAAGTTGCGGGAAATTGGCTAGGGGGTCGCTACTGCTTCACACGTTTTCTTCAATATCTCCGTTATTTCTTCGAAGATTGCGATGATTTGTTATCATTGTTATCGGGACTAAGCAGTCTTTCTAATAAACCCAACTTGTATTTTGTTTTCGTGGCTCCTTTAACATGACTGAAAAACTTGTTACTTACCGGCATGAGTTGAGGCGAAATATTTGGTGTCGCTAAGAGACCTCCACAATTAGTTGGGTGGCTTTAGGTTTGGTTCGAACGGACTAATAAGTGTTGCGTTTTTCGAGCTTAGAACCTACCGTATTGATTCGAATATAAGGCGAGTTTTTTTTTTTTTTTTTCAAACATCCGTAGTCTCAAAATTATACCCCGCCTTATATTCGACGCTCATTATATATGTATGGCGATTTTTTTTTTTACTCTCCGAATTGAACCCTCGACTTATAATCCCGACAGCCTTATAACCGAATAAATACGGTATTTTCTTCTTCTCGGTGTGCTACCTTGGGCACCATGGTCACACCACTATGTTATACGTCACTCGTTTTTCCCTGCGGTAGTTCGCACTGGTTTTATTATGGCACGTGCGCTAGTGAAGGAACCTTCGATATTCTGTGTTCGTTAATACGTATACAAAGGAAACTCGCTGTGGTAAATTCGGAGCCCGCTTTACGAGAAAGCCGTCCTGCAACAGATACCTGGCTTCATCTACGCTTCTTGAAATGTGCACCACCAACTGCAACTATTTCTCCTTTGAGACATTCGCACAGCTTCGTCATACTGCTCGTCAACAACTGGAAGACTACTGTGTAAGCAGTACACGAGTATAAAACGCGAAAAGAAGTCGTAATAGCAAAATTTAGCACCGAGAAACCGTTTGCAGATCATCTATTTCTGTGCAGAAGTCAAGTGGGGTGGGTTCTTTCTAGTTTTGCTTCGAAGCTATCAGTGTTAACAGATAATAATAAAGCTGTGACTTTTTTTGCTTATAGGTAGTTCAATTCGTTTGACTTGTATAACTGTTATAAGCGTTGACATAAGTATTAATACGTCACTTAAATTGTGGTGCTTAAGTTTCACTTATTTGGCGTCTGCATTGATTCTTTACAGCATCAACTTTCTGTCTTTTTTTGGCGAAAAGTGGTTAAGACGTATAGCCTCAGCAGTTTCACTTTTGTTGTCTTCGGAACATTTTCCGGCGTCATCACTTCGAGCCGAACACGAATGAATTAATCTATAGTAAAAAAAGTAATGTCTGTAAACCTAGTGTTTGCAGAATGAATTCAGGGCTGGAACGTTTCATAAAGCGAAAAAGGTATTTATTGGAATTGGTTATCGGCTTGAGCTCACGATTTCCTCGAAAGGAAACAAAAGCGTGAAAGTACGCACTTTATGGACGAAGTTATGTTCGACCGCGAATGACCTGGTTCACTACCTAGCGTAGCCGAAAAGACGTCATCACCACGTATGTTGGGTTCTAAAACGACCAAAGATTTAAATAGATAACGCCGTTTTACGATCTATCGGGACGACCGCAAGGAGCGACTGCTCACATACGCTGCATCTCGAATTGCAAGAGGCTCCGTGCATTAAGGGAGCTAATCGAGTTAAAACGTTCCCGATGTTGGGAACATTGAAAAAGAGGGTGCATCGCATTTCGAAACGCGGTCAGCTTTCGTCAGCGCCAACCCCTCTTCGGTGCGACGTACGGAAAGCGCATCATTTCAAATGCTTCAGCACTAAAGCGGCCCGTTTTGTCCCTGTTTCTTTTTTTTTTTCTTGTCTTTTTCTCCTTCTCGCGTTCTCTCGCATTCTATCTCAGTCTCGATCCCTCTTGGCCCTCACGCGAACGCCGCTGGTAGTTCACATTTACGACTTCGCGCTTCTCGAGACGCGCTAAGTTGTTGCTCCAGAGCGTTAAAAGGCGAAATTTTCGCTATCCTTCGGTTTAATTCAAGATGACCCGACTCTGACTGGTCTCAAAAGGTCTCCCACCTTTCCGGCGGAAGCATCGCTTCGTAGAGAAAGAAAAAAAAAAAAAAACCTGCGGATGTTATTTTTGTTTATTAACTTGGACTGTGGACTTCGCTTATAATTTTTCAAAATGGGATCCGTAAATAACCCCTAGGATTCACGAATACACTGTATAGGGCGAATCTACACGTCTACCGATACGTCCCTTCGAGCACCGGGAAAAAGTATAACGGCCTAAAATTTCGCTTAGCGAATAAGTCGAGAAATTAGTACAGTGGGGAATTAAAGAATTACTCGTTCGAGAAATAATAGGAAGTGGGGCTGGGTGCAGAGCAGTGTGTACGAGTCAATATCGGGGTCCATGTTGACCCTTTTAACAGGGCTGGGCGCATCGGCCCTACCTTAACTGAAGCAGTGAGGGAGCGAAAGAAACATAACTGGATGTTTGTGTGTGCGTGTGCGTGCGCGGACATATATAAAGTGAATATATATATATATATATATATATATATATATATATATATATATATATATATATATATATATATATATATATATATATATATATATATATATATATATGCGTGTGTGTGTGTGTGTAGCGAATCAGAATAGGAAATGAGGGGCTCATTCATGGTGGTCAGCGCGAACGAAAACAATACACAGAGAAGAGAATAGACGACATAGGCGCTGTCTAGCAACTGAAATTTGATTGGAAGGACACGTGTTATTTAAGCAATAAAGAAGAGATAAAAAATTGATGAAATCATACACGAGTCACACAACCATATCACGAACGCACTTTACACACACGACTTGTCAAGAAAATCTATTTCCTCATCTATTAGTGCGATAGACGGGTGGCTCACGCACGTGTCGCCGCTTTTTATAATTTTGTACGCTTCCGCAATTTCCCTCGTGCGCTGGCTTCTGCTTCTCATCACCACGACTGTTTTTTCAAAGTCGGGAGTGCAACCGCATTCCTTGCAGTGGCGGGACAGGTGTGAGGACGACACTCCCTTGAGAGACCCAGCATGTTCTCTCAATCGGACATTTAAGCACCGCCCCGTCTGGCCTATGTATTGGCCCCGGAATGGAAGCAGCGGGATGGAGTACACAACTCCGCTGGTGCATTTGGTGAAACGCTTTTCGTGGTTTATCGAGCACTTATCACCACGGGCTGCCCCTCCGTCCTGCACCTTTCTATCAATGCTGGCACACACACTCCCCAGCCTGTTGCCTGCCCGAAAGACGACGTCCACGTCGTACTGCCCGGCAATCTTCTTGAGGCGGTGTGAAACAGCATGTAGATAGGGAATTACGGCGAACCGTTTTCTCCTATCTGAAAGCGGTGCTACCACCTCCTGGCCAGCGTTTTGTTCTCGCTTCAAGTGATGAAACAGTCTTTGCGACACAGAAGCAAGAGCCAGGCGCGGGAAACCTGCCGCTTCCAACCTGTTCGCGCTGACCACCTGTTCGCGCTTACCACCATGAATGCGACGTCAACTCGCCCAATTTGCTACCTTGTTACAATGAGGGGCTCGTTGAAAATAAGACAGAAATAAGAATTGGCAGTCAAGAAGACCTCGGAAAGCAAAGGGGAGGATGTAGTAGCTCAAGATAAAGAATTTGGAAAATAAGAAAGTGGAGAAAAAATGCCCGCCAGGTGGGATCCGAACCCACGACCTTCAGAATACCGGTCTGGTATTGTCTTATATATATATATATATATATATATATATATATATATATATATATATATATATATATATATATATATATATATATATATATATATATATATATATATATATATATATAAAGTAAGAAACCTCGGTAACAGCAACAGCGGAGGGTTTATTACAGCAACCCTCCGCTGTTGCTGTTACTGAGGTTTCTTACTTTGTGTTCACCACGCCTTCGGCCCCATCGCCAGCATGCCAGTTATATATATATATATATATATATATATATATATATATATATATATATATATATATATATATATATATATATATATATATATATATATATATATATATATATATATATATATATATATATATATATATATATATATATATATATATATATATATATATATATATATATATATATATATATATATATATATATATATATATATATATATATATATATATATATATATATATATATATATATATATATATATATATATATATATATACACACACACTAGTATGTATGGGAAGGCAGTATGTAGGTAGCAGAAATCGTCTGTTTTCCGCGCCGTACGGGGCACTGAGATTCGAATAGTGCAAGCGTCAGCGTCCCAGTCGTCGCGGGAAGGGGTTTTTAGCAGATTAGACTCACTAGAAGCGATGTTTGTAAACACGGCTGCGTCGGAGGTCCACGACCGTGCGCTATGCATACGCTCTGCCCGTCTTTGGAATTGATTACAGCCGCAGACGACGACCTTCAGGGTTGTATACATACCATATAAGCCGGTCTCGCTTCGGAGCGCGGGTCGTCGCGAATTCTTGCTCAACGTTGTCGACACGACGCCGAGCTTGCTGCTTCTCTGTTATTGCTCCTGCAGTCACTGACCAGACGGCGTCGTCGTTCACGCATGCGCGGAACGGCTAGTGAAATCCGACCCGACCTTCCGCAGACACCACACGGAATTATTTTGCTGTCTACTATGGTAAAAAAAAATTCCGGGTCATCTGCACTAACGTGAAACCTGGGGAGGGGCGAAGCATGCAGTGCATAAGTGTATTCTTGGCGATTGGCGTTTTGGCCAACGGAGATGAAACCGTTCGGGGGTACAGGTATACAGCTTTGTTGTAAAAGTCTCTTGACTTTGAAGCGCGAAGCTCTCTAGCGCGAGGCGTAAACGAGTGTCCCGGTGTTTTAGTACCGTGACCACATGAGACGACGGTTACGACGACGACATGAGACGCCGACAGCCCGAGCCCCAAAGTGGATTGGCCCGTAAAAGTGAGTGCGTTTTGAGAGTAGAGGGCAGCGCAATGAAGGGGACGGTGCGAAGACGAGACAAACACAAGCGCTTATGTTTGCGAAACAAACGAGACAAACACAAGCGCGAATACAAGCGCTCTCGTCTTCGCTTCGTCCCTTTCGTTGCGCTGCCCTATACTCTAAAAGTTATCTACCAACCGGCCCAAGCTTCAACTCTTTTGAGTCTGCTTATCGCGGGGTCCACAGCTCGGGCGTCAGAGCCACGCAACGTTCACTGTGTGAACGACTGCTCCCAACAGCGGTGTTTTGAGGCCCGTAAAGTAGGAAATGCACTGGTATTCCTACAAAGCGGGCCGACCTTGTTTATGCCCGTGTGTGCATACGCTCAAACGCCAGTAACCTGATCACCGCTTGTCTCCACCCTCGACGTTCAGAGGCTGGAAAGCCGTTTTTGTTGCTGGTACTTCTTTCCACGGCATTTCTCCGGCACTGTATCTTATCTTGGAAGCCGGTGTAGTCCACCCGGACAGCGCAAAAAGCTCGAGCTCGGAAACAAAACGGTGATAAGGATACTGAGTATGCAGCGAAAGTTCACTGGGATGCCTATTGCAGTAGAGTTGGTGAACCAAAGCCTGTTCCTCGCTCTTGTTTTGTCTGTCCTGCGCACCTGTTGTTGGCGAAGAGCGCTTCGCCGCCTGACTTTAATGGTTCCGCGCCTCTCAAAGAACACGTGGCTCTCTTTTCCTTTTCCTTGCTAGGAATTCCTTGCAAGCGCGTGGAGAGGGGTTCGGACAAAGCTTATGGACGCGTTTGTTTGAATAAAGGACAAGAGCAATAACAGCCTGAAAACAGTTGTAAAACAGCATTAGATTTGAATTACTCGGTAGAGTGGAAACTTAACATACTGTTACGGGTCACGATTCCCAAGTCACGACTTGAGAGCGAGTGATAATATCGAACAATGCTTACAGTATAAAAGGAACTTAAAGAGAATATTGATGATGATGGTTGGCGCTTAATGGCGCAAGGCCAGCTATAGGGCTAATAACGTCGGAAAAGTGGTTTAAATAAGAGATGCTAAGGTAAATATTAAAAACGGTGTGAAAGAGGACGAGTAAAATAAATTAAAGACAACGAAGATGGCTGGTGTAGAGGGCCAGACCGTGACTATTCGTGGTAAGAAATGAGGTGTACAAATTTATCACCGGTAAGAAAATTAAAAGTGCGCTTAATATAAATCATGGGGTAACGTGGAAAACTCAGCCTGTTGGTTCATGATTTAGGGATTAAAAACCAGATAAGAAGACGGAGACACAAGGACGTCCTGTCTGTTTCTTTCCTTGTGTCTCCGTCTTCTTGGCTGGTCTTTAATCCCTAAATCATGGGGTGTTCAGCTAAAAAAGCGTGACGGGTGTAAAGGAATATGTGCGTATAAGGTTCTCTGAAGTGTTTGCGGCGTGTTGTGCGGAGTGCCTTGCATTGATTGAATGACGATGTGGATTACGGATAGGCGCCCTCCAATACCACAGGGGCCTTTACAGAGAATATTAACTTTCCCTGCGTTTGTTATAAGTGATATCCAGTTACCTCTATGTGGCATAGGAAATTCGTGGGTTGGCATGCTGAAGCCGCAGGCAACGGGAATTCAGCTTTGGCGGCTACTGTCATCGCCATTAGCCAATCCAGCTGAGAGGGTACATCGTTATGCCTGCTCAATACATTCCGGTATACATCAACGAAAACGCTCAAAAATAATCTCCACCTATTTAATTGCAAAACTCCGGAAGGTTTCTCGCCGTACGAAGCTCGAAGAAGCATTCAGCGAAGCTCAATCGGAAATTAAAGCTTTCCTATTCACAACTCACAAAAAGGGGTCTTAGGTGTTTCCGAAGGTTTATTTCTGCTTTCCCTTGCCGTCCTGCGTTTGTAATTGAAGCACGCGGACTCAAATGAAATGTCGGGAACCTTGTGTTGAAAGTCCGTTATTATTGACGCGGAAGCATCCATCCATTTTTGGAATACCGTTGAAATGCCCTGATTTTCGTAGTGATTGACTGTGGTCTGCTGAGATAGCGTTCTGTGCTTAGATCCTTCTTTTGAGACACCTTCGTTTGCTTCCTTGCGACAGTAGGCTCAACGTTGGGTCTCGGTGTCCGTTGACGGTCAAGTTTCGCCCAAGTCACTCTGTTGTAGCCATCATTCACCCCCTCATGGGTGACGGTTTCTCAGGCGATTTCTCACCGAACACGGCGCGACAGTGACGGGAAGCAGAGCTCTGTGTTTCCGTTCCGTCAACGCGACGGGACCACCCCTCGCGGTAAACCAGCCAATCAGAAAACAAATTTTTACGGCTTAATTTAGCGAAAAGTGAGCACGCGTAAAAATCCAAGCCATTTTCTTTACTTTGCAGAATAAGCACGCTCAATTCTAGGCTTAACTGATCACTAGGCAGACGATCCTGTACCCTGACCGAGAGCTCCAGTACGAACGCTACTCCGTCACGTCTCCGTCGGGGTTTTCTAACGTGACGGTGCCGTGACGGAGAAGGTGACGGCTGTGTGAATGAGGGTTTATGCCCGTTTGCTGAGAGCTCCGACACGGGTACTGACGCTTCCCCTCCCTCCAACACGCTACGCAAAGCGCTCCACGTGACGCATTCCTTTTGCGCACGGTACGTATCAGCTCCCGTCCTCCCGAGCCGCCAGCGCGCCGGCACTCCGCCGCTGACGTCACGCTCCCTCACTACGCATGCGCAGCCGGCGACTTCGGCGGCTTCGCCCATCGCGACAAATGACTCCGGCGAGCGTCACTCGCCCTGTGCTCTCGCCCTAAAGCGGCAGTCCTGCGCAACCTATCTTGTAAAGTTGGGTCTGCGTATATGGGGTAGAGTTTATTCGGCAGGCATTCTCCGAGAATGAATGGCAGCCTACCATTGCCTTTGAAGGGGAAAGTGTATGACAGCTGCATCTTACCGGTACTCACCTACGGGGCAGAAACTTGGAGGCTCACTAAGAGGGTTCAACTTAAACTGAGGACGACTCAGCCAGCAATGGAACAGGAGATGATAGGTGTAACATTAAGGGACAAGAAGAGAGCGGAGTCGGTCAGGGAACAAACGTGTGTTAATTTAAGAACATATTAGTTGAAATTAAGAAGAAAGGGTGTGGGCAGGGCATGTAATGAGAAGGGAAGATTGTTGTTGGCCATTAAGTGTAACAGAGTGGATCCCTAGAGAAAGCAAGCGTTGCAGGGGGCGGCAGAAAGTTAGATGGGCAGATGAGATCAAGAAGTTTGCGGGGATAAATTGGTCGCAGTTGGCACAGGACCGGGGTAACTGGAGATTAATGGAAGAGGCCTTTGCCCTAGAGTGGGCGTAGATATGACGATGATGATGATAAGAAAACCGTTGCATTCGCGCTTGCATACTCCGGTCGCCGTTATTTCACTACGCGTGTTCATTTGCTGCGGGCCTGCGCGCATCGCTTCCGGGGCTATTACTCTTGCTGGTTTGAATGTAAACACGATGAGGGAAAACGGCTGCCTACAGCACGCGCTTCCTTCTTCCGTGTGTGAATGGCGGCCCAGTGTTTGTGTTTCATAACCGCGTCCCTCGCTCGTCGGTCTCGATTGGAACATAGGAAGCCCTTCTAAGAGAGGACGACGACATCAAGAAAGGAAAGGACATTTCGGCTGTAGTTGCAATGTTTCACGAAGCGGGCAAATGCCTTTTTCGAGTGCCGAGATTCGCGAGTTGGGCTGTTCCTTTTTTTCTTTTTTTGTCGTGCCGCGAACTTCCCTGCCGATTTTTCCAGCGATCTTTCCGCGTTTGTCGCTAATGGCGATTTTCAGAGGCCAAGAAATGGGATGGACCGTCTTTCGGTCTTTTGTTCCTGATGGCAAGCACAGTCAACACTGTGTCGCCACTTGTTGAAACAGAACTTATTGTTTGCTCCAGAGGGTAAGAAAGTTTACGCAGGTTTTTATTTTTTTTTCCACTCTGTAATTCCTGTTCTGTGCTTACCCCACTGTGCTTTAAAAGCTCTTGCAAGGTATTGTTTCGGTATGGAAGGAATTCGCCTAATAGCAGTGACGTTATCTGTGACAGCACATTGAGAAACGATGGATGCCCCCAGTTTTGCAGAGCGCGAGGAGAAAGTCATGTTTTTTTTTGCGAGTTTCTAATTTGTGTTGGGTATTTTATGGCCAATAATGTAACGACCGAGCGCATTTATTACCTATTTTTGAAACGCGCTACAGGCGTTCAGTGGTGGTTTTAGGGGCCTCCTTGATTACAGCTTTAGTTACTGGACCCTGGGTTCGCTTAGTACCAACCATCGCATGCGGTTTTTTAGCGTTACCACGCTGGCAGATACTAATGGGCATCGCACCACTCCCTACTAGCGTCTACGTAATGCATAATTCAAAAGGGTACCATGTTGGGATAGTTGGTGGTCAGGTGCAAAGGAAGGAACAGAGCACATTGTGACGAAGGACGGACAGAAACACACACCACAAGCTCTCTGTGTGTGTTCTGTTCATCCTTCGTCAAAATGTGCGTTCCCTGCGCCTTATTTTGTGTCTAATGCATAAATACCGAACACAAAAATTTGAGCCTCATCTTGCCGTATTCCAAGCGCTCTAAAAAAGGCACTTTATGGAATGACGCGGCTGTTATCACAGAAGTTCGCGCAGGACCGATGGATGCTGTTGTTACCGACGGCTTGGGGCTTAACGGCGTTCTAAAATGTATTGTCAATTTGCACTTATTCCCGGGGTCGAGCACTTCGATCTCGCGTCGTTGCTTCTAAGTAACCTATTTATGCTGAATGCTTTTTGCCGACAACGTTTTGGCGGGCTTCTGCACAGGCCTCTTCATTGACATTCAAATGATACTGAGGGACGTAAACGTGTGTTTCTAAAAAAAATCACGGGCTATCTTCACTAACGTGAAACCTGGGGAGGGGCAGAGCATGCAGTGTATAAGTGTCTTCTTGGCGCCTTGACGTTTTTGGCAACGGAGATGAAACCGTTGGAGGGTAGAGGTATATAGATTGGCTGTAAAAGTCTCGTGTCTTTGAAGCATGAAGCTCTCTAGCGCGAGGCGTAACTGAGTGTCGCGGGTTTTTTTTGGCCCGCCTTACGTTCTAGAGCGACGCGTACACGAGTTTCCCGGTGTTTCAGTACCGTGACTACATGAGACGGCGGTTACGACGACGGCAGGAGACGCCAACAGCCCCAGCCCTTTCGGGGCTTCGTCCCTAAAAGTTGACTCGTAGTGTTGACCCGTCGTGTGCGGTCGCTGGAAAGTCCTGTGCGTTTCATCACGGCCGCGTCGCATCGAAACAGCGTTTTCAACTCACTGGTTTCGGCTACGATTATATTCCTATATTCTCCCTGTAACGAAGATACAGGGAGTACATATGAATATCATTCTGGCTTCTATGAATAGCACCTCCCAAGCCTATGCCCTCGGCCAAGCGCGTGCACACTGTGACAGCGGTGACGCCTCGTTGACAAGGTAATTAGCGACGCATGCATTCTTCCCTGGGAAGCCCAACAACCGGTTTTAACCAGTCACACCCGTCCCGTAGTCGCGACTGCTGGCTTGGTTGCTGGGGGGTAGCTTCGCGCTGCGAAGAATAATTCAACCGTCGACAGGTCTGGCAAAGCGGCGAGTGGCGTCAGGAGTGACGCGGTATGCGCGAGTTTCCCGAGTTAGAACGTCGCGACATTCTTCGACGCTGTCGCAGGGCTTGCCAACATCTCCGGGACAGAGACAGTTGTCGGGCGAGAGCGGGTTGCAACCAGTACCCGGAACAGTTGTCAGTTTGCGACATAGCTAAAGGTTCTAACCCCAGTGGCAGGCTGGTCTCTAAAGGTCGTTCCTCAGTTGCGCAGCTCTCAGCCGGATCCCAATGACGGGAGTCGCGTCACCGTGTTGTACTTCCGTCTGACTTGCGACAGAGGGGCCATTAATTACGAAAAAACACAACTTTGTTTACTTTGAATGAACTACCGCGAAGTCCCGAAAGAGCGCCCTCCCAAATATCAGAGATATCAAGCCAAAAATAAGGGATGGGCGACCTTTCGGGTCAGGTGCGAAAAACTAAAAAAGGTGGCCGCATCGCCAACCAAAACTGCGGAGATATCAAGAAAAAATACCAGATGGTCAAACTTTCTCTGCAAGTGCGGGAAAGACAAATAGTGAGTGCGTCAGCGCATGAATAGATGATTCGCGTTTATTTTGTTCACTCATCGGCTGATCTGATCTGATTGTAGGGTCTAACGCGCCGACGCAACGCAGGCGATGAGTCACGCCGTAGTGGAGCGCTCCGGATTAATTTTGACCACCTGGGGATATTTATCGTGCGCCGAAATGTCGAACACAGGGGCGTTTTCGCTCTTCGCCTGCATCAGAAAAGCGGCCGCCGGGGCCGGGAATCGAACTCGCGACCTCGTGCTCAGCAGCGCAATGCCTTAGCCACAGAGCCTCCGCGGTGGGTGTTCGGTCATCGGCGCTATAGTCATTGATTTTAAGGGGCGGGCGATCTTTGGGGGTCTTTCAGTAAATTGGATATTGCACCCCTAAAGGGGATGGGCAATGTTTAGGGGGTGGGCGTTCTCTCGGAACTTTACGGTAGCCTTTGATATCCCAGTCGCTGTATCCTAGCCGCGAAAGTTGTTTTCCTGTTTTTACCAAAAAGAAAAAAGCGCGAGAAAGATGGAAGAACTTTCCGGTTTTGCGCTACAGTGACATAATATAGATAGGAGTGACGCAAAAGAGGTCAACACTAAATACATAGCGGTGCGTTAGCATATATGTCACAGGATTAAACGGAACAAGAGGCCTTACTACACTATCGCCCAGCAGTGCTTCTTAGTGGTGGCTTCAGTCGGTGGCCGCAAATTGCGCCAATAATATTCTGTGACGTCATAGAACAATCGCTTGCAATTGGCTGGGGAGTCGCCACTGCTGCATATGTTTTTATTATTTTTTAACACTGAAATGTTCTATTCCCGGATACACGAAGATTTCAAGGACGTCATAACCACCGCGGTGGTGACGCCTGTACAACGAAGTAAGCGGCCTGTAAAGGGTGCACCCCTGCACACAGGGTCTTTTTGTGGGGAAGCAACCTTTAGCACTAAAGAGTACGTTATACCTAGGGTTCTTCGTTTTCTGATTTTATATTTTACCCCGAAAGTGTTTATGCCGGGATACACCAAGATTTCACTAACGTCATGTCCGTCACGGAAATGACGCCAGTACACCTTTGCCGAAGCGCCCCGCCAGCTAGGCGTCGCTCGCCAAGCACACCCACATGACAGCCGCCGACCCGCAGACCATGCTCAGCTGCAGATTTCGCTGCACATTTCACTTTCGGCTTTTGCTGATCCCTATGACAAAGGAATCAACCATAGTTTCTTTCTTTTTATTTCCAGAAACACTGGATGGTTCCCGAGCTAAAAAGCTACTACCAGGGCGCGGGAATTGCGGTTACAAGGAGCAGCAAAGGGCGCATAAAAGAACCTCGTAGTCTTGAAAGTTGTTGGACTGCACAATATTTGAAACATTTACAAAAGCTGAAGCACACATATCGCAAGACTACAGGAGCGTGCATTTCAGGGCTAGATAAAAAAATT
This sequence comes from Haemaphysalis longicornis, assembly GCF_048455015.1. Lineage (NCBI taxonomy): Eukaryota > Metazoa > Arthropoda > Arachnida > Ixodida > Ixodidae > Haemaphysalis > Haemaphysalis longicornis. The sequence goes on along the minus strand of NW_027526225.1, from coordinate 65,047,500 downwards.
GGGCAGCATAGTGCATCATCATTCATTAAACAATATAAGGGGAAAAAAGGGGGAGGGGGGATATAACCAGAACAAAACTTGCACTTACAATCGCACAATGAACTCAATCGTTTCTTGGAAAAACTGGTGGGTTGCTTGTATTTGTGAAAAGTTACCGGGAAATTATCTGTTGAAGATGTATTAACCTCAATATCTCCATAATTTGTTTGAAGTTTGTGATAAAATTGGTATTGCTGTTATCGGGGCCAAGTGGTCTCTTTAATTAAGCAAACTTTTACTTTTTCTTCATGGCCCCTTTAAAATATGGGCGAAGACATTGAATGATGATGATGATGATGATGATGACTGAAGCGGGGCAACGAGGAAGGAAAACTTGAGTCGACACAGACGCACGAATTGACACAAAGCTGGCAGAACGCACGCGTTTGTTGTTTGTGCATCACGTGCACACCACACCGTCACCTTCTGGCTTTTTTTTATGGTGCCGGTGATGGGTGAGGACATTGACTCTGAGGATCTTCTTTCCAGGCAGTGGTCGATTGTCCGGTAGCGACAAAAGTGCATCCTCGTCAAACTTGGGCACCATTCGCGTGTCGCACGGGGTTTATTTCCTTCAACAACAACAACAACAACAACAACAAAACTCAGTGAGAGCGCAGAATGAAAGTGGAAATTGAACGTTACCAGGTTTGAGGTAGTTCTCGGGAGATACTTCCAACAGTGCCGCACACAGCAATTTTTGTCGGGACAGTAACCAGTGGGAACGAAATAAAATGACGCGCCGAAAGAGCCGGCCACAAACTTTTTTTTTTCTCTTCACGTTCGGTGAACCTACAAAGGTTAATGCACTGCGTTGTTCCAGCAATGGCCAGTGAAACACATTGCAAAGGAAAGGTTGTGAGGAGTAATAGAATGCCGCTGAACTAAGAAAAAATAAAACAAGTCAAAACGTTACCAATGCCTTTGTTGAAACTTTCGAGATTGGGCATAATAGAAATGGTTGCTCCGATGTCGCAGGCGCCATTTCGTTTGAAATCGGATCGAATTAATCGCAAACTCGTGTTCAAATAATTTACTACTGTGCTGGTTGTTTCTTTCTTCTTAGTCCTTTGCTGAGATAAACCCGCGGTGGTGTCTCCTGTAACCTCTTTTTTTAACCTCTTGTAATGGCGCAATTTAGGCCGTTGTGCGAATGAATCGGCTCAGGGCCTTTTGTTCATTTAAAGCATGGGTTATAGAAGTTAGTTACAACTTAACAGCAAGCTGGACAAACGGAGGCGAAGAAGTTACGCAAGTTTGCTTTAAACCCTCTAAAGCCTGAAATCGGATTCTGAGCGCGGAGTGCATTTACATAGCTCGTGCTTGCAATCTGCGCTTTAGACGGGGAACTTCGCAAAAGCGAACGGAAACGAGCGCTTTTTTTTTTGTAATCGCAGTTTGAATCTCGTTCGCCGAGTTTTGCGCTTCTATCGCGTAGCAGGTTGGAAGGGTGTTATAATTTAGGTATAAATTTTTGTTTGAACAAATTTTGCTGTCAGGACTAAATTCCCGCATTAAATTCACCCGTGCGACAATCGTTTCACGCAATCACATTACGTTAAACTTCTTCTCGTACCTGTTTTAACGGGAACAAGATAATACTTTTAAAATTTCTGTGCCGGGGTTGGCCCTTTGAATTGTGTTTTCATGTGTACGTAAACTGTTGAAAAGGTGTTTTCTATTCACGTCTTTTTCTGTGTTCCCCTAGGTTTTCCAAATTCTGAAGATTAAATTACAAACAATTATTTGAGTATTTGATTTTTATTTCTTGGCAAAACCAAGGGGAGGCTGAGACAAAAGGCGGACGTGGCCTGACAGGGGCCACAGCCACCCGATTTACAGCGTACATAATAGCACGGCTGTTCACAAATTTAAGTATAATAGCACAATATAGAGGAATAGAGAAATTAGAGAATAGTTGACGGTGCTCTGAGCGAGCACCGTCAACTTCTGTTGTACAATAAATTGAGTGAATCATTAATTACATAGCCATAGCGGTATAGTGGATACCTAAACTGTGCCAGGGAAAGAATATACAGCTGCTTTTTACTGCCGGTGCAGAGTTTGAGTTCGCTACCAAAAGTGATAGCATTACCCACACTTAAGGGGCGAATCCCCTTAGGGACTCGGCCTGTTGGCGTCTCATGTTGCCGTCGTAACCATCGTCTCATATAGTCACGGTATAAAACACCGGGACACTCGTTTACGCCTCGCGCTTGCACGCTTCGTAACGCGTACTAAAAAAAAAAAAAAACATAGGGACACCCCTTTACGCCTCGCGCACTAAAAAAAAAAAAACATAGGGACACCCCTTTACGCCTCGCGCTAGAACGTAACGCGTACTAAAAAAAAAAAAACACCGCGACACTCGTTTACTCCTCGCGCTTGCACGCTTCGTAACGCGTACTAAAAAAAACCATAGGGACACTCCTTTACGCCTCGCGCTGGAACGCTTCAAAGACACGAGACCTTTACAGCAAAGCTGTAGTATAGCTCTAACTCCACCCCAAGGGTTTCATCTCCGTCGGCAAAAACGCCAAGGTGCCCAAAATAACTGCATGGTTCACCCCTCCACAGGTTTCAGTTTAGTAGAGATGGCCCGGGATTTTTTTTTCCCCTCTCGTTTTACGCCATACCTGCAGGGCAGAAAGAGCGTGGTTTCCAACGATTCTTGTTCCTTGAACTCAAAGTAATTATAGAGTTGCTTTGGCGAGCTTTTTAAAGCGAATGGTAAAAATAATGTTGAAAACATCCTTGAAGAGATCCGCGTTAACCACCTTTGATGGAAACCGGAATCGTGACGTGAAACTTTCAAGCAGCGCGCCGTCACGCATGCAGGAAGCGTAAGCTCGGCCCAATCGATGAAACAAACACTGGGTTTTTTCGCGCCTGTCTATGCGACGGGCTAACCCGCCCGCAGGATCCAACTACGTCCTTTATTTATTTCGTTCTGTCTTCATTTTCTCCTCCGTTTCTCTTTCTTTTCCTCTCTTTTCCTTTTTTTCATAGCATCGGCTGTTGTAAGGAAGGTTCCGGTTGTTAAGCGTGTTCGGACCAGTACGTCCGTTCCACGATCTCGAGGCTTGCCTGTAAAGCGTGCTCCACAGCACGCGCACTCGCGATGAGATGAAGGCCGCAAAAGGGTTAGCAACGATCCACACTGTTGCTGCGTAGGCTGTTATATGATAATTTATGGAGATTGCGTCGGGGTAATTTATGAGAATTTATGCCGGAGAAGACGAAGCTGCTAGGCAACACCAGCTTCAAAGTATTCTTCAACGGTCGCGTAACCGTCTCCTAGTTCTCTTTCTTTCTTTCTTTCTTTCTTTCTTTCTTTCTTTCTTTCTTTCTTTCTTTCTTTCTTTCTTTCTTTCTCTCTTTGGATGTCTCCCGGTTGAATTCTTCCTCTTTTTATCCCCTTTACAAATACTCGTACTGAAACGTCGCTTCTGAGAACAGACTCGAGAATTGGCCAGCCTCCTCGCCGCAGCGAGGCTTCCCCATCGACCGGTTGCGTCTTCAAACATTCTTCCTCCGATTTTTCGCTAGCGAGCCTCCGAACTACGCGGTTACAGCAGATTGAACGGAAGGATTTCGAGGCCCCTTTTAGTCGTCGGGTTCCAAACGCTCGTAGCACAGATCGGACGCAGTTGTCCGCTTTACACACACATACATACAAAACGTCGCACACCCCAAGGAAGCGGCTTGTAACCACTCGCGTGTGTTTTCTGTTTTCCATCTTGGACATGCGGGCACCGCGCAAATAAGACAGCTCTAGATAAGGCCGTGCGCTGGGTCGCTCTGCCAGTTTACGCGCATCCATGAGAGGAGGGACGGATCGATTGGGGTGGTGTTCTTTTCGAAGCGTACGCGAAGGCGTACCGGAGTAATAAGTGCCACTTAATGTATATTACAAGACTACCTAATGGTATTAGTAGGAGGCGGCTATGATTAAAAGCACGAGGCCTCAGCAATTACAGGTCATTAGTCGGTGCGCTTCCGATAAAGGCCAATCGAAGAACCTCAGGTAGTGTAAACTAATCCCGAGCCTTCCATTACGGCTGCCGGTCGGAGCTTACGAGAAGTTCTGCCGTGCGTCTTCTATTGTTACCAATCAGTGACGATGAATAATGAAAGCGCTGAAGCTTGTTCCTTCTTTGTCGGAGCCTCTCCCCCAAAAAAGGTCGATCGAAATGCGCCTGCGCGTCCGAGATGCGAATTCGCGGGAAGAAATTGCAACTGTTTACGTCACAGCGCGGTCTAGCTCTGCTGTGATGCAAGCATTACTCCAAGCAGATCTGTGGCTCTCGTGCCGCAAGCCGGCATAAATTTCCTCACAAATCCTGTTTGGAAGGTCTGCGTCGCTGGAATTCTCAGAATTGCGCCGCCATATTGTCTGAAAAAAAAAAAGTGGTCGAAATGATTCTGGATCAGTGCAGCAAAGGGTCATTCATTCATTCATTCATTCATTCATTCATTCATTCATTCATTCATTCATCAGCCTCCTTATGTGCACTGCAGGCCATTCCCGATATGAAAGATTTACGACATAATACCAGGGATTTTAGATCCTGTCCTGGTGAGGAACGCTTGCGCTCACGCCGCATTCGAGAGACTGTTAAAGGGACACTGAAGTGACATGTAAACATTGCGGGATTACTTGCGCAAATTGTAGTCCGGAGTCCCCAGGCCATGTTTCGACCACCCTGGGCGCGTTTACGCGATTTTATTTAGTAGAAAAATTAATTCGAAAATGCTGTCCTCCTCTCTTTACGCTCGCCCATTTTCTGCGGCGTTTTCGTGTGACGTCAGGAGGGGATGAGCTGGCAATTGGCTGCGTTACTGCACGGCTCCCCGGCCTTCAGACAGAGTCAGTCGGCCCAGCGTTTCGTCCGCCGGCCGCCGACGGGTCGTCGCAATTCGTTCGCTCAGTTGAAACGAAGCCAGGACACGTTTGTGAATGGAAGAGTCTGCCTTTCTTTACTTGGTTAGTTTGTACACTGTATCTAGCTCCAAGTCAAGGTCGCTTCACACAAGCGCTGCACAAGCGCACATGAGACGCTTCGGTGACTGGTACGCCAGTAGGAAAATATAAGGCCTCTTGAAGGCGGGAGAAGAGTCAGCGAAGTCAATATAGGTACTAAGGAAATAAAATCAACTGATATTTTTACCGTACAGCGTAAAACTAGGGTGCGGGAAGCACTTTTTTGCGCTGGGCGAACAAGCACAGCGGTCAGCAGCACGACTACGCATCTGCGAACGCTTTTCCGTCTACGAAATGCAATTGCTAGACGTGAGCTATTGTGGAAACTCAAGCGACGCTTACTGCACGAGCGCAATACAACAAATAGTCACCTAAGCTACTTGAAATGACAAAACTAAATAAAAGTGTAAACTGGTTATACAATATATACTCTATATTACCAGGTGCAGCAGAGCCCGCCTTCGTGGCCTAGTTGTCTGGGGCGCTAGGTATGCAAGTATTTTGCCAGTCACGAGTTCGAATCCCCGCGGGTACGTGTTTTTTTTTGGTAAGTTAACTTTTTCGTTTTCTGCCGATGTTTTCTACATTGAGTTCACCTTTTTTTCGGCCGCAACGTTCATGGCTCCGCGAACTAGTTCACAGAACGCGCGCAGGCTGGCACTGGCGCGCTAGCGAGTTCTCGTTGGCGTGCTGTTGCCATAAGCACCGACTGCTTGCGTGCAGTGGGCACAGGCCAGAATGAACAGACCCTTGGCCTGGTGCGAACACGCTTTTTACGGTACAGGCATGAGTGAGGCAAGCTCCAAATATGGGGGAAAAGCGCATGACATTTGGGCGTCTGCGGGTACGCGGAGGGCGTCCATGCACTGCGTAGGCCTCGGCTAGTGAATGCTACGATTCCAAGCCGTCCTGGGAGGCTTATCTTTATGCATTTTTACAGGTGACAACATGGCAGAAGCGCGGTACGATGATTACTGAGTTATTGAGAATGCCCATCCAACAACGCCACCGGTTGTGTTTTACAGAACCGAAACCGAAACCGAAACTTGTTTGGTTGCTCACCTTGGGCATCGTCCAATCACGGTGCGGCTCCTCCTAACGTCACAGCTTTAGTTGGTGCGGCCGCCGCAAACCGCGCATGGTAGTTTTTCTTCTTTCGCGCTTTGTAAAATAATTACCGATTTGTCAACCGGATAAACGATGAAAAGTGTGCTAATTTGAGCCAGTCTACGCAGTGCAAGCAAAAACGGAAGCTTGACAAATTCACTTCAGTGTCCCTTTAAATAAGGCACTCGCTAACTAACCTGCTTGTTACCAAAACAGGTTCACTGTCCAGTGCCAGATTTGTAACCTTGTGAACACGTAGGGCAGGATCATCCAAAGAAGGGTCATGCCTGTAGAAGTATCCTTTTATGAATGATAAATATCATGCGGAGAAGTTGTCGCCTAAGGGAAGCGGCCAAACGCGAAGATTTCTGGAAGTATGATTGATTGATTGATTGATTGATTGATTGATTGTAGGGTTTAACGCGCCGACGCAACGCAGGCGACGAGGCACGCCGTAGTGGAGTGCTCCGGATTAATTTTGACCACCTGGGGATCTTTAACGCGCGCCTAAATTTCGTACACACGGGCGTTTTTGCTTTTCACCTCCGTCAGAAAAGCGGCCGCTGCGGCCGGGAATCGAACCCGCGTCCTCTTGCTCAGCAGCGCAACGCCTCAGCCACTAAGCCACCGCTGCGGGTTTGCTGGAAATCTGCCATGCGTAATTCCTGAGACATTAAAAGGGCGGAAAAAATGGACGCAATGCTTCGAGAGACGCGTGCGCCGTATGCGCTGGGACACTGGCGCATGCACTTCTGCTGTGAGTTGTGACGTCGTTCGACGTCACTATGTGAGGTAGCTCACCTCTGGCGAGATTGTACAGTGTACTCGCTGTTTTTTTTTTTAATTAGAACTTAGTCACGCGAGAAAAAAAAATCCCCACCTTGACGTTCCAGTTTGCTATTTTCTTCGAGCCTCTTGCCTTTTTAAAAATTGTCCCCGTCTACGTTTCTTTTCTTTTTGTCACGTTCTGTTTGCCGCGTTCTCCGTGGTAAGTTCCGGCATGCGATAGCTGCCGTCACTTTCCCCAAAATTATTCGGCTGCGAAGGAGTGGGTACGTGAGGAACATTAAAGTGGGTAAACGCTAGTCGCGTTTCTGAGAAGAACGTCGGGGCAGGAGTGCACTTGACCGAGCAAAGCACGGGAAAGTACTTTGAGAGCGGGTGTAGAGTGCTGGAGGAGGTAGATGGTCGGTTGTCTTGATTTTCTATAAAGGCATGTCACTCTCATGCATGATGATGTAACATGTAAATTGGTGTTTCAACATCATGCAGAATTCATCGCAGAAAAGATTTGACTCGCAGCCGAACGCTGAATGCAGTAAAAAGGCGTGAAGTTAAATACAATCCACATCGTCTCGTGTGCTTACGCCTGAAACAAAATAAAAGTTGTGTGTGTGTGCGTGTTTTTGTGCGTGAGTGCGTGTTCGTGTGCGCGCGTGCGCGCATTCGCTTTGTCGGGTTGTGTGAGTTAGTCGCATGTCCACTGCACTATATTTGAGACAAAAAAGAAAACGCGAAATGAATTATTAGAAAAAAAATGTGGACGAACTTCGCGGGCGGAAGGGCCGTACGCGTTATACTCATCACAGAAAACGGCGCGGAAGTCTTGTCGTTATGAATTGTACACGGAAGGGACCAGAACGCTGCCTTGGGGGACACCGTGACTTACCGTATGATCTCGATTCGGGCCATCCTTCACTTGAGCAGAGATATACCAGAGATATATCGCGATACAGCGTTCCGCCCACCCAGGGACATTAACCACTTCAGCACCGCAAGCAACAAGAGCTCCGCAACTGGCAGACAGGCTCGTCGATTTTCACCAGCTATATTTCACGAGCGAAAAATTCAATTTCCCAAGTCTTTTTATCCCTAATTATATGGCAGTTGCACGTGCCTACAACGTTGCGTTTTAGTAGCGTAGCTCATTTGGGCGAAACCAGCGGGGCGAAAGTTGAGGAGTCAGGAATTACAGGGACTGCGCACGTCTAACAACTGGGCAGGTTTCTTTCCGTGCGACTACGACTGCATGGTCGTGCTGCAAACGTGCTGTGTCGCGCGGCAAAACCTCTTATGGCGCACCTACGAAGCAGGAGTCTCGACCAGACCGTACGCACATCACTGTAATCAGCGTTATCATCATCATCGTCACCGCATTCATCTGGCGCACCGAGGAGCTTCTCCGGACTGACATATCAAGTCACATTATAGATCGTTCTTTCTGTATCTTTCTTTGCCTTTCTCTCTATAGCATCGTTAAGCGTGCCAGCAATCCTCCCAATATATTCGATGACATCGTTTCCGCTTAATTATGCGATGAGACGGCCCCTATTTCTCTCCGCGCTTTCCGGGGGCGGGAGAGCGGCGCAACCGGTTTCTCAAACTCTATCCTTCAACCATTGCTCGAGCCCTTGGCCATACTTTAATAATGAACCGCCATTTTGAATAGACACTATAGATGTGCGATCTCGGAGGGAGCGTCTGTCGTAAACCTGGCGCCGACACTGACAATGCGTTCTCACTCGTATACGTTCCTTCACGGCGCGCCCGAGACCGGGGGTTAATTGGGCGTCAAACTGCGTTGCCTGCAGCGCACGATCCACGAACAGCACGGACAAGGAAACGCGCCAGGAACGCGCTAAGGTGTCTGGAGGACGCATCGTGACCGGATTTCGCATCGGCCTGCTGGGCAACGTCGCAGTGACAGCTGTGCTGCCGCGACTTCGCCAGCGTCGTCACCCTAGAGGAGAAGGCCAGAATTGCTTTCCCGCCCGTCGGTCACCGCGCGTTTCATTTCAATTCATTCGCTTCATTAAGAATTCTCTCCTCGAGGTCTCCGCCTTTCTTTTTCATCGCTACGGGGAAAGGTGCGCGTCGGTATTTTTGATACGCACGGCGCTCGCAGCGCTTCGCTTTCGATGCGGCGTTGGGTTCGCCGCCTTCAGATAGACTTTTGTAATGCTTGGTGCGGAGCCCCCCGTACCTGTCCCTTTCTGACTCCCATCCGGCGCTTGTCGTCAGCGACGTGAAAGAGTAGCCGAGTGGCCTACTTTTGCTTCTTTTTAACCCCCGTCCTTTTTCATTTCTGTCCTCTCTCTCGCCTGTATGTACAACCTTCGCTGTTCTTTTACCTGCATTGAGCGAATCCGCATGGCTTGGCTCTCTCTCTCTCTCTCTCTCTCTCTCTCTCTCTCTCTCTCTCTCTCTCTCTCTCTCTCTCTCTCTCTCTCTCTCTCTCTCTCTCTCTCTCTCTCTCTCTCTCTCTCTCTCTCTCTCTCTCTCTCTCTCTCTCTCTATGTGTAGGAACGCCACGCAACTTAACCCGGCACGTGCGTTTCGCGGATCACGGCCATTTCCGAAACCACTAGCGCTAGCAATTAGGCACGTAACGAGGAAGAAATCCTACTCCGGTAAAAGGGGGGAGTGAGGGAACGCCGCGTGCCACCCCGAATTTTCGCTCGCCCGTTGACATCATTCGTGACGCAAAAACGAAAGCCTTGCGCACGACAGAAGACGCGAGAAGTTTGTCGGGCAACTTGAGCTCGAAGAGATATGTGCTCCTCCTGTACGGAGTCACGCGCGATTGTCTGTCTGTCTGTCTGTCTGTCTGTCTGTCTGTCTGTCTGTCTGTCTGTCTGTCTGTCTGTCTGTCTGTCCATCCTTCCGTCTGCCTGTCCGTTCGTCCGTCCATCTATCTTTCTGTCTGTCCGTCCGTCCTTCGGTCTGCCTGTCCGTCCGTCCATCCGTCAATCTGTCTTTCTGTCTGTCCGTCCGTCTATCTGTCTGTAATTATTATTACGGTAATATATGTCTATTATTATCATTATCATGACACCGCCAATTAGTTCGGTACATGCAGCCCAAAGAAAGAAAATAACTTCATAGAACAACTTCAACCACATCTGGTTATACGGCTTCTTTCAGTACAACCCTTCAGCCCCCGAAAAGTGGCGGTAATTTATAAAGACAAATAACTATAGCCGCAATGCAAGACACGTGGGGTTATTAAGCTAAGCGAACTGTTGTGTATCCATAAGGTTATCTTCCCGGGGCTGCGAAGCTTCAGCCGCGTGTGAATTGACTTGCGACTTGCGATACCAGGAAAACTGTGACTGTGATGCAAAAAAACTTTGGCCAGTTAGGATTTTTGTCTCGATTTAATGCGCTTGCGCCTTTGTGTCCTGATTTGTAGGATTCCACGGACGCAACATATCGCACGTTCACTTGCAGCAGCAACAGTGGGAATGGCCAGACAGGAGGATTAGAACCTTTTAACAAAGCCAAGCTCTAGTACTAATAGGACTGATCTCTTATGCCAAATTCTGTTACTAGCCTAAACAGCTACAGCGGCATCCTGTAGCTTACCGAAGAAAACGCACGTACGCACGGTTGCATCAACAGAACGAATAAAATGGGTCAGGCTTAACACTTGTAAACCTTCTTATTATGAGCGAAACGTTTGTTTGACTTCGTTTTCTGCACAGGGTGTTTCATGAAAGTTAGGCCGAAGCGCATGCGCAAACGGCCCAGCCTGCGCTCCATCCATGTCGAGACTAAGCGACCAAGCTTCGGCGAAGCAACCGTAACGCTCTCGCCTAGTCACGTGGCTAGTCAGCGCAGCCAAAACGACCCTCCGCAGCCGGTCACGTGGCTTGACGTTACACCTGCCACACTTGCGCCCCAGTGGCTCAAGGTCATTGCGACGCGATGAGTAACCTTGCGAGACATGGCGTAGTACAGCTTCCCCTCTACAACATTATTAAAACTTAAAGCCGTTCCACTCAACGTGAAAGCTGCCGGAAGTGGAGAGCAGTGATTCGTCATAATGAGCAGCAGTAGCGCCGTTATCCGCTCACTGCTACCACCCAATGCAATTCAAATTTCCCGCCTCCGCAGTGCTCGCGCGCCCCCTGCCTAAAACAGCGCCAGCGCGAGTTCTGTTATTTTTATGCTTCCTTTTCCTCCCGCACGTGCCGACGCTGCACAGCCACTTTTTTCCGCTTACGATGGTAACAACCAACCCAACGAGCGTCCCTAACTACATAAACGCGGGCGCTACGGGTTAATTACGTATATTTTGCCTCAAATGTACTTGCACTTTGCGCTAAACAACGGGGAGATGTATGACAAGCGCTAGCATTTCACGAGTTTCGAGCGGTTATGACTATTTAAACCGCTTGGTTTTCGAAGCCTCCGTGGGACGCCCTACGACGGGTACGCCGCGCTCTGGGTCCGTTATCTCGCTGCGCCGCCTGATTCCGGCAGTCGCTTGACATCGACCGTTACTGCGAGCTACGACGACAAGGCGAGCCCCTAAAGTGCTCTGCCCTTAAAATAATTGACTGCGTATGGGAACTGCTGACTTCACTCGAGCAACAACGAGTGCCAATGATGTGATGAACGAGTAAGAGAGGAACGAACGGTTAAAAGCTTACGTGAAGAATGCACCAACGTCACTGCTCAGTCACCCGCCTGTAAAAACCCCGCTTACGAATCCGGAACGAGCTGTTACGCATACGACAAAAAAAAAGAGACTAGTTTCTATCCGGAAGATAATGGAGCAGCCAATGTAAACCGGAAGCGAAGCGCCAGCCTACGTGCCTGTCTGTCTCTTACTGCGTCTCGTACTTTGTTTCTTGTGGCGCAACCTTTCTGACGATGAAATATATATCCCCCACGAAGATCTGCTGACGCAACGGCCCTCTCTGGCGGTCTGCCTTCTTGACCGAAGCATGCTGATCGCACAGCTCCATTCTCGCGCGCGGACGCACCGGCAAGGCCGTGCGAGTACGGCTTCGCTTTGTCTCGCGTAGTACTGATCCGCATTCCCCGGCATAATTCGCTCCCCCTCCCGTGCCTGCTCGGGAGCGCAAACGCCAAGACGACCTTGCCCTCGCTTGCTAATCGGCCGCCGTGCTAGGCGCTTTCCTACCCGGCCGACCTTGTCGGCCATTTCTCATCTTCTTCTTCGTTGCATTGCTTTCTCTCCGCCTCTCGTTCGTTGGCCGCTCTTCCCTTTCCGTCCCACAGCCTCTTCCCCTCTCATCTTCCAGTCTCTCCATCCTCCCACCTTGACGTCCGAAGTGGCTAAAGTTGCGTGAAGTTCTCTCCCCCATCTCCCTCCGTGTAAGCGAAACACCACCGAGAACAGAATGCCGCTGCATTACGTCACATCGAAGATCCTGGCTGCAGGGTCCGCACGTCGCTTTGATTGGAAGGGTTAGAGGAGGTACAGAGGTACGACGTCACTACCACAGCCCCGAAATAGGTACTGAAGCAAGGAGCAAATCCGATGGTGATCAGCGGGGAACTTCGGGGCCTTAGTCGACGTAAGCGGCGTTGCGTCGGGCGCCGTCGTCGCCACCTTCGCTGGCGTCAGGGAAGAGTCCACTCCGCCGGCGCGAGAGTAAACGGCTCTTGAGAGGAGCTGACCCGTTCGCCCGGCGTGGTGGCGGCCTCGGGAGTGAATTACGCTGGCCACGAGTCCCGCCTGGCTAATCCGCGTCGCCGGAACGTCTTTGTTTCGCCTCCAAGAAGTGCTACCCTGGGCGCCGCAGGAGTGCCGAGTCTGCCGACAATATGCCGGATTTCGGTGGCTTCAATCGTCCGCTCAAGGCGTGAGTACGCCCACACTGTGGGCATGCTCAAAAATTGGAGGTTTGGAGCCTGGAAACTATGCTTCCTTGTGAAAAGGGTTGTAACTATGGGCTTCAGATTCATTTCGGAGCCCAGACCCGTTGTGGTTCCTAAAAAAGGCATGAAAAGCAGTGCACGTAAGGTATTTTATTTAAGAACACCGTAAAAACGACCTCCCTCCTAAGCCAGGAATCGAAGTTGCGTTCACGTGTCCTAATTACTACTGAACGACCGCGACCGGTAATGTCAGTATGCTGTAGAATGTTGCTGTCACCAGCCGTGATGGTTTCGTGACTTGAGAGTTTCTGTGTAAAACACGAGGTCACGGGCTCGACTCCCTTCCGCCGAGGTGGTTCTTGCGGACGCGGAAATCGACCAGATGTAAATTCAGTTGCGCTTTCAATTCAGGATCTTAAACAGAAATTGTGGGAGCTTGCACAGAAAGTAGTGACACAGGTTTTGGATATAAACGTTTTCGAAATTAAGAGGGTCACGTTTCGTGCGGCGTCGCCAGGACTGAACTACGATGCACGTGCTTTCCGCGGAGTCTCTACGAAATCATTCTGAACTTTCATAGACTGCCTCAGTCGCGCCAAGATCTTATGCACTCTTTTCTTTTTTGGCTCTTTTTTGCCTTCACGGAAACTGCTTGCGCAGCCAGGGGTTGAGAAGTTAATTTAGCAGTAGATTGTTGCACGCTGAAACCCGAAAAAATGAAGGAAGCTCACACTAATGTGTAACACTTTGACGTAGCGAAGCTGTACGCAACCTTCACGACCATTACGAAGGTTTAAGTCCTAGATTGCAGCCGATTTGCTTCTTCGTCGCTGCCGCAACGACCTTTACTCCATAGCTGTTGCTCTAAGCGTGAGCTTCTTTATTTTATTTTTTTTTTTTGAAGTGATAATCATAGCACATCACTTTGGAGGGGCGTACGCCATGACGTGTCTTTTTTGTTCCGAACAGGTGTCGCCACAATTACGGCGAACGCTGGAGTTTTTTCGGCCAATCGGGGCCGAACTCTCTAAGCGGGTATGCTTGGCTCGACATACATGCGCCGGGAACGCTGGGCGGTCGACGCGAGGGCCGCAGCTTCGAGCGCTAGACATTTTCTTGGTTTTGTTAACTTCTGGACGGTCCCCCCGAGGCCCGCGCTCACGCATGCGCGCTCTCGACAATTTCTTGGTATTTTTCACTGCGGACAGGAAAAATTACGATTTGCTAAACAGCATCGCTGTTCATAATAAAAGTTAGCCAGACATTCATGCCCTGCGAGAATGGAAAACTAGCGAAGCACGTCGGACATGCAAGTGACACAGAATTTAGGTGAAAATCCAAATCATGTTTTGAACGGCGTGCGACTTTGGCGGTGACTGCGTTCTGATAACACACACATACACGCCGGGACGTTCGTTTTCCAACGCCGTGCGCTTGGTCGCCTTATAAGGAGCACACTATGCCACGCACTACGCCATACGTTAACGGAGGCGCATGGCTCCTCACGCGAGCGGCGACATGCGTTTGCTATGACGGTTGATGCAGGCAATGACGGCAATGCAGGCGATGAGGCGCGCCGTAGTGGAGGGCTCCGGATTAATTTTGACCACCTGGAGATCTTTAACGTGTGCCGAAATCTCGTGCAGACGGGCGTTTTTCCTTTTCGCCTCCATCAGAAAAGCGGCCACCGCGGCCGGGGATTGAACCCGCGACCTCATGCTCAGCAGCGCAACGCCTTAGCCACTGAGCCACTGCGGCGGGTTTGCTTTGATAATAAGCTTGGTCTTTGCGAGCTGGCTTTCCCACGTTGCATTTTTCCGCCCCCGCTAGGATGCCATAAAATCCGCCATCCTGGCCACAGAAGCTTCGCTTTAAAAATACTTCGTGCGGAGGTTTCCGGGCAGCGTCACTTATTCTGTAGCCTTCTGGTAAACGGCGCGCTTCATAGCACACGTGTAACCTTGGCGCGTAAAACGTACATAGACGCATGAGTAGAGAATCCGCATTCGTACCCTTCACCTTCTTCAAGCCATTCTCCAACCGAGATTACGAACTGGTAGGAATATCGAACCTTACCTTTTTCTAGAAGTGCAGCGTGTGAGAAGTTTGTGCGATGTCTTTATCGCTTCCAGTGTTTCGAATCTCCCGCGTTAGCTGAAGAGCTCAGCGCCGCCGTTTCGGTGCACGCGACGACCTCTTCCGTGTACACCGCGACAAATTTTGTGCGCCGCCACGGGGGGCGTGCTGGTGCCAGGGCGATTTATCTTGACTGCGACACGCTTCGATGGTGGAAGTATGATCGCACATTGGACGGCTCGTGTTTTGCACTTCAGGCAGGCTTTATTGCACCCCGTTTCTTGGTTAGCGCCCTGTGAGGGCGTGCGTGCGTGCGTGTTTGTTACAGTGAGTGGGTGGGTGGGTGGGTGAGTGGGTGGGTGAGTGAGTGACAGGGTAGGTGGGTGGGTGAGCGAGTGAAGGAGCGAGTGAGTGCAAGAGTGGGTGGGTGGGCGAGTGAGTGAGTGAGTGAGTGAAGGAGCGAGTGAGTGAAAGACTGAGTGGATGGGTAAGGTAAGTGGGTCGGTGGGTGAGTGAGTGAAGGAGCGAGTGAGTGAAAGAGTGAGTGGATGGGTAAGTGGGTCGGTGGGTGAGTGAGTGAGTGAGTGAAGGAGCGAGTGAGTGAAAGAGTGAGTGGATGGGTAAGTGGGTCGGTGGGTGAGTGAGTGAGTGAGTGAAGGAGCGAGTGAGTGAAAGAGCGGGTTAGTTAGTTAGTGAGTGAGTGAGTGAGTGAGTGAGTGAGTGAGTGAGTGAGTGAGTGAGTGAGTGAGTGAGTGAGTGAGTGAGTGAGTGAGTGAGTGAGTGAGTGAGTGAGTGAGTGAGTCCGTTGGTTTGTGTGTTGCTTGACTTCCGTCTTTGTTTTGTCCAGGCTCTGTGCGCTCACTAACTTGTACTTTTACATTTCTCTTGTATCATTTATTTTGTTTGGCGGTGCTCTCTAGCTTGTGCATTTTTAGGAGCTGTCGGTATGGGGAAGCTACTGGCACAACGATATGACGCTCTGCCTTTGTTGAAACTCTTGGGGCAGGCATTGTCTTCCATCCGTTGCATTTTAATTTTCTCATTTGAATAAAGAGCGATTGCGATGCTTCACTTAAATTCCACGAAAATAACCTCGCCATGCACTCAAAACGCAATGCCGACAGAGCCCATCTGCGTTTAAGCATAGAAAGACCTTGGCCCAGGGTCTACATACCGCGTTTTTTTTCGGTAAAGTGTAATACCTCGGTGACGTTGAACTTCCGTCGACTTGGTAATTCCAGACAAATCGCGTGACCTTTCCTGGAGGCACGTCATCGGCGCTCTATTTGAGATGGATTACCTCCACTTGCGTCTCCAGCCTTGTAGAGACGGCCGTTTTAGGTGCTTCGTTGAGTAGCCGGCTGAAATTTTGGTTCAATGCTCAAGTGCAAAATGTTCGCGCAGTTACTGCTATCTAGTGTCGAAAAATACTGACGTCCCAAGTCGTCGGGTGTCGGTATAGAGTAAAATGATTTATACCCTTTTTGTCCAAAACTAACATCTTCCCACCCTATCTAAAATCAAAGAAAAGTACCCCTTTGAAGGGTGTGACTAACGACAAAACACCCTTTAAAAGGCAGCAACAAAACACCCTTAACGAATGTTTTCCTTTGTTTTCTTTGCTAGGGGTAGAAAGGTGTTAGTTACACCCTTACGGGTGTAACTCTACGGGTGTCATGATTAGTTAGGGTGTTAGTTTTACCCTGTTAGTTACACAAGGGTGTTAGTTACAACCTTACGGGTGTAACCTTACGGGTGTAATGATCTACACCCTCACGGGTGTAAATCATTTTACAGTGTAGGGAAGAGTTGGGAGGCGGTTGTTCCTCGGCCAATACTTGTAGAGGGTTGGGGTTGAACTTTAAAATGTTGAACTTTAGGGCGGTTAAACTTTTAAGATCTGTCGTGAAGGTACCTTGCAGACGGTTTCCTTTGCACGTATCTTCATGGAACGCCGGTAACTTGTAAGAAATAGGCAACTTGCACTTGAAAGATGTTCGGCATCCTGCAGGAGCACAGTAGTAGTAGTAGAAACTAATAGCTTTCCCTGGCGGTGGTGGTGCTGGTGTAAACGAACGGCGGATCTAGCCTTGCGTAGCGGGCCGGCAATCGCTCCACCGTATCCGCACTTTTTTAACGCTGTGCGCGAGAAATCACCACGACTTACCGAGGAGAGACATTTTGCGCCCGGTCCTCCAGTTCTTGACAGCTGACCCTTGTTTCGAATCAATTCCAGGTTTCGTATTTTTGGCTACAACAGCTTTCTTCAGTTTGAAGAAATTCTTGCGGACGACTGAACCGGCAGTTTCTGGACATTTCGACGGTGATCCCGCGACATATTTTTTTTTTTACACCAAAACCGCGCTCACAGAAAAAAAGACAACGCGGGTGTGAGTGAGTGGGTGAGTGAATAAACTTTAGAGGAGCTTGAGACGCTGATGATTGGGCGCCCGGCCGTCCGGGAAGCCCTGGTCCGCGCTGGCTGCCCTAGTCCTCTCCACCAGGCTACGCTGGGCTGAGAAGGTCGGTGCTGGCCAGCTGGCCCGCCCACTGCTCGTACGTTGGGTGAGGATTGAGGGCAAGGGATGGGGTTTTCTGACACGCCCATACCATGCGGTACACTGTCCTGCAGGTTTGGGACAAGAGTTACAGGTAGGGGTGGTGCGGTGGTGGTGGTAAGTGTCGTCGTTTGTGGCGGTATTGGGCGAGGATCTCCTTGTATGATGTACAAGGAGGGGGCTTGGGTGTGCGAAGGGGCTGCGTGCCTTCGACGTCTTGAAAAACGGCGCGGAGTGTATGAGCGCAGGCAGCGGCGTGTGCCGCCTCGTTTCCATCGAAGGACTCGTGTCCGGGGGTCCAGGGGATGTATACAAACAGGGGAAAAAACAAAAACAAAAAATGACACCCACTTCTTCCTTCATCGGTCGCTACACTGACTCGGGCTACGCTGACACATTCACCTTAAATGCGGCCGCATTCAGCAAATGATGTTATCTTGAGCTGTGTTTAGTTTCCCCCTTCTTTCGTACCAAATGTTGATTCGATTCAACAAAGTCATCGGGACCCGCCATTTATTTCGCTATATTGGAAACTTCTTAACATGGAGCAAGCGTCAAGCCTGTTAGCAACAGCGGAGAACGGAAAGACGTCTGTATTTATTTTCATTAAATAGGGGATTGGTAAAATCGAGGTTCATATGTCCCCTTTTCCACTGACGTTCCCAGCTTGTTTAGTTCGGAAATTGGAGCTTCTTAGCTTCCTCGAATTTTCTTCCTATGCTACTGAGCACGTTTAATACAGATGACTTCGACAAAAAGCGTCTGGAAAGTAGGAGGCAGATGGGGACGAAACGTTGTAATTAACATCTCGGTGGGGCGGGCATTGTAACGCCTTCACACCGCCCCCTCCCCGATTTTTGCGTCTCCGATTTTTTTCCCGTCGTCCACCCTTCGGTTGGCGCAGATTCGGCCGTGAAAACAACGAACCCCCAAATAGACGTCGGCCGACTAGGACGTCACAGAGCGGCGTTCAATTCCGATCGCAATCGCTCGGCCTCCAACACTTAATCGTGCTCGGTTCAGGAAGAAGACAGACCACAAACAAAACAACGCGCCGCCGCCCGCGTAAAGAGCGCATCTCGACGCCACGGAGTGCGCGTTTAATTCAGACTCCCGCCCGCGGTGCTGTCACCTCGGTATTTCATGCTGTCTATCTCTGTCCCTCACTCTCTGGCTTCTTCGCGTGTTTTATCCTCCTCCTTCAGTGTCCTCTTCCCTCCTCCCCGGTTGGTTTTTCGAAAAGTACGTCGCTTGGAGGGTGCTGTCCGGAACGAGTGGAGGAACATGATGTCCTACGAATTTGGATCCGCGCCAGCGGCGGCAACCCTCGTCCCTCCCCCCTCCCCTTCCCTCTCAAATACCCCTCCCCTCTTCCACCTCGTAGAGCGTAAGTGCGCGTTGCAGCGTCTGTACGAAAACAAGTAGTAAATTTGCTTTTTCTTAGATAAAGTGCACTCTCCGGATTTAGTGATATTTTTCCAGGTTTCCGGAGTGAGGAAGAAAGAAAGAAAGAAAGAAACAAAGACGAACGAAGAAATAGAAGAAAACTGAATCGAGAGCGGGTTTTCGAAATACCAGAAGAAATGGGAAACTACTCTCGGTTGTGTATACATGATAAGTTGGCCTGCAGTTGCATCTGTTTTCAAAAGGCCAACAATAACGACGCGGGGTTCCGAAATACGGGAACAAAACAAACGGGGTGTACGTTGTCTATCATCAAACTGTGGTTGAGCGAACATCACTTTATCGCAGAATACTTATAGTTCAATGGACAAACCACACAACGCAGTGGGACGGTGTCGTGTGAACTACGTAGTGGCGTGAGTAGTAAATTGACCCGAATGCATGAATGAATGCATGCATGAATGCATGAATGAATGAATGAATGAATGAATGAATGAATGAATGAATGAATGAATGAATGAATGAATGAATGAGCGTAAAAGTCTCGGGACAATGCTGTGTCCCAATACGCGTTTTCGGTAAAATCACCTAAGTTGAAGAACTCGATGCGCGGACGTCAAAACGCGGTGGGAGAGATTTGAAACAATCGCATCTGACTGCACTCATAACAAGGTGACCATTAAAAATAAACAAACATAGCGGAATATTGTCCATAGAAAATACGTGACCTCAATCCTGCCAGACGACAGGTGAAACAACCAAGACAGTCGTGGAATCGAGAGCTTAAACCGAAGAAGTCCCGATATGTGACAGCAAAGTGAAGTAAAAAAAAATAACTACCACAAAAACAAGCGCTCAGAAAACAAGGGTTTTTGTTACGGCGTATTGTACCTTTGGAAAACGCTCCTCAAACATATTGGGATTATGTGAATCCCGAAGGCCGCAATAATGATTCTCCTTATTCCCAAAAGAAAATAAGGCTAATACGTTGAACAACTGCTTTTGCTTTATCTTCATTAATGATTATAAAGCCATCCGAAGAATATGTTTTAAATAATTAGCTACATATTTAGGCGCATATAGTAACCAGTGATGGGGTGATTAATCTTTTATTAAAATCAGGCTACAAAAAAGGTGCCAGGACTTGATAATAAATCGAACACAGCATGCGCATGGCCAACAATATTTTCGCACTATTTTCAGCAAATTATTAACTCCTAGTTCTCCCTCTGAAACAATGTGAAAATGTTGAATTAAAAATACCTGCGCACTATTTATTTATTTATTTATTTATTTATTTATTTATTTATTTATTTATTTATTTATTTATTTAAAACAAATTCGTGTGCACGGGTCTGGCAGTCGAGGTGGATAGTCTGATTTTCGGACCACTTCAAGAACTCTTGCACGCTAGCTACCCGAACGAGTTTTCCATGAGCCATACCTAGTACGCGCATTATTTATAGTAACAACACAACATACCCGCCGCGGTGGGTCAGTGGCTAAGGCGTTGCGCCACTAAGCACAAGGTCGACGGTTCGATTCCCGGCTGCGGCGGCCGCTTTTCTGGTGGAGGCGAAAAGCAAAAACGCACGTTTGTACGAAATTTCGGCGCACGTTAAAGATCCCCAGGTGGTCAGAATTAATCCGGAGCCCTCTACTACGGCGCGCCTCATCACCCTGCGTTGCGTCGGTGCGTTAAACCCTACAATCAACTATTGTAACATATCTCGTCCACATTTTTGAATGCTGGTTCTGCGAAGTGCTAGCAACTGTCACAATTGCTGCTTCAACTCACCCATTTTCCTAGAGCATAAACCATTTAATAGCAAATTGGCATCCCCCACTTGGCTTTCGGAAACCGTTCTATCGAACACCGCAAGACAAATTTTAAAGGAAGAGAATACACAAGGTAAAAACTGAATCGCCGGCTGGATCATGTGGGTAATCTAGTGTAGCCCGTACGCACCAAGTCCACACCCAGTGCGGTATCTGGTGTGCCTTAACTTGGGGCACACGAGATACCGCACTGGGTGTCGTGGATTCTATTTTGATTCTGTTTTATTCATAACGTTAATTCGAAATCCGATTACAGGTATTCGCGTCAATGCTAGTTTTATAGGGACTATACACACTCTTCCAAGGCATTCTGCCGAGGACTGTGCAACAACTTTTATAGGAAAACTTCTGTTTGTCTTTACGCTTAACATGCGAACATGCGAAAAGGTTGGTATGTCTTCGAATATTTGTAATGTGGTTATTTGCAAGTGCATCTGACCTCCCTTGATGTTATTCCGCGCCCGTTCTGACGGGAGAATTCTAGTTTCGCTTTCCGTTCCACCCCGCACCGCCCTTTGGTTTGGAACGACCTCCGTGCCGGGTTTTAGCCGTAGCCCGCACCTCGCCGTCTGTCTCTCTCTCTCTTTCACTCCCTCCCTCTTCCCTTCTGTTTTCTCTGGAGTTCGTCTGCAACGTTTGAGCGGCGGCGCGGCGTGCTCCAGCAGTCCTCTCCGAAACGACGCTCCGCCTTCGCGTTCGCGCCCTGAAAAGCGAACACACCTCCCGAAGTTTGTTCCTCTTCCTGCCTTGCTCAGCGTTTACCCGCCCAACGAGCGTCGGAAGCACTTGCATCACGCCCTTGCCGCCGCCTGCAAGAGGCACGACATAGGATTTCCTGCCCGGAAAAGGAAAACACAAGGGACACGCACCGTCGAGTTCACCCCCAGTCGGGGCCCGCGAGGGCGAAACGCGGTCACGCCGTTTCAATTGGTGCCACTTCCCGTTCGGCGGACGCTGGTGCTATTTGACCGCCATGTGTTGTTGTCCCTTTCCGATGGATCCAACGCATCGTCTGCGCTGGCCCGCTCCGCGATTTGAAGGATAAAGCAGCCTGGTTGTCTTCGTTCGAGCCGCCGACGGGCACCTCTCCCGCGTAGCTGTCACTAGGAATAGCGGCGGCCCTGCCACGCGTTGAGCAACGCAGTGTCCAATCAAAAAGTTCCGACGTCATCGCCATCCGTCTCGACTCTTCGTTCTCTCGCGGCCTGCACGCGCGCGCGAGCCGTCTGCTCGTCGTGTCGTCTGCTGTAGTGCACTTGCCGTCTGCTGCGCCGACCGTCCGGCCAAAAAATTGTGAGCCCGCTCCGCGTTTTGAGCATCGATCGCTGCGGTGTGTTCTATCGCTGCCATCGAGGGCGTTTGTGCAAGGCGCGCTTTTGAGCGTCACTTCGGACGGTATCTCAGTGGGAAGTGCGTGACGTAGTTGAGAGGCAGGCTCCGCTCGGGTCGTCCGTACTTTCTGCTCGTCGCGTCGACGAGGATCCAGTGCGCCGCCGTGGATTTCGTGCGGGTCAGTGTGCGTTCGCTGTCGCCCTTCGAAGACGCCCTGGCGGGCGCTGTGGCTTCGGACATGGCCCGGGACCCCGGCCTTCACCTACCCCGCACCTTGAGCACGAGCGCTCTGCGCATCAAGACACGATGTTCTTTCTGGGAGAAGATGAACGAACTGCCGACGCGAAAGCTTGGCGCAAGGTTTGCAAAGCTTGTCAACATTTATTTGTCTTTCTAGCCGCGCGGAGGGGCTGCTTGAGGAGAAATAGCGACTCAACTGTAAATCAGTGAAAACTTCTTTGGCAATATTTCAAAATGATGTATGTTAAGCCTAGTGTACCTTGTTTTAAACATTCACATGCTAAGATATATTGACAACTGCGCATTTCTTAGTGCGCCATCCATCTATTGGCGATTCAGCTGTGTGTTTAATTTTAGCTGGGACAGTTATTTCGAGTCTTCGTCTTGGGGTAGCTTAAAAAAGAAGTTCGAATGGTGGTGCCAAGAACAAGGAGGCGAACAGATTGATTAACTGATCAAGTAAAATTAACAGAAGTACACATATATCCGTTACACTTTGATGTATTCAAGGCCACTGACGTGTTCTTGGTGCTAATCGGCACAGTTGTCCGGGAAGCGTTACGACTAAACGACTTGCCCAAATGGCGTACGTAATTTGATACAATTAGGTAGACTACCGTATGGGACAAAGAAAATATTTATGATGCAATTACGTATGCTTCGTCATTATTTTGCCCGATGTACGTTTAAATCAATCTTCTACGTATTCTTGCTGGGGTTCAAACCTACTTAACATAAAGAATACTCCGACGAATACCGCTCCTTCAGATTCTTTGCCTTTTTCGTGCAGTTCATGCGACTGGTCAGTTTCAAAGGCTCGTATAATACTTTTTTTTCACACTTTTTATGGTGTGCGTGTGTTTGCCAGTGTGCTTGTGCATGAACCTGTTTCGCAGACGCAACTATATCATGTCAGAATCGGAGTCATAGTGTTTTAGGTTATGCAAAAAAGTGCAATCGTCCGCGGGCTTGACCGAAGGGGAAGCATAAACGTAACAGGAAGGCATGAATCTAAACCAGCCTAGTTTACTGTCCTACAACCGGAAAAAGGGAAAACGAAAAGAAAAAGAAGAAAGCAGAAAAGGAATGTGAAAGGTAAGGACAAAGCGTAGAGAGGTGTGAAAGCCCACAAAAATATCCGTGGAAATGTCAGCCCTTATCGCGAACGCGGTGTTAGTGACATAAGTGCATGCTTAGGTCGGGTTCGGACTGTTGCCGCAACTGTCGTAATAACTTTAAAGAATGGCGTCATTTCACGTGTCAGCCAACCGAAGTGACATGCCGTTGTTTTACGTCCGTAGATCACGATATGGCTTTTCCGTCGGTAGTCTGAACATATATATATAGCCTTACTTATTGCAAGGTTAACAAGATTCAGGGGAAAATAAAATGGACTGAAAATAGGTTAACGCTGTTGCGTAATTGTAACTGTGAAAACAAATACAACGTTACAGTGAAACTGGTTTTCTGGCTATTTTTGTAGCGGGGCTGTCGCTTAGAGATTCTGCAGGATCTGATAGCTTGTGCACGATATATTCCTAGTTACATTTTTTTTCTCTCTCTCTCTATTACACGTTCAGGGGGAAAACGGCGTAGGTGAGTCGTTGGCCCAGACCGTGTAACTACGCCAAGGTGCGAAGTGCGTCGACATTCGCTTTTTTACGGTCAAGGTCAGTTTTTCCGGAGGGCCCCCGGTTTCTTGCGTCAGTCGTCGCCGGAGGGTTTCCCTCGCGCGGTATCGGATCCCGCGAGATAAGCTGCAACTGATAAGGAAGCGATAAGAAGCTGCGAACTTTCAGGCACGTCTGATAGGAACTAGAGCACAGGCCGATGGGTATATCTGTGTTATCACTTGGGCGCCCTGCTCCATGATTCAAAGGAAAAGTCGTTCGAAAGCTCTTCTAGCATAGGTGATAAGCGCGGTGTCTTGTGAACTTTTGACCGATGGTGTTCAGTCGTCGTCGAAGAACAAGTGAGCTCGAATATATGAACGGGAGCACGCAAAATTGAAGAATATGGTTCGTAAAGATCGCACAGTGATGCAGTATACTTAGAAAGTCACATTTCTAAGCTTGGTTACCTTTTCGGATTCATGCTGCAATTTGGCTTGCGCGGAAAGAAATCGCGCCATTCTGGGGTCGCGGCTTATATTTTCCCGTCCGCATTTCCTTTGTTTACGGCTAGCGTGTAACACCGAGCTTTTGCTGTCAAGCCCACGTTTAAGCCGACGTGCTAAGGTAGGAGCATATGCAAGTTTCACGCGGTTCGCGGAAGTGTTGCAACTCTGCAAAAAATATAATCCTGAAGTTCGGGGGTATTGCAATATGTAAGCCTTTTCCACCCACAAGCTTCGCACGTCTCGGTCGCGCGCAAAAGAAAAGAGCAACAGTTTGATAGAATTCGCGGCGAAGCGCGAAATCGCCACCGTTCGGATGTCCGCTTGACCCGTCCGCGTCCACCCGATACGTTTTCCTCGGCTCGATAAACGGACGCGTCGTCTTCGGTCGCAAAAGCTGCCAGCCTGGGCTCGCTATCGGTCTATTTTCAATTTGCTTTTCTATTTTCTTCTCTCGCAAGTATTGAATCGTCGCACATGTGCGCGCGTGCGTGCACAGTGCGGCGGTAAGACCGCCCTTTTAATATTTCGTTCATCTTCGTTCAGCTCGGGCTTGTCTTGTCTTTTGCGAATGTTTTTGGCTTCGGATTTGGGCTATCCGCTTTGCAACGCGCAACGCTTGAAATTTGTTCTTGTATCATTTTCGAACGCCCTGCGGGGAAAGCAGCATTGTAAAGAAAGAAGGCAAGAAACACAAGGAAGAAAGAAAGAAAGAAGCGGAGAAAGGGGAGGGAATAGAGAGAAAGAAATGAAGGAATGGAGGGATAAAGCAAGGTAGAATGAAAGAAATAAAATACGGGTAAGAAAAGAAACCTAACCTTGCTCGGTCCTTTAATTCTGTTCTTATGTGGGTATTTTTTACGAGACGAAAAATGGTTTTGGATGTCTGTTTGGGGCGTTAGCTCTGCAAAGCGGGAAAGCCAATCCCCCTCCGATTGTTGGCCAATTCTCTCCATTGGCTCTATGCGCATTATTGCTGCGAGAAACGAACCAACCAACAAGGAAGCCCGTTTGATGCTCAATGTCGAAGGTGAGACATGACGCCAGCGGAAAGAGACGCGCGGCGGCTGCGTATGCAAACATGTCAGCCTTCGACGGAGAAAAATGCACAATGAAAGCAGAAGAAAAAGAACGCCGATCATCATACGAAACGAAACGAACATTGAAGCGAAACCAAGTGGCAGAACAAACAAAGTGACCGGGCTTAGTTGACGCACTTCGTTTGTCAATATGCTTACGGAACGTCCGCGTATGTTTGCCTTAATTGCACGCTTTTTCGCGTGTCAACACAAGGAGCGTGTTGTGCAGATAAGGTTAAAGGTAACGAGCCGAAGTTGATAGGGACAACGCAGAGTTAATATTAGCACAACAAGATCAACTCCCGCGACAGTTCATTCGAACAACGTACGAATGAGGGCGTAAACAACAGGGAGCAGGAGATGAGGCGGGTGGTATTTTGTTTTTAAACAGCGAAATATGAAGTACGCGCTGGACACTAAGCGAAAATTGCGTCCGTACATAAATACTTCGTCAGCATCATTACGATTATGGAGAGGCAAACGTGTGCGACTGACTGAGTGTGAAGCCGATCGGGATTAATCCACCCCCCCCCCCCCCATGTCTGGTATCGTGAAAAACAACTTGAAAAAGGGAGGAGGGCGCTCATGCGCATGCGCGCCCCAGCCATTCGTCGTCATGTCCTATTTTCTTGCCGTTTCCTTTCGAAAGAGGAATTGGTTGCCTCGTACACGTACTTCAAAGACGGAAGGTTGAAGCGTCGATGACAGAATACAACGAAAACAAAATTCGCATCAAGGCCAGAATCGGCAGATGTTTCACTATTGGATTGGTGTTGGATTGTATTGGATGTAAAAAGGATTGGTGAGCGGATTGCTCATGCGGGCGACCTATATATAAACGTTTTGGTTATCGGGTTATGACTGCAAGACACGTACCGTAAGAGACACCTCGTATCGCGTGCTCGTGATTTCAGTTCCTTCCTTTGGGAGGGTTTGTGACTGGGCTGGTTGGTTAATTGCATGAAGTTGAACAGCGCAGGAACGGGACTAAGAGCAGAGGCCTTTGGATAGTAACATTTCATGTACGGTTGATATTACAGGCGGAATATCGGGCGCATTCCGGTACGTCGGGCTCTCGCAGCGCATGACTCCATTATACCCTGTACCGCGGCTGTAACAGGCAAGGTTAGGCTATGTTCAGTCTACCGACGAAAAAGCCATGTCGTGATCTATATGGACGTATAAATACGGCATGTCACACAGTTCGGTTGTCTGAGACGTGAAATGACGCCATTCTTCAACGTTACAACGACAGTTGTGGCAACAGTCTGAACCCCCCGGCTTTACGTGTCCCTTCTCCATTAATTTCGTCACATCCCGCCTCGTCGCAGTTCTTACCTGATCGACATCGTTTGTTGCCGTTACGCGAACTCGGAGGTGTCTCGATTGAAACCCCCGAGTTCTGATTTCGCGAGTTTAATAAGAGGCTGAAAACTATGCCGGTAATGGATAGTTTTAGCTGAATGTTTGTTTTACTGTCCGCTGCGCTTACACCGCGCCAGCGGCGATAAGGTCGAACGCATAGCTCACCTTTTAGTGCCTGGTTCTAGAAATCGGAAAGCAGTTTCTATCGTCTGTGGCGCCAACTTAATATTGCGTGAACTGCGGTGGGAAGCGCGGAGCAAGCTGTCTGCGCATGCGCTATTGCGCCTTATGTCCTTTGCGGAGCAGAGCGGGCATTTAAAACAATCGACTAATGGTATCCCTTATTTGCCTGCCCAGAGCTACTTTGGAGGGGTTCCGAACAATTAAAAATTGCAAATAAAAGAAGCCGTAAATCTCTCTAATGTACCTACAGGGGGAGAGGAAATTTGTCTTTTGGCGTACCTACAAACCTGGGAATCCCTCGAATTTCGAGCGATCCGCTTCTCTGCGGTGTGGGCGCAGTGATCAGTGACGTGACGGATTCCAGATATGTTGCCTCTACATATACCGGATATTTGCCGCATATGCGGTAGGTCCGCTGTCCCGCCCATTGTAACGATCGTACCTGAATAGCTGACTTGATATTCTTTTCGTGTAAAGTTCGAAAGGAAACTTGCTCGTATGCGCACATTTAAATCCGCAGAGCTACTCGTGACTCGGCTCGATTTCGCAACATAATTTCGCCATGCGAACACGGTCGGTAATGGAAGAGAGTGTTTGCATGTCGTTCCGTCGTACCAATAACCTAAGCAAACCTAAACCAACCAAACTTAAGCTAAACCCAATCTAAAACTAATTTAATTAAACCTAACCTCACCTGATCCGGCAGAACCTAATTCGGCTGTTTCTTAAATTCAATTTCATTCAAAACAGCCTGACGCGACGGAATGACCTGCAAAAAAAAAAAATCCCTCGTCGATAATAGCTTACCGTTTCCCTTTGTCCGCAGATTCCGGTGTCTTGAACAGCTCGCGTTCCGCTTGCTGTGCGCAGCTGCTTAAACGAGCCTCTAGTTTTTCGTTTTAGGCATGAAGTTCGCTTAGCAGGACTAAACCAACCTTCAAAATTTTTTCTCTCTCTCTCTCTCTCTCTCTCTCTCTCTCTCTCTCTCTCTCTCTCTCTCTCTCTCTCTCTCTCTGTCTGTGTGTGCCTGGGCCGTCGCGGATACATTTTGTACACGTTCGACAAATTCTTCCTTTTGTGGGGGATTGGCCAAAAGAACAAAAGCTGCATATCGCTTGCTTGCTTTGCCTTACGAGGGGGAGTAGGAGAAAAGCGAACGGAAAAGCCGAGGGGTTATCCAGGCGTAGGGCCCGGTTAGGATGAAAGTATTCGGAGGATGAAAGAAAGGACAGGCAAAGCATTCACTGTTCTTCTCGGGCAATGGCCAACTGCCGTTTTTGTGCATTCATTCTATAGTCGGTGCGGGAATTTTCGTGCTCATAGTTTCGTTTTGTTCGAGCCCACCGATGCGTATTTTTTTACCGAGTATTTCGGCCGACAAATTATCAACGGAAGGCGAGAACAAAAGATCGATGCTCGGTTTCCCGGAGATTCGTTCGCTTCCTTACACGCGAAAGCGTAATTTCGTTCTGGCCGCGCGCAAGAAGGAAGACGAGAAAAATGGCGACGGCGATGGTTTTGTGCGCGACTGGAATAGCTGGTTGTAACAGCTTTGTTCGCCGTTCCTTTTTTTCGCTTTTTAAACGCTTAAATCGCGGGACGACCGGCACGTGGCGCGAAAAATAATTTACGCCTGCTTCAAGTTTTGCTTAGTGCTGCGGTGGCTATATACTTTCCTCATCTGCTTCGACATTGAATATCAGGTGCAGGTGGTTCAGTGTGCACGTTTAATTGGGAGCTGTAGGCGTGGAAGCAATGTAGCAATTCACACACACGCACACGCACGCACGCTATGTAATTTCCACTCGATACAAGCCCTTTTTAATGGTCCAGGAGGTAACATGAGACGGGGTTCGACGTTTTAGTGACGTTTCAGCCAGCGGACCAGCCTACTGCGATGGCGGCGGGTCACTCAGGCGCAACTTAACGCTCTTTTGTTCTGGTGCACGGCAGTTAAAATAAAGCAAAAGATGGGGGCAGGGAGCCGCATTTAATGCGGTGCCGGATGTAATGCGGGCAACGGATGGACAGTCCGTTAGTTGAATTGAATAACTGCCTAGGGTCAGTAAACGGAACAGGGGAACACGAAGGTCTCGATGGAGAATTCAACTAAGAAAGTTCGGGGCTTAAAAATGGACGCTGCAAACTCACGGTAGAAG
The DNA here is from genome assembly GCF_048455015.1 of Haemaphysalis longicornis. Classification (NCBI taxonomy): domain Eukaryota; kingdom Metazoa; phylum Arthropoda; class Arachnida; order Ixodida; family Ixodidae; genus Haemaphysalis; species Haemaphysalis longicornis. Next base: position 65,018,386 of record NW_027526225.1, on the reverse strand, counting down.
CGGCTGGAAAGAATTGACAGAATTCTTGCAGGAGACATGGGTGGGCTGCTGAGGACGATGATGTTTATCTGCGCTTGAGGCAGAAAAAAAAAGCGTCTTTTTTGTTTTGTTTTTGTTGTATGGCGCCGCTCGCGTCAGCGCGAGGTAGAATCTTCTGTCATATTTTGTTTTTGTCTGATGTTATCTAGCGTATACTCGACGCAGTTTTGATCGAGGGCATTGATTATTTTCGAAAGATGGACGGGAGCGTTTAATGAAAAGATCGCTGTGATTTTCGCTTATGTTACGAGAAATTAAAAAAAAAAAAAAAAACGTGCCAAACGGAGTCGGTTGGAACGTTGATAACATCGCAACTCTTCCAGAACCGTCCGACCGTTTAAGGGCTGTGACGTATACGGGAGTTGGTTTGCGAGTTAAAGTGTTTTCGAGCGCAGTCGACATTCTCCACTTCTCCGCCACATTGCTTAAGCAAGGAAAAAAAAAAACTAAATAAAGAAGGAATTAAACTAAATAGTAGCACTGTGTACGTTACATTTTAATTTTTGTAGTCAACAGAAAGAAAAATGACGATTGCATTCTCCGAATTCGTACGGTCGACCGCAATTTAGTCCCTTTCTTTCTCGAGCGGATTCCGTTTTCAATTTCGCAAATTGACTGCTCCGTCTCGTTCCGTCCTCCGGGAATGCTTTCCACCGTTTTCGCCCTAAACCCACCATCCTCCCCCTTCTTACGTCCGGACTAATATAGACTACTTCCTTGGCGAGTTCTTTCCAGCTTCCGCCCTCACTCTCAGCCCAATCTGCGCATCCTTCATTCCAAACATCATTAGCCTGTCGACGGATGCGCCTATACATCTTATTAGGCCTCGGCGCACACCCACGACCTTCCCGTTTTCCAGTCCCCCTTTGTCGTCGTCGCTTCCAGATTCCTCGACGACGCCATTTGGGAGGACCACCTTTTCGGCGTTCGCAATCCATACGCATTGGCATATAGATGGTTCAACCCCCGTAGCTAAAGGCCTCCACTTATCTACTTTATTCTAACCCCGTCTCACTCTTCAGAACGTGCCAGTTACCTAAACATTTTCTCGTCTACTTTCTTTATCATTACCTCCTTTAGCTGTAGCTGTTAGTATTTGTCATACGGCAGGGCTAAATGCGATGCCTATTAAAGGAGTTAACTCCTTTAATTAACTCCTTTAAAGCTCCTTTAAAGAAGCTTAATTTACTCCTTTAAAGCTAATTAGCTTTAAGTGCAATTTTAAACCGAAGGACAACTTACCGTGAATTCCCGTTAAGACGAACTCGAAGGGACCGTGAAATTTTTTTAGGTGCGGAGTACCTTACGCCCGCACAATGTCCGTCCGCGTCCGTGCGCATAGCATTTACAATCGCAAAAAAATCCCACAGGCACCTGCAGGATTCGAGCCTGTGTCTGATAGACCAGACAGAGTTA
>NW_027526225.1:64727325-65016831 GCF_048455015.1 Haemaphysalis longicornis | reverse complement strand
GGTCCACGGCACCAAGGGCATAAGGGGAAAAGTGGCGGGAGGGCGGGGAAAAAGAGCTATCGATCTATTTTTCGGCGGGAACACACGGCTTCGCGCCGGGCTGCTCTTTTTTCCCGCCAAGAAAGGCTTCCGCGTCGCTCACGGCCGCTTCCCCCGCGTTTGCTTTCGGCTCAAGCCCGGTGACGTCAGGAGTGACGTCACGAGCAGCCTCGACCCAGATAATGGGAGAGAGGCTGCGCGTATGGAGAGAGTGGGGACCGCTTTTGTGCAAAGCAAGCACGACTGCCCCGGGCAGACTTTTTTGCGGGCGTCTGCTTTCAATATGGAGAGTTAGAAAAACAGGTAGAACACGGAAACGCGAGTGGGAAGGAAAGAAAAATGTGGAGTAGCGCAGTCGTTCGCTCACGTGCGGGACATTGCTCAGTGTGGAAGGGGGGTGTGTCGTTGTTTTGGCGCGAACGCGGCGCGACATTGAAACGACTTTGGGAGGCGGCGCGTATTGCGTAGTACGACCGCTTCGTCGCGTCGGCGTTGTCCGGCGCTGTAATGGGGATGGGTTGACCGTGATTCGCTCGCGTCGTGACTCGCCTGACGCGTCGCCGTTCGTTACCGCTCCCGTGTTTACGGCCATTATTTTCCCTCTCCCCCTTTCCACCTTCCCTTTCACTAACAGGCTCCGAGGACGCCAATTGTGCGGCGTATATCACGCCTAGATCGCGGCAGGAAAAAAACAACAAAAAAACAAATGCGAGGAACTCCAAGCTTAGAAACCCGTACTGCAAGAAGCCGGCAAGACGGAGTCGATTCTCTTGTTATTTCCGTTCGCCGTGGCTTCTGGTTCTCTGGCGTGTGCAAGGAGCCGGGGCATGATGGCAATCTGCGCGCGCACGTGTTCGACGGCAAAATGATGGACGTACCCGGAAGAAAAACAAGCGCTGTATGCGCCAAGAATTTGCGGCGATACGTTATAATACAGCCGTGACCGGACCAAACTACAGATGGAAGGTTGAAGAAGGTCGCTCATGTAGAGAGGAATACTTGTTCAAGTGTCGATGGAGTTACGCTTCATATTCGACTTTTAGAAGTCTAGCGTACCGATGACGACGCGTCCGAACGGATAAGAGCGGCGAAAAGAACGGTATGTGGAGTGTGAATGGTTTCATATCAATGCGCAAGTGTGGTTGCGATATGTTGCATCCAGTGTAACGGTGTGAAATACAGGGGTTGAGCAGTGCCGACTGAAATGCTGGCTTGAAAGCAGCGTACGCAACAACGAGTATTGGTCCATTGTCCTTCATTTGATAAGAAAGGGCAAGATTGGCGCTTTGCACCAACGTTGGAACGTCTGTATGCTTGGTGTCCTGGATAAGATGCATCGAGAGCGAGAATTGACTTTTTCCAAGCCATAAAAGGCGCTAGTAGCTGCGATAATGAGACGCACAATTGGGGGTCTTTCGACCGCCGCGGTTGCTAGTGGCGCCGTTGCTCTATGCTGCTAATTACGGAGGGCGACAATCTTATAGAGCAAACCAGGCTCGGTTGGTATGCACATAGCGCGTCACTTTATCTGTTGACGAATTTTATACGCTTCCCAATGGTGGTTGCGGGCCGTTCTTTGAGTCAGCGATTTGACAGCTGTCGCCGAATGCCACAAACGGTTTGTTTGAAGTTGGGCCGGCGTTCTGTCGTTCTGTCGTCAGCGGCAACTCAGGTAAAAGTGAGCCCTCGAAAGCAATGCGCAGAAAGTAAAGCGCATGCGCAGATAAAGCTCTCGGTAAAGGTCCATCACATAAAGTCGCACAGTAGGAATCAGACCGAATGAATGTGACCGGGAATCGTGGGAATTGTAGCGACTAAGAATGATTGCGTTATAGCAGTCGTTATATCAGACAAGTATAATCTAATTGCAGTAAGCACTCGCAATAACGAATTCCTCGCTACAGAAAACTTGCCCCGTAATAAGCGATACTCGTTAAAAGCGGGGACGACTTGCTGTTTGCACTGCACACTCTTAACCTGTTTACACATAGGTTCCTCTTAGAAAGAGGAACTCTTTTGCAAAAAGTTCCTCTTAAGCTTAAGAGTAACTTGTGCCCCACATAAAGCTTTAATATATAAGGAACTACGCCCCACATAAAATCACAAGGCTGTGTGTGGAACAGCTACCCAGATATCCAGCAAACATGCGTGAAGAGCTAATGCAACACACAATGCGTAAACACTTCGACGTGAAATTACCCTTCACGTTTCAGATATCCTTTCACCCACCATGATCTTTTCCTGAGGCTTTACTGTAGTGAGCAATATCCAAAGATGATTTGCGAAGTTTGCGGTACAGCGTTACGTATAATGTTTAGCTTTAGCCGAGGCAGCTTTAAGGGTAACAACAGATGAAGCGAGAAAAGAGGGCTGGTCCGCATAACGGCGACATGTTTCACGTAATTAAACAAAAAATACAAGTAGCAAAGCTTGTATATATAATTGTCTGATCCACACGAAATACACCTTCTTTCTACATTGAATCTGTGGAATGTCGTTTTAACGGGAGCCTATATGTGTGAACTGATTAAGAGTGCAGTAACGCCAAAGTGGCAATGTGTATGTTGGGGAGCGCATTTTGCTATATCCCATTCAGTTGGTTCCAACATGGCGCCGACTGCGCTGCACTTGCTATGTAGGGATGTGAAGATAGCTGCGTGAGCGCGAAGCATGCAGGGTGGTACGACGATAATTTGAACACTTAAAAAAATCCCGAGCGAACCGCGGCTCTGTTCGCGCTCGTACTTCACACGAAAGTCGAATTTTGTGGTCTATTTTGTTTGACACGGGGAACAACGACGGTATTTTCCTGTTTATTCTGAAAATAAATAAAAACTATTTTCGCCTATGGGAAAATGACGGCCGATTTGGACGTGCGAGCCCATACAAGCTGATCTTGGAACGACGGTGCCGCTTGATGTATGCAGAGCGAAACGGACGATGGGGATTCACGGTAGGAAGGAGGTATATAATGTAGCAGACGATCAGAAAGTCTCATTCCTCCCTAGTTTACGATGATCACGAATAGTTGCAAAACAGCTGATACCAATCACAATAAAATATTCCCATGGTTCATTGTGGCCAATAATTTGTTTCCTCACCTACGTTCACATTTCCTCATCGTCCGCTACCCCACTTTCCTACCGTGGAAGGAGCCAAATGAAATCAGAAAACCTAGTTTCACATTTTCTGCGGAGCTTTTGGAAGTAACTCTGATTTTCTGATCGTCTGCTACCCCATTTGGCTCTTTCGTACGGTGAATTCCCCCATCGTCCGTTTTGCTCTGCATACTCCAGGTGGCGCCGTCGTTCCAAGATCAGCTTTCACTGCATGGCTCGCACGTCCAAATCGGCCGCCATTTACCCATGGGCGAAAATAGTTTTTATTTATTTTCAGCATAAACAGGCAAATACTGTCGTTGTTCCCCGTGTCAAACAAAATAGACCACAAAATTCAGGAAAAAATTTCAGGAAAAAATTCTGAAGTGTTTCAATTATCGTCGTACTGCCCTGTAGTATCCCTTACCCCGCACGGAAGGGCGCCAAGCATTTTCGTTGCGTGGTATGTTTTGCAGTTGTTATCTTTGTAGCGCTTTACATAGAGCGTTGCAATAGGTAGCACGAGGGACACGGATTCGATATCGCGGCCGCGAAGAAGGGTCGCTTTTTCTAATCTAGTGAGAAAAAAAAACGAAAAACGCTCGTGTATTGAAACTGCCGCGCTGCGTTAAAGATTGCCGGGCGGTACGATTTATTCCGTAGCTCTCCACTTCGGCGCGTCTCGTGTATACAGTATACACCTAGCCCAGGGGTAGTAGCTTCGACGCGTAAAACACCCAACTTTTTGAATTTCTGAATAGCTTGCGGGTTGGAAGCGATCCCACAGCTTGATTTACGTTGGAATTTGCTACTTACTGAAGTCAAACCTCGGCGTCTAAAGTAGTTACAATTTCGGGTAAATAGATGTTACTGTTTAGTCGCTACTTCACAGCTCCACTCGGTGGCTCCGGCTTGTATTTGTGGGGAGCGAAGTGCCTCTGTTTTTAATTGTTCGCACAAAGGTAACCTATATATTGGAACGCAGCGATTCGGGGCAGCCTTTTATTTGTGCGACAGGGCCGTCGAACAATAATACCACACAATGGGGATGATAATGTGCAGATGAAGCAGAAGGAGCTTGACGCCACTCCGTGATGATGGGGATTTGCTGTTGTTGCAATGAAAGGTTCGCTTGAGGTGCAAATCTTTGATCACACCAGTTACTCCTTCGGAGAGAAGACAGCTGTCTGAACAAATCTCTCCTCACAATGTGTGTGTTGTCAAACAAGGCCGACAACAATGGCAGGGAAAGTTATTTTTGTGCTTTCTGTTAGGTAGGTGAACGGGGTGTGGACGTTTGCCCGGCCTTCACAATACCTTCTGTTCCGTGACTATCGACCTTTCCTTGGGCTCTTCGAGCGTGTGTAAATAAATAAGGCCGTATCATATGCATACACACGGACACGGTCCATCGGGGCGCCATGGCGATTACGGGGGAAAAAACGCGGTCGTGGCCGTACCGCCCCGGCTGTCTCACTCTCGAGATTAGAGTACGGACCGTTTGTATCCATTAAACATCGATAACGTCTTGGCATGTTGTGTACTGTGCCGTGCACGCGCGGTTAGATAATCCTGTCGACTGCGCCAATTATAATTCCGGTAGCAGAGCCTATCTAGAAAGAAGCGATCAAACCTGACCGAAACAATACAGCCAATTTTTCTCTGCTTCAGCGGTCAGCGGGCACCAAAATTGATATCCTGACTGGTCGCATGACATCGTTGAGTAACTGTAAAAACGACGCAATTCGCCCCTTTTCCTTGTGTTATTGTTGTATAAAAGCGCTCAGACCTCTGTGAGGAACATCCGGCAATGACCTTAGTCTGGGAAGGCCAGAGCGACGGAAATCGTCGTGCCGCGCACTCCGGCACACACGTACAGACGAATCGAAGCCGCTCTTACTTGCCTTCCCACGCAAAAATTATCCGGGTGCGGGTCGTTTGAGAGCCCGATAAAGGAAGGTGACGTATTCCGTATTTCCTTTCCGTGTAAGTTCTTTACACGACTCTGGCGCAACGTCGAACCCAGATAGGACGTCGCGCGCTCTTCTCCTTCCCTCCCCCTCCTCCTTCTAGAGCCCCGCTCGGGCGCCGGCCAGTCGGCGATAAGCGGTCCCGGAGTTTCCATAGATGGCAGCATTTTCTCTTCACTCGCGTGTCCGCCGCCCAGAGATAGCGGAGAACTGTGTGGGAGCAGGGAACGGAGTGCTTGATGCGAGTCGCGCGCCGCTACGGATGGTCTCTCGTATTGCCGCGGTTGCTGCCTTTCCGTGAGAGCTGCTCGCTGGTCTGTTGAGCGCGCGCGTGTCTACGATCACCGTAGCAGCCATGCGCGTGTGCCTGCAAGCGGAGGCGGGCCGGTGCTTCTGGTCGGTCGACCACCGCCGCTGTCCGTGTTTTCTTCGCGACGTTGGCGAAGCGACGGTGCCCGGTTTCACGATCCCCTCAGTCGTCGACAAGCGCTCCTGCATTGCCCTGAGGTAAACTGTTGCGATTTGTATTTGTGTGTGCCTCGCGTTTGCGCTTGTCTTCAAAGAGGAGAGATCGTTTTTTGAAGTTCCCGTCCGTGACTCGAGTATCACCGCGTTTCCGTACACACTCGAAACTCTACGTCTTCGGAGGGGCACAAGTGCCGGTTGCTGTACCGGCCCTCATCCCGATAGATACGTATATATATATATATATATATATATATATATATATATATATATTGAGAGGGCCTTGAAGGACAGGTGCAGGAGGACGTTTATTAGAAAGCGTTGCAACCGTCGCGGATCCGGAACCAGCCTCCGATGACGATGATCTTTCCCAGAGGAGGATTGGTAGAATGGGGATGAGGATGATTATGAAGGGAAGAAGATGAAGCACAGGATGTTGCCCACAATGTACGACCCGGTCACTGTAAATAGGACGTGATGCTCAGTACGTCCTCACAATATATATATATATATATATATATATATATATATATATATATATATATATATATATATATATATATATATATATATATTGTGGGCATTGGGAGTGTACTTCTCTGATATGTATGCGTGGAAGCGACGTGCTCATTGTTATATGTAGTGTAAAACACGGCGGGTCAATCCCTCCGTTCCGTCTACCCATCCAAACCTATCGCCACTGTCATCTGTGTATAGCCATCATCATCCCCGCGCGGTTCCGTCTTTCGGTGGCTTGTGCTCGGCAGCCTAATTAAAAGTGGTCCTTCTGCATCTCGGAGCTCTGTCTCACAATATATATATATATATATATATATATATATACCGTACTTACCCGATTCTAACGCGCACCTTTTTTCCCCAAAAATAGGCCGAAAAATCGCATGCGCGTTAGAATCGGATACGAAACCGAAACTGCCGAAACAGCTGAAATTTTGTTCCACCCATCGCCATCGCCATCTCAAGATGGTGCCAAAGCTTTTAGCAACAATTTTTCGGATCTAGGTGTCTAGGCTTTCCTTTCGGCGTTCACGCAAATCGTCAAATTATTCCACTTGCGTGCTTGATAACAGCAATGGCAGCAGCGTCAACGAAGGTGCGCCGCTTCTGAGGCTTACGAGCGGCTCCCACGCGTTCACAACGAGCGGTTGGCTGAAGCGTATGCCTCTGGAGAAGCTCGCGGGATGGGCATGCGAGGCGTGGGCCACGATCCCATCGAACATGGTTGAACGTTCGTTCAGAAGTGTGGCATCGCGAACGCGCTTGACGGCACCGATGACGAGATGTTGCGGTCAGCGGAAGGCGACAAGGAGCTCTCGGAGAGCGACAAGGAGTGAGATGAGTGAGATTACTTCGGGAAATAAATCGCCCCTTTCTCTCGCATTCGTTTTTCTTGCTCACTAAGTTCCTTGCGCGTTACAAACGGAGGTGCAAGTTTTTTCGGTTTTTTGCCTGGAAAATCGGGTGCGCGTTAGAATCGGGTAATTACGGTATATATATATATATATAGAAAGAATCTTTCGTATAACAAGGTTAAAGGCTCATGAATAAACCAAGCTTGTGATGCTTCCTTGCGTTTGTATATGTGTGCGTGCGTGCCCAGCGCCTTCAGCTTTGTTATCCGCAACTTTCAATTCAATGTGAGCAGATGTTTGTGGATAACACACCGAGCTATGACGTACGCGCATTTAAGAAACGTTGGAAGTCGGCTTGGTAAGCTGCGGTAATCGGCTTAACAATTTGACCCGCAGGCGGAATGGTGTTCAATGCGTGTTTAGCGAACCGAGCTCTAAACTCAATGGCCAAGCTTCGTTTTGTTGGGGAACTACATTCCCGACAAACAAGCGCGAAGATTTTTGAACTCTCTGAAATACCCGTAAGAAAACGTTTCACTGTCTCCTATCGTTATCTAACGCGCGACAACAAAAAACTAGATCAAATGGTAGATTTCGCGCGCAGAATAACCGACTACGGGGCTCCCGTATAATGGCGGGCCAAAAGATAAATTTGACCACCTGGGGATCTTAACGGGCGCTTAAATCCCGAACTTCTGTAAGAAAAACGGCTCTGTGACCGTAAGTCGAACCGAGGACCTCGGGTTCCTTAGCCCACCGCTCTATTCCGCGCACACAGAATTAATTTACCACCCAATTTCACCGTACGTCTAACTCCGTTTCCTTTCGGCGCTTGGCTCACTATATTATTACACCCCAAATTTGTAAATCATACATCGTTCGGTTCTCGGCCGCAGCGGCCGCTGTTGTGATGGAGGCACAAAGCAAAAACGCCCGTGTACGAGATTTCGGCGCTCGTTAAAGATCCTCAGGTGGTTAAAATTAATCCGGAGCCTCTACTACCGCGCGCCTCATCCCCTGTAGCGTCGGCGCGTTAAACCCTACAGTCAATCGATGAATCAATCATATTTCACTTGAACATATAATTACCGAAAAAAAAACACAACAAATGGCGTATCCATCTTATCCCATGGGAATTCATGGTTGATTAGGGCCTTTAAAGGAGCCATGAAGAGAAAATACAACTTTGTTTAGTTTGAAAGAACTAGGATTCAGTATCTCACTCAGCTCCATTAGAGCCACTAAAGATGTTTTTTAACGAAAAAAAAGCAAGAAGTATTTAAAAACTTTCAAATTTTGCGCCACAGTGACGTGTTATGAGTAAGAATGACGTCATACGGGCCAACAATAAAATATAATTTTCAGTGCGTTAACTGCCCGTTAGCATTCAAGTGATGCGGTCAAATGGAACTAGAGGCCCCATTACAGACGTCCAGTCATGTGTCGTCGCGACAGGTCAGTTAGGTGGCCGCGAATCGCACAAACAAGGTTCCGTGACGTCATAGAAAAGTTGCGGGAAATTGGCTAGGGGGTCGCGACTGCTTCACACGTTTTCTTTAATATATCTGTTATTTTTTCGAAGATTGCGATGATATTGGTATCATTGTTATCCGGACTAAGCAGTCTTTCTAATAAACCCAACTTGTATTTTGTCTTCATGGCTCCTTTAAACAGGAATGTTGGTCTTCAGTGCGATCGTGAATACCGTTGGTATGCAACACGACGCCCCTTTCACCCCTATTTCCAGTATATTTCCAGTCGTTCGACTGGAAATATACCACGGCTACGTGTAGCTGACGTCCTGTAGACCTTTCCTACGTCTATATTCGTGCTGAAATGCGTCAGAGGTGACACATTGTTCTTATAAGGTAATTTTATTGCGTTTGGAGCGATAAAATGTTTGGTAACCGCTATAAAAGGCAGCGCGATAAAAAGCCAACACCCAGCCCATGACGTGTCTGCTGTGTGAAACTATGGTAAGCGCATTTTACTGGTGACAGCGTACAGCCCTGGCTCCGCACAGCAAACATTTCACGTGTTTATCAAAGACAGCGGCGTTCTTCTGTCGCCAGCGCAGTCGTTACAATAATCATGAAGCGGTACGGAAAAGAGAGAGCGTTTCGTTCGCGATTTTAAAAATGGCCGCGTATCTGCTCCTTTCGTTGCAAATGTCGATAACAGACGATGGGCGACTGGCGCCTTACCAAGTGAACTCCTCCATTCTCTTTCCCCTCGCCTTTCATGCTGTTCCTCTGCCGTCTCGTTCCTCCCAAGATAACACGCTATAGGTTTGCTCAAGTCAATTTAAATTTACCGCGTTCCTATGTTCCAAGTCGGGTTCGTCGATGCCAGCGCTGCTGTGCGGTGGAGACGCTCGTGAATCTAGGTACCCTACTACGACTATAGAGGCTAGAAAGGTTTTGGAAAACCTTCTAACCTCTATACTACGACGTTTATAGAACCACGTTGCCCTACTCCACGAGCGTTCCAGTCGGAATGTGGAACCTATCTAGTGAAACCGTTCGTTGCTGTTGTAGTTTGATTTCCTAAATGCCGCCAGGAGCGCGGGCAACAGCAGGGGACGGTTTTCTACAGTTGATGTAGTATTTCATTTGCTATCGCAAAAACCAAAGGAACACGCAAATATCACTTATGTATTGATTTCCTGCTTTATATTTGCTGTGATGTCCTGTTCTTGTTCTTGTTCAACAATATTGACAAGTATGAACATTCGCACGGGACTTAGACGTTTAGATTGAACCCGCCGCGGTGGCTAAGTGGCTAAGGCGTTGCGCTGCTGAGCACGTGGTCGCGGGTTCGATTCCCGGCCGCGGCGGCCGCTTTTCTGATGGAGGCGAAAAGCAAAAACGCCCGTGTGTACGAGATTTCGGCGCACGATAAAGATCCCCAGGTGGTCAAAATTAATCCGGAGCCCTCCACTACGGCGCGCCTCATCGCCTGCGTTGCGTCGGCGCGTTAAACCCACCAATCAATCAATCAATTAGACGTTTAGACTTAGCTGTGGGCTTATAATAGACTATTTCGCAGCTTCTGTTTTACTTTGGCGGAGTGGCTGAATGGAGTCACTGATAGACAGAAAGACAGACCAAAATTTCTGCCTTTAAGTGGCCCAAGAAAGACTATCGTCTTTAATATAGCGAGAGCTCTACTAGACTACATTTTTCAAGGTCATTCGTCGCGTCGCAACTGACCATCAGCCGCCGGCGCGCAAGCGGCTGATTTCTTATCGCTTCGCGCGCTCCGAGCTTCGCCCCTTCGGTTCCACGTGACTAGGAGAGGGTGAAACGGCTGCTTCGCCTGCGCTTGATCGCTCGGTGATAGCTGGGCTGTCTGTGCGCGCGCTTTGGCGCAAGCGAACCACGTGACTTGGCGGGGGTTTAGCGGCTCATTTGCCGCCGCTTGGTCCCTCAGTCTCGGCATCGATGGCGCGCCGGCTAAGCTGTCTCTGCGTGACCTGCGCAAGCGAAAAGGTGAATCCAATCATCCAGTAGACATAGCCAGACGGCAGGATGCGAAACCTCAAGCAAAGGCAAACTTCCACGAAACACCGTCTGCATAGACTTTCCTTTCGTTCGTGATAACTAGATTTAAAAGTGTTAAACCTGAACCATTAGCTTTTGGGGCGAAGCCCCTTAGGGGCTCAGGCTGTTGGCGTCTCATGTCGTCGTCGTAAGCGTAGTCTCATGTAGTCGTGGTATTAAAACACCGGGACACTCGTTTACTCCTTACGCTGGAGCGCTTCGTGCTTCAAAGACACGAGACTTTTACAGCAAAGCTGTATACCTCCATCTCCAATGGTTTCATCTCCCTCGGCAAAAACGCGAAGGCGCCAAGAATACACTTATACACTGCTTGCTTCCCCCCTCCCCAGGTTTCACGTTAAAGGGACCCTGCAACACTTTTTTTTTCAAATACATTTATCCACTTGCTTCGCCCCTACCCAGGTTTCACGTTAAAGGGACCCTGCAACACATTTTTTCAACTTTTTTTGACATAGTCACAGTCACCCAGCACACCCAGCACTTAGATTAGGGGGTCGCAAAGTACCTCGGCCGAAAATTACGGTTTATGCCCATCAGGTAACTTGTAAACTCGCTCAAAAGATTTTTCTCTCATTCCCGGTATTGATGTTCTTCGACGGCTCAAATTACGTCATTAAGGCCGTGTAGCGGCTGTTGGCCGGTGTTCCTTCAGTTGCAGCAATGAATTCTTTGCGATAGCAACTAAAAAAAAGCCACAAAAGCTAAGCAGAAATGTAAGGCGTGTCTGGTGCGACGAGCAAATCATGCAGTGCCGCTCCGTGCTGGCAATAACTATAGCTTTCGCAGTGGTTGCAGACGCGAAGGAAAGAGTGAAAGCGCTTATCGAAAGTGTTGCAGGGTTCATTTAATGAAGATGGCCCGGGCTTTTTTTTTTTTTTTTTTTTTTTTGTCCAGCTCTAACAGCATTGTAAAACTACCGGAGTGTTCCGTCATGATCACAGTTCTACCAGCCACGCACAGTAGCTAACCGCGCCAATAATCCTCGTTGCGCAGCGAGCACGGATTTCCGAATACCGTTGGCCCTTTTGTATGCCGTTGTCGCACGTGGTGCCGAGGTCGACGGTCGTCGCGACCTGTCATCGGGTTTTTCAGCCCCGCCAGCTGCCACACTCGCTACTGGCATTGTTCTACGCCGTGCCCAGCTTGCGTGGCTGCATTCATCGCATCTCCGTTGCAGGCACACACACGCAGACAGACACATCGTCGCTCTCGCCGCGCAGCCACCGAACGTCGATCTGTTCTCCCATCCACACGACGCGCGGACAATGTTGTCAGGTCGTGACATCTCGCGTACCGCATATATTTTTCCGGCGCACGCGCCGGGCAGGCACATCCGACAAACAGCTTTCAACGAGACCGGGCCCTTCGAGCAGGCTTCGCCGGAAAAGCTGCGGCTGGCAGGTTGATTGCTTTTGCGCAATCTAGACTGGACGTTATCCATTTCTATTTGCGTTGCGTTTATCTTTGATGTGCAGCTGAAATAGGGTGCTTCAGTATTATCTTTGTGACCGAGTTTGCGGTAGTTCTGCGTCATTCCGTCAGTCGGTCGGTCAGTCATCCGTGACCGTTTAAGATACCGCGAGCGAATTCACGGTGAGGAAATAAATAGAAGCAAAAATGAAGGGTCAAGTGGAACGCCTATAACACGACGCGTGTTTACGCCGTATTACGAAGCACGTATGATAAGTATGATTAGTTATAGCAAGTATCGGCAAAAGATGTAATGATGGCGCGTATCCGAATAGACACGGGACCAAAGGGGTCGGAGAGGTGAAACATAGAAGCACAGTGAACTCACGTTACGATAAACTCGAAGTGACCGTGATAATTTGTTCGTATTATCAGAAATTCGTTTTAAGCGGCCGTTTTTGCATTGTGCATGTTACAAGAGAGCAAAAGTGTCGTTCGTCTTAACCGAGAGCCTACTGTAATTATAATTCATAACGTTGATTGGTGGTAAAAATTCGTACGGCGGTTTTCATTCGTACATGGCAATGCTGTGCGGAGCGTCTTTTGCAAGGGAAGTTGGAGCGTAGAAGCGGCACTGTTTGGTGCCGTTTTACCGGGGCTTTCCGAGATACGTTTCGTGTGGCAATGACACTATCTGTCCCACCCTCTTTCCTATATATACGTATACAAACCTTTATATATTAAACGATGTATCGAACTATTCGATATGTCGAACTCGGCTATTTCCAATTATTACCTGTACACAACAATCGAGAAATTCGTCTAAAAAATGTTATTGTCGGGCTTATGTCGTGCATCCTGCTATCTATTGTGTCAGTCAAACTATTTTAAATTGACATATCCTCGTTCGACTGCATCCGGTTTCGTAACAAGTTTCTTGCCTACGTGCGCGTCCCTCGGTCTCCGCCCCGATACGGTTCCCTCACGAGGTCAGTTTGAAAAGCGCGCCCTTTCTTGCTCTTGAAACACAAGGAGAAGCATTTGGCCCGGCGATATGACGACCATTCACAACGACGTCATCCGCCTTCTTCGTGCCCACTTTTAGCCTCGCCTTTATCTCCGCCTTCCCTTCGACCTCCCGTTATTTGACCCGAGAAAGAGGAACCTGTCTTCCTCACGTATCATTTCTCGCGGACAGCGGTGCATACGTGTCCGCGTAGCACGTACGCCTTCTCCTCCAAACACGCGCCGCCGCTGTGCCCTCGTCTCCTCCTCCATCGCCTCGTCTTTCGAGAAGGCCGTCCGATTTCCTTTGACACGGTGACACGGCGCCGGTGACGTATTGGTGGCGGCCGTGTTGCTGTTGGGAGCCGTCTTCTTCTCGGGTTCGCGCGCGTGTGTGCTAACCGCTTATCGGAAACCTCTCCAGTGCCCGACATGTCCTGTGACATCGCCACCGCCGCCGCCGCCTGGGAGGCCGCGTCTTCCTTTCTGCTTATTTCCGCGCACTCATGTCTTCTTCTGTGACAGCCGTTTTCTTCGCCCCTTTTGGACGGTGTTGCGACACGTTTGCGCAACCTCCCTGGGAACGTAGCACGTCCGTATTAACCCCGTGAGAAGACGGGCGTCCGGTACGGTTGCGAAAGAAAATGAGCCGTGGTGTGTCCCGGAACAGTTTTAAATGAGCCTGAAGCGAGATTAATTCGGTTCGAAATATTGGGCTTCCTAACCCTCCGAGCAAAACCTGGTTTGTTATAAGGTGCTCGGAGAGTGGTCCAGACCAGATTCATTTGAACTAGTTCTTGTTCCTTTCAATGCCTGTAATTATGAAATGAAATTGGGCAGACGGATGGGTGGACCGGGGGAATCGCTTAGGGATATCAAACTGCTCTGCTTCAACAGAACCTTACCCGATTAAGGTTTTGGCTCAGAAGAAAAGTTCGCAACTTGGAAAGGCATGCGCCGTTGATGTCGCGACCCGCAGACGCCCGCTAGAAACAATTGTCTTAGTAAGATGTCTGTAAAATTTCAATATGCTGTTATGCATAGAAACGTCCCTGCCGTGCAGGGGCATATGTGGCAATATCATTGATTTATCGTTTAATTTGTTGTTATATCTGCCCAGCCTTCCTTTCCTTCTCTTTCTTTCTTTCCTTCTTTCTTTCTTTCTTTCTTTCTTTCTTTCTTTCTTTTCTTCCTTCCTTCCTTCCTTTCTTTCTCTCTTTCTTTCTTTCTTTCTTTCTTTCTTTCTTTCTTTTCTTCCTTCCTTCCTTTCTTTCTTTCTTTCTTTCTTTCTTTTCTTCCTTCCTTCCTTCCTTTCTTTCTCTCTTTCTTTCTTTCTTTCTTTCTTTTGTTCTTCCTTCCTTTCTTTCTGAAACTGATAATTAAAACGGTACAGTGATTTCGGTGCCAGTCTGTGGTCGAACGGTAAAATTGAGCCGCGTTAGATATTTTTTTAAGACGTTGACCTAGCTTGCACGTGAAATCGATATTGATTTTGTTGCAGCACTTTGAAGACTGAAGATAAAATAGGAAATTACTGGTCCCTCAATCAGTTAAACAATCAATCATTCAATCACTACATTAAATGTCGTATACGTTGCAAAATAATTATATAAACAAAGAGGCCTAGTTCTTCTGAACTACGTGACTGTTGCGCCATGTTTCGGCTGGAAGAGAACGACGTGCTTCGGTTGGAAAGTAACGAGGTCTTCGGTTGTGAAAAAAATGAGGCGTTTCGGTTGGAAGGAAGGGGAGTTTTGCGGTGCGATATACAGCGGCGCTTCATCGAATATTTAACGCTTACGCGAGTCTGCTGCGTATACAGCGCTAAAACTGTCTGTTGAGCGTTATTTCTTTATCAGCGCGTTAAACGTGTTTACGCGGATGTGCGCCGCATAATGATTTGTGACGCCGTCTGGGCTAGGTTAGAGTTCCTACGAACCGACACATCTCCCGCTTCTGTCCGCGCGCCAACCAACGCCAGTGTTTATTTTTTACCTTCCCATCAGGGCACGTCAGCGTGTGACGTCACTGTCACCTTCCCACGCACATTCTCAGAACCCACGCACCTGCCGAGATAGGTACCCCCCTGACACGGATCATCGTAAAGGGCCTCCGCACTGCGGCGATCACGTCAGCCAAGATTGTGCGCACTGCTCGCGCGGCGCTTGAGACTTCGTCGTCGATGTGGACGAGAACATGAAGAGCTGACACAAACGCACACATCGCGTAAGGGTTTTAAAGGCGCTCGCGTGTCTGCGCTTTGACGTCACGGAGGCGAACGACGGTGCAGAGCCGGCAGTGTCGTCCGTATGTCAGCGTTAGGCGGCTGTGAAGACTCACCGTACTGTCCTGGCAATTATGTGCCGTGTCGTTTAAGCTAAATACCCCAGCGATCAATCATAGAGGCGAATGCGCCTTCAGTGACCAATCATAAATGCGCTGGAAGAACCTCGGTTGTCTTCCGAGGTATGTGCAGCTGTTACAGTACTGCACAGAATTGTTGGGACGAACTGCTCGCCTTTCTCCTCTTCGATTTGCACCATCCAGCTACGCTTTAAATAAGACGCTAACTGATTTCATGCTTGAGTTTCGGTGGACAGTTTCAGTGTTTAGGGGAAGGGGATTACACCGTGTTCGGGAAGGGTGATTGTTTCCACACATATGGAGAAAATGCAGGATGTGTAAATTGGTGTAGGCGTAAGTTTGCTGCAGTGGTTGCGGAAGTAATTTCCGTTCTCATGAATTGCAGCGGTTGCTCGTTGTCGACAGATACAGATACGTACGCTCGCTTCCCCGGATTCGTGTCGCGTGGTACAAAAGCTGCAGTTTCTCAGCCTCCACGTTCATAAAGTTCTGCACTGAACGTGTTTTGATCAGTCGTGGGGCAAGCGTGAGGCCTTGCGGAACACCTTTTTTAGCAAGATCATAACGTATATGTTATCCTCTGATACACGCTTGCAACACAGTCAGTCAGTACCGTGATTGCAGACCAGAGCCCGAACTCGATGTTGACACGGGTATATGTCATATCATTACTCCTTATTAGACACGGTTCGGCCCAGTGGAATGACCTGCGCGCGCTCTACAGCCGCTACCCACCACGTGCCTCTATGTATGTCGACATGTGCACCGCAGAACAGAAGCAACAATAATCTCCTCGCCCAGGGCGCTCGCGGAACGCTGAAGCACGCTACGCGAGGGTGTAGGCGGCCCTAGCACACACGCGCACGTTCGTTCGTCGCTCTCGGTTCGATCGGTGAAACGCCAGAGGGGAAAAGAGGTCGATGTATCCCATCATCAATTGGCCAAATAGCCCGGACACGCCCCTCCCCCTTATTTCACCCTCTCTCTCTCGCCCTTGCCTTCGTTGCAGTACGCGGCATAGTTTGTTTTTGTTCTTTCTGTATCGGTTGTATTTGCCAGACATCTTGCGATGGGCCGAGACGTTTCCTTCAACCGCCCACCTTGTACCAGCTTTTATTTCTTCTGTTTAGTATCTGTCTATATCGCGGTATCTCGTTGGGGCTTGCGTCTCGGCCCATTTCTTGCCTTTTAGTGCGGTCGTATGGTATCGGCCTTTGCCAACCGTTAGGGAGGTGTCAGTAATGCCCGATTTCCACACGCTGATGCGCGCAAGAAGGTAACGGAAGAAAAAGGCTACCTTGGTGCGACCCTTATTAAAAAAAAAAATAAGCAAATGTGCGCGTACAAATCATGACACACACAAACACGCATGACGACAACGCCCAAGCACTTGATAACTTTCTAGAGTAAATGCTTAGTAGGATAGTAAAACTAACAATTAGCACTTACAGCTATTTGTATTTGGAATTCAGGGCGATGCTTGGGTTCGTATTTCGAGAACGGACGTCGTCAAAACTGGATCCTCGCTTTTCAATTACTGCTCCAGTTCGTTGAAACGGTATTTCTTTTTTTTTTTTTTCAAGGGAACATGAACGGCGCAAAGACGGAATTACAGAAGAACAACACGTGAACACTTCAAATATTAGTACTTCCTTTAGCAATCAGGGCGATGCGGGTTTCATATTTTGTAAAATCTGGGGCTCCTCTTTTTAATTACTGCATTGTTTCCTGGAGACAACTTTTTTGAATAAATATAAATGTAGCAAAGACGAGCGCACAGAACACGAGCACTCGTCGGTGTAGCTTGTTCCTCCGTAATCCCGTCTTTGTGCCGTTTATTTCTTGCAAGGCCTCTTACCACCCAAGTCCCAATGTAGCGCAATTCTGCGGTTTGTAGCCAGAATCTAGCTAAGGGAAAGAACGCAGTAAGACGTGTTGGAAATATGGTCGAACCACCTTTTCGAGAGTTCCTGCTCTTGCATATGTTGACTTCGTGAATATGGGTGGTAACGAACGGGCTCTTTCCAGGAAAACGAGAAACTTTATTTTCCTGATGAGAAAGTTTTGATCGTCTGAAAAGAAGTTTAAATAGTTTCTGCGAATCTCACGTTGCAAAGCACGTGCACACATTCATTGAAGCGTGTTGAAATTTTATTTAAATTAACACTTTTATGCACAAATTCGCATACAATATAATGATTGGGCTCGTTTCTTCTTTCATTAGTAACTGCCACTAATTACTAGCCTCAACGGGGAATGAATAAAAGAACCAATTACCGGCAAAACTAACGTAAACGAAAAAAAAAACAAACTGGCGCAACAAGGAGAGCTTATCATTAAGGCCCGGACTAATTAGTCAGCGAGCGCCGCTATTATTTTGATAATTGCGCTCATTAAGAAGCCCTCACCGTATCTGCGTGCGCGTTGCCGCGCTATGAAATGTTTTTGATGCCTTGGAAACATGAATAAAGGATGTACGGTATTAATCAGAGGGAAAGGGGTTGGGGGCCAAGTGCTACATATTTATAGGACGAAGAAGCTTTCTTCGGAATGACAACGGGCGGCCGAGAGCCGTGTCGGGTTTTTTCGCGCTGATAAGCCGCGCGATAAGAATTTGCATAATCCTTCTTCGTCGATGCGTGGTGAGATGCGGGGTTCACTTTTCGCGGTGTTTTGCAAGATGAGGCGTTTTCGTTGTGGGCTGCTTGAAGAAAGCCGCGCGTACTTTTACAAAAAAAAAGATTTTGGATTAAGGCTATCGAATGTCGGGATGGGATTAAAGTGCGATGCTACAAGCACAGCCGCGCTCCTGAGCTATTAGCGGGATAAGCCTAGCACGGGTAATATTAAGGTTTCGCTGGAAACAAACAAAAAGTTAGCCGTGAATTCGTCGATGACAATTTCATACATTCGCTGATTAACCTGACTCGTGCAGTTTCAATGACACAAACACCATAGCAATTCGGCCGTTTTAAGAGTTCTGTATTGCGAAATTTTGGTCGGTAACATTGCCTTTTGACAATATGTACACTATATTGTAATGTGGAATACAAGCGGAGGAGCTGTGGCGCACTTTTTCAAATTGGTATCGTATCGTATACCACGACGGCTGCGATACGTGTGCTGCATTTTCCTATAAAAACTTGTTTGTGTTATAGTGTATTGCGGCTGCTATTTCACTACCCTCGCAGTTTTTTTTTTCCGCCTGCGTCTTTTGCTACGCATGTCGGACGTACAATACAATACGGCGACATGGAGGCGAAACTGTTTGCGTTGGCGTAATCTGAATAGCAAATTTCTGCGTCAAATTTAAGCTCTGTCGGTTGATCTGATCCGGAAAGTTTCTTCTGCGGGCGGAAGTCCGCAGAATAAACAACAGAATAAATAAACAGAGCATCCGCGCTACCCACGGTTTTTCCGTTTCAAAAGCCGGAAGGGTCTCGTCGTGTCTTGTCAAATTACTGAATCCTATGATTGCTTTGCGTGCGCGGGCTTGGAATTGTAACGATGTTTATATTGGGGGGCGTGTCATCAGAAGGGTGGTTCTGTAATAATCCGGACGTTACGGCATTATTATTTAACGGGCTCGCTTTCTTTTGCAGCGCAACCGGAGCATTTCTCCCAAGTTGTTCAGAATTGCCTTTTCAACATCATAATGCCATCTTTGAATATTGTCTATACCGACGCGCTTTTTTACAATTTAGGATTTGTAGAGGAGCTGTCGAAATTATTGCTCCAGTGGTGTTTATTTCTTTCGTTTTCTTTTTTCTGTAGCCGGGCAACTTCACTGGGGTGAAGGATATTTTTTTCCTTCGCATTCCTTCCATGTGCTTCCTTCGGCGTTGACATCGACATCGATTGTGTAGCGTGCACAGTGCGATCGACGTTCGCTGCAGCTTTCTTCTTTTCCGCCCGTTCTCCTATTCGTTCTATTGTGTTATCATGTTGTGTTTAACCTTTTAATGCATTTTTCTTATCTCTTGGTACCTATTATGTCTTTGTTGTTTCGCGCTCTTCTATTCACGCGTGCCATTTATTTGCTACTGCTGTAGCAGTCGCCTTTTTCAATTTGTTGTCGCTTGCTGCATATCTTTACATCTTTGTTTTGCCTGCATTTTTTTTCTTTCGCATCTTCCTTACGCTACATCTTGTTCTGATATCCTTGTCAAGTATGTTATGTGTTCACTTTTTCTGGCTATTTACCTTTATGCCCGTTCCGTCTTATTTCTCCCTTTCTTCCATTGGTTAGATACCGTAGAGTCAGTCAGTTTTGCCTCCAGTTTAGTATCTCCTGTTATCTATTTGTGTCTTCATTTCAACTTTACATATCTTTAACCTTCACATCTTGTCTTATCTGCTGTTGCTACTCTGCAATCAGTTTTGTTATCTGTTTTTCTAGTTCCTCATTTTTCATCTCCGTTGTTCTGGCTTTGTTATCTCGCTCCTCCTCCAATCCAGGCTGACATCACTTTTTGGCATCTCCTATTTTATCTCGAATATTCCTGCTTTTCTTTTCTCTTCCGTTATCTATCGCTATTGTTATCAGTTTTTTATCTACTTAATTGTCCTTTCTTGCGATATCTGTTTTTCATTTCAGCTACACTGGTTTTCTTCTACTACTCATACCGTCCGGGCCTGTTGTGACCCGGTTTTTCTAACCTTGTTGTTCGGGCACATTACCAAAGCTTACGCGCTGCGTGGCCTAAGCGTCACGTGACCTAACCACGTGACCCTACAAGAAGGCCCGCCAGAGTTGAGGGGGGTTGGATTCTCAGCATCTGCATACGCGTGTGGTTAGAGCGCTTATGTAGTTTGCTAACATCACCGATTCCATTTAGTTTGCTGATCGAAGAAAGTTTCACTATGGCCATTACGCTACACTGCACTCAATTACATCACCGATTCCATTTAGTTTGCTGATCGAAGAAAGTTTCACTATGGCCATTACGCTACACTGCACTCAATTACCGGTCAATCTCCACACTGGTCACGTGGTGTCTAGTAATTACGCAGTCCCTCTCATTCGTTGCGCTGGTCCAGCCAATGATGCTCTAGTACCCGTGCACGTGGATATACAATGCGCAAACTAGCCCTGCACTGAGCTTTGGCGCCGTTCGCGCTTCGACCTGCAAAGTCCAAATTACCCGAACTCTCCCAACGATCACATGTGATCCCGTTTAGTTAATTTCTATCGGTTTTCTTAACGTTTTTTTTTGTTTGTTTGTCAGGAGTGTGTTCCGACTACTATTTTGTTGGGATGCATTTCCATCAACTTCTGTTTTCACAAGTGCCCAGCGAGACGGAGGAACCGCAAATTTCTCGAAGCAAATGAACGTTCGGGATGTTGTTACTGTTCGCTAATTAGACACGCGAAAATACAGCCGTCTAGCCCTCATCCAACCTCTCGCGCTCCTCCGGACGCCGTAGCAGATACCTCTCCCTCACTCTTACTGAAGACACTCTTTGCACCCTCGGAGCCGGCTCGGAGCGAGGTCCGTTCTCCTAATTGACGCCCGATCGCCGATGGCGTAGCTCGCTGGAACTCGAGCTCGGGCTGCGGTTCCGTGGTTCCGGGAAGGGAGGTGACGGCTAATTACCGGCCGTCAGGCGGGGCGCTTTGTTCGCTTGAGGACTTTCCACCTGGACGCACATCTGGCCGACTTTCATTAGGGGACCTCCGGCATAGTTTGCTTGGAGGTGCTGGTTTTCGACTGGGGAACTTGAATGCAGTGACGTCGTTGCGCTGGGGTTCGTTGACACTCTGCGGACGTTTCGACATGCTGTCCCGCTAACTCTTCAACGCGCGGTCCTGTTAGAGTGACAAGTTAAAGCTAACGTATGTGGTTTGTGCTGTTTATGCTTGTCAGAAACGGCGAGGCGTCGGTGAGTCGGTGGACTGTAGAGAAGTGCTTATTTCAGAAAGCGGGAGGGCGTAGTTTGAAACCAGGCGTAGCGACCACAATTAAAAATGTCAATAAATAAATAAATAAATAAATAAATAAATAAATAAATAAATAAATAAATAAATAAATAAATAAATAAATAAATAAATAAATAAATAAATAAATAAATAAATAAATAAATAGACAAATAAATAAATAAATAAATAAATAAATAAATAAAGTGCGGCGTGAGCAACGGCGTCTTGATTAAAAAGCGCCCTCGCATTCGCTGTATAACCACACAAAAAATGCTTGCAGTTCTTCCTAAGGGCCGAGACGTGCTTACGCAATAACCTAGAACTGCGTGACGTAACCCGTCGCCCTAATTCACGAACAGCACGTGTGCCGCGAAGTTTATCCAGTTCATCTTTCGCACACCGCACGTGCACACAGAGTAACGCGCCCACACGCAACGCGGATGTGATGACCGGTGGCACAAGCACGGAAACACACTTGTAGAGGCGCTCATTCTCTGTAGCTAGGCTGGTACGACGGCAGCTGCACAAATGCGGCAGACGTAAAACGGACGCGCGACCAGTCACGATCCGCAGAGAAAGCTTCCTCCTCCTCCGCCTCCTCCTCCTCCTCCCCACTGTCTTCTCGCGCACAGTTGCCATCTAGACCCGCTGCGGCGACACCTGCGTACAATACGCTCAGCGCAGTTCACGATCCATCGGCAGCTCGCGCTTTGAAATGTCGCTGGGGAGTACAACGGGAGCAGTGTTCAAGGGACACTGAAATGAATGTGTCAAGCTCCTGTTTTTGATTGCACTGCGTAGACTTGCTCAAATAAACACACTTTTCATCGTGTAACTTCGATAAAGCGGTATTTATATTGTAAAGCCCCAAAAAAGAAAAACTACCATGCGCGGTCTGCGGCGGCCGCATCAACTAAAGCAGCGACGTCCATACGAGGTGCTACGCGATTGGACAATGTACAAGATTAGAACTCAAACCAGTTTTGGTTTCGGTTCTGTGAAGCAACATGCTTGCTATCCGATGTTATCGTTGGCTGGGCACTCAAAAGTTAAGCGGAGGTGAAGAGTAGAAGTAATAAGTTGGCCCGGGGTTTACTCTTGTATAGAGTAATACAAATTTACTCTCGTGTAGAATACTTTTTATTTACACCGTCCGATCACCTATCCCACCGCTGCTGCTACGCTTATGGATCGCCTGCAGGTCCGCGCTCGTAAGCGGATTGACGCGTATATCGAATTTCCCGGAACAACGCAGCAAACGAACCAGTCCAGCGCGGAAATGGATAACAAGCGTGGAGGCGCGAGCACGGGTAGCCGGAGACCAACTATCTTACGGGTTGTTGGGTTCTCTTCTCTTGCTTGCCGCACCGGG
This sequence comes from Haemaphysalis longicornis, assembly GCF_048455015.1. NCBI lineage: Eukaryota > Metazoa > Arthropoda > Arachnida > Ixodida > Ixodidae > Haemaphysalis > Haemaphysalis longicornis. Next base: position 64,994,252 of record NW_027526225.1, on the reverse strand, counting down.
GTACTACAGAGGCTGCCTCGCGCGGAAGCGCATTGGCGCGCTTCGTTGGCTCGATCCTCGCTCCGGTGACCTTTCACAACTTCGTTGAGCCCACGTGCGGCGGCGGCGGCGGCGCGTCGTTTGATCACGCAAGCGTGCGCCCGCGAATGCGGTTCCGCTCCCTCTGGCGAAATACGCGCTCAATTCTTCCCGTAGAGCTGCTTCCTATACCTTATTCCCGAGCTGGAGGTATACGGAAACGTCGATCAGCTCGGGAGCCCTTATTTGTACCGGTAGTGCGCGTGTTTCGCTCATGCTTCTTTTGTTTTTACTTTATGGCTCTCGTCGCAGACGGCGGTTGGTATGTCCGTATCACGTTACGCTTCGATACGGGGCAACGTTGTTATTGCCTCACCTCGTAACAATGGCGGAGCCGTGCTCACCCTTTATGATAAATATGATACTACTATTGTTGCTAATTGCGACATCTTTGTATTGAATTGTTTAATTTAAACAGCACCGGGGCAGTAAGACGGGTAGTTGTTGTTCCTATATTAAAACGCCACTTTTACGCGACCGTTGTGGTCAACTCATTTGGTTCATAAATACTCACCTAACCCCTGTTACCTCCATTAACCTACGTCATTCCCAATTCTGATTATCTAATCATAATCTAATCTAGTATAACTTAGTCCCTTTCTGTGTCTGTCTATATCTGTCTTCATGCCTCTGTTTGTGCCTGTCGATCTATCTCTGTATACGTCTGTCTGTCTGTCTGTCTGTCTGTCTGTCTGTCTGTCTGTCTGTCTGTCTGTCTGTCTGTCTGTCTGTCTGTCTGTCTGTCTGTCTGTCTGTGTTCTCCAACAGCAACGTGGGAAAACATTTTAGAAGCGTATACCCTTCTTTCCCTACTTTTTTGCACAACTGAAGACAGCCCTTCTCGTAACAAACACACCAATACATATATATCCTCTGTTCGTGTGTGCGCGTACGGAAAAAAGTGGGGAGGGGGGTGGGGGGAGACGGAGATGCTGCTATATTTACTGCGCCGATCCTCCGCCCCGACTTCCATCTTTCTTTCCCGACGTGGTCCGGTCGATGCGACCCCGAGAAACCCGCGCTATATGTCAGCGCGGCCTCCGTGCACCCTTCCGAGCACAAAGTTTACTTGGCTGCTTCTGCATCGCATGCAAGGACCCCCCACAATGAAAGACAAGGCCGGAGTCGGAACTCAAAAAAGAACTGACGCGTGATCGATGCTGGCGTGGCGTCTTGTCTGCGCGCGTCGGCGGACGTGGCTATTCGGGGAAACAACAGTGTTGGGACAGTGTTGACAGCGCTATCGGCAAGGCCATCGTGGAATGCCTTCTTCATTTTCGGTTCGGCTGCTGTCGTGATTACTTGACAGCAGAGCGTATCTTCGTCGCGAATGAAAATATGTAACGAGCGATCTGGAAGCGAGAACAGCGAGGCAAGCCTGTTTAGTTATGACGCCCCGGGTTCTTTTTTTCGTGCGATCCTCTTCGGCAAAATTCGGAACTTTGTTCATTTCAATTTCAGTGACGCCCGTTTTGATCGATACTGTATGTATCAGCTGCGTGGCCGGCAGTTTCACCCTCGCAGCGGCGCAACAGTCTATCTTCTAAACGGAAACGGACGCCTCTGGAGCAGTTAGCCCTGTGGAAGAGGACCCTTCGAAATCATCCGTCTTCTTGGGGCTCTCTTTTACAGCTGATTCATGGAAGCTGCTCCTACGTTGGAAACGTTTTGGATATTTCTTACCATTTCCTGCGGCGCCTGTCAAACTGCCGAGTAAAAATCTCGGGAGCATTTTGAATCATTCACGTTGGGCAGTAGCGTCCCGCCCGAGGTGTTGTGGCATTGCGAATTCCCTGCCATTGTAGTTCGGTTTCTTACGGGAGGCGAGAAATAAAAAGAAAAAGCGCCTTTGCGTGCGAAGATTCAACGCGCGTCCAAATCCCGAGGTGGCGTCTAAGTTAATCCTTAGATATACGTCGCACTTCGTCGCTCCGGCGGGCTTATTTCGGTGTTAAAATATCCCGCCGGAATTTATTCCTCACTTTGTCTAAGCCCGTATGCACATATTAGAAGTAGCAGCTGTCGCTCTCTGACCTTGTCGATTGAAAGGCGTGGGTTAAGTTAACCACGCTGTATGGAGTTAGGTAGGCACAACTCACCTATTCGCGGATAATATATTGTTGGGGGAAAGGAAAGAAATGTCTAACTACCGCCTCCCGCTGGCTCGTAACACCCTCGCTATAACGAAGTCTTCTGGAGGCGAACATGGCTTCGTTATAGGCAAGGCTTTATTAAAAGCGCGGTAATTTGCTCTTCAGGAACCGCAAAACACTGCGAATAAATTGACACTTTGATGTAAAACGATTTCGTTATAACGAATATGTAAACTCAATGCACTAGTGTTAACAACGATTTGCAAGTGAACTTCGCAGTAACTCTGCGGGTCAGTTTGCTTTAGCCTATACATAAAACTCAGCAGGTGGGTTTACGTTAGGGAGATGCGCCCTATTCACATACGTTTCGCCATTTGGACTATGACGGAAGGCGAGCGATTTCGCGGAGGACTGAAGCAGCGTCGAATAAATAATGCCAAAACCAAAACGAGAAATGAACTAAGTGCGGTACCGTAAGTTCTTTTGCTTTTTTTCTGTTTTATTTCGTTTATTTCGGCGACAACATTCGCGTCCACGTCATTCGTCAAATCTTGACAGCGCTTAATCTAAAATTCGCCGCGTGACGTAGCGATGATCGGCGTCCTTGTTTGATCTTTAACCGATAGGAATATGCTCATCACTACGTCACGATCCGTCGTCTCTTGCGAGGGGGCAAACATTTACTGCAAGTAAACACGTCGACTTCTCGTAATGCCAGCAGCCGGCTTCTGTACGCCCGCAGCAACGCCGTCTAGGGGAGAAAACATATGCGCATATGCCGATACCGTGTTTACGTCGAGCGTGTCGCGAGCAGCTATTTATTGTCCATGTTTTATGTATACGCGATCTACTCAAGCTCGAACGTTGCTCCGGCTTCAACGCCTCCCCTCCACCTCCTCCTACCCCTCCTCCTCCTCCTCCTACTCCGTTTCCGCATAATGGATTTCCGAAACTTCGTCCGGAAAGGCGATCAGTTTCGTATATACTTATTTAGCTCGCGTTCTTTCTGGCGTCCTTTTCGGCGACTTTTTTCTGGAGGCGAAAAAAATGTTACGACGGGCGTCAGAAGCACCGTTTGAGCGGAGGTAGATATTCTGATATTGTCTCAAATGCTCAAAGAACGGTGCGTTGCACTGCATAGGAGGCGACTATACGTTGCGTCCGTCATGCGTCACGCTGTCGTCAGAAGGAAGTCAATAAACAAAGAAAAAATAGGGGAGCGATTCGGTCAAGACATAGAGCAGATTACGTAGAAATCTCTTCCGTGACGTTAATGAATGCTGGCCGAAATTTCTACACCGGATGGCTGTAAAGAGTATTGCAGCGAAATTAATGGCGAAAGGTGGAGGCGAGGAGAGAAAACTCCCGTGTGGTCGAGTTTTCGGCGCACGTTAAAGATCGCCAGGTGGTCAAAATTAATCCCAAACCCTGCACTACGGCGCGCCTCATCGCCTGCGTTGAGTCACCGCTTTTTAAACCTCTAAATCAATCAAAAATGAACGGTTCCAGATAACGCAATACGCGCATAGATCAAGAAGAAGTACAGTATGTCTTTACCTCATACACTGGACCACGTATCGCTACGCATTTAACCGTTCGTAGGCGCGTTTACTTAGTGCGCGAAAAATCCTCGCACGGGTTTGTCCTGTATACGTTTGCGATTTGTGTCTCTGAAGGTTGGGCGATCGACCGGACACACTGGGCCTCCTCGATTTTACAGTCCTGGACGATCCGCGGGCAGTCCGATGACTGCGTTCCGACCGAAAGCCCCATAAGAATACATGGGAAAATCGAGCGCCGGATCGTGTCTCGGGCAGTCCGCGGACGATCCGGGACTGATAATCGAGGAGGCCCACTTTTAGCGAAGGTTGGACGCACTATTAACGCAGTTTTTATTTGAGCAAGCTTTCGCGCTTCTCTGAACTTTCTTGGGGAAGGTATGGTAGCTTTTCTTTTCAAGGCGGCAGCTTCTAAGGCGCCGCCTTAAAAAAAGTGTTGGAAGCTGCACCTATAGGCTATGAAGCGCGCCGTAGTGGAAGAACGGGTAATTTAAACAATTTAAACTTATTTGAACCATTCAAACTTATTTAAACGGGCAAGGCTTAAAGAATGAACAGGTCTAAGCCCTTTCCAACTTCGCCTTGCGAGAAACCATTTTAGCCTGTGCTAGCGCCGATTTAATTGGCGCAGTCCACAGGATGACGTGACTGCGAATGCGCATCGCAGTCCTCAACGTGTCAAGATGTTACCTAGGATTAAATAATTAGAAAAAAGTCTGTATTCCTTTGCGTCGAGCGCCAAATTATAATGTGGCACATGCGGCGGTAACTCAATCTTGTCCTGTCCACGTCGGTGGTGTGCGGAGCAGCAGCGGGCTCTCTTTGACGTAGGAAGAAACTCGCCTTGAAAAATGAACCGCGGGAGGCAGCCCCGCTTTGCGGGAGACGGATGGCCCGTCTTGACCACTTATACGGATTCCCCTCCGGCAAAGTTGCAAAACGGAACCGACATGTATAGGAGTTGCGGGCGGCCGTTCGGACAGAAAAAAATATATATAGGAGGTTGTAAGGGGAATCGTGTGTTATAGCTTTTTGCTGTTGCTAGGCGTATACAGTTCTTCGCTCTCGCGCGGACCACGATGTGTGGCCGTCTCCGGCGCAGGCTGACGCGGGGTCGTTGAGCGCTTGCTTGTCTGTTGGGCAAACGGTGCAAATGTATGAAACGATTTTTTGAAAAATAAGCACTGATGTGTTGAGGCTTCGTGTCCGAATGTTTGCCGGCGTTCGTCGGGCTTAAAGTTCCGTTTGCAAAACGTCGCGCTGAGTTTGTATCAGCGCGTCGCCGTTATTACTGGAGCTATTATACCTGTTTGTATTTGCCGATTTTTGTTTTTGTTTTTGTCGTCCCAGGAAACTTGTGTGGCCGTGCGTCAGTGAAAAGCGCCAGTTTTCTCGGTCTCAAGCCTTCTTTCTATATTTTTAACCGCTCTACCGCAATCTATCTATCTATTGTTATTTTTTTGCCTGCATTTAGTGTCTTTTTGTAAGTTCTGCCACCTCATTCTCCAAAAAATGCCTCTCATTTAAAGAATAATACGTGACTCGGCGAAATGACGGAACGTTAGCCGCCAACGCTTATTAATATAAAAAAAGTTGTATGGTGTTAGCATTGGGGTTCGCGCTGTTTATACGGTTTCTAAATTTCTATACATTTGTCCAACGTTTATTTCACGTTGTGATCCCGCATCGCTTTCTCTAGCTTACATTTTCCCTCTTAGCTTCCCTCGTTCCCCCAGCGTTTTTGTTATCGTCTTTCTTTCAAGCCCAGGGATACAGCGAAGACATCCCCGCTCCTGGCATCTGTTCCCCGCTCTTTCCAGCTCTTTCCAGCGCTTTCCAGCTTTTTCCAGCACTCTCTGACACTCTCCGGCTCTTTCCCGCTGTCTCCAGCTCTGCAGAACTTTTTTCAGCTTTTCCCAGTTATTCCCAGTGCTTTCCAGTTCTTCCTACTGCTTTCCCAGTGCTTTCCCTGCTCTTCCCAGCTTTCTCCAGCTGGCTTTTCCCACCCGTGTTATGCTCTTCCCAGTGCATCTCAGCTCCCTGCAGATACTGAGTAGCATTCGCCATCGTTAAGCCGGTCTCCCAGCGGCTTCCCTCAGTTTTGTAGTAAGCATTCACACCTCCCTATAGCACCTTATCCCCCTCATAATGCGTTAAAGGGTTCCGCGTGAGCGTGGATTATTCAGCCGACTGAAGTGCCGAACGAGTATTCCCGGTCGACTCCGCGAGCGTTGCGAGCTTCTCGCTGGAGCCGTCGAAGGGTTGCGTCTGCTTTATGCATGTCTATGGCTGCCTCGCTTTCAACGTGTGGGGGATTATGTGCATTTGTGTTACTGCCGCCGTAGGTAGCGTGTGCGGCCTTCTGTTTCGTAGAGCTGCCTCCTTATTTCGTATGCGTCAAAAAACAAACAAAACATTCAAATCCGCTCCGTCTAACGGCGACGATGGTTGACACGCGAAGCTTTCTTGCGCGCGAAGACCGAATGGCGAAGCGCCAAAGTCGGAGCCGCTGCAATCAGAGTGCAAGCGTCAACAGTCAAAGTGCAAACTGCCTGAGAGAGAAAGTCCAAACTCAGACGGCAGTAAACCAATCCCTCTATCACGAGAAAGCTGAGCCCCCCCTCCCCCCTCCTCCACCCATCGTCGTCGTTCAAAATAAATTCTTCAAATTCGCTTTAACATCCAAACTGCTTCAGGCATGTCGGAATGATGCAATCGGGTAGAGAGAGAGAGAGAGATAATGAACTTTAATTAAATCAGGTAGACGTCGGCTTCGTAACGCGAAGTACCTGCAAATTCACTTTTGATCACCGGAAGCGTTTTTTTTTTTCTTTTTAGGCGCTTTATGTACCTTCATGGGAACCCATCACCATCATGTGCAGTCCCAATGTATAAAGTTGGCTTTCACGGAGTGAGTTTTTGCTAACGACACTGCCATCAGTGAGACTAAGAAAGCTTCGAGTTAAAAAAAAAACTCTTCTGTAGTGAATCGGTGTCCCCAGTCGGTCGAGCAAGAGGCGCTGTTTGTGTTTTCGTCGCTGACTCCGATTTCTTTTCCCTCCTTTCGGTGCTTGCTTAGCGTTCGCGCAACAAACATATGGTGGTTACAGCTTTGGTTAGAGCCTGGGCTAAGCCTAGGAAAACCAGGCGCTGCGATTTGGTACACCAGCTGACTGCTTCAAAGCGTAAGCCTCCGGCCGACCGCCACATCACCTTCACCATCGACTTCGCAAGGAATTTCACCTACCAACTTGTTTTGTTCTACTCCAGAGCCTCATCTTGCATCGGAGACTCCAACAAAGAGCAGTGAAAAGACAAAAAAAAACGCGAGAAGCAGTAGCTATAGTTTCAGTGTATCATGGTGTGGTCGTCCGCCAACGAAACGCGCCGTTTTTCTCGGCGGGAACCATCTCGTATAACGTATTTGGGGAGGGGCAAAAACAAAACCTACCGGGAATCTGGCGCAATTTATTGACCTATATATTTCCCGGATTAATCACGTCGCCTCTCGCGAGCGCCGGGTGGTAACAAATCCTACTTCGCTTTTTGGCCCCTCTTTGTTGACTGGGCTTTTTTTTTGCGGCTTCTGGTTCAGGGATAACGGTAGGACATCCTTTAAACGTCGCGGCAACCTGAAGCCATTTATCCCTTCTTTCATCTCTAGCTATACTTCCACCCACCTTCATTCTGGAGCTTTAAACAAGTCTTGGAGGTAAGATTACGACGAACCTATTCACTCGCCCGACGCAGCTCTTAATGAAGAAAGACCTAAGTGCCTTTCCGGCATTCTTCTTGCGGCAGGCTTAGTTTCATCCGAGTCATTTACACCCCGGAACATCCTGCTGAAGACGATAACCATTCGTCTTACGTATTGACACCGTACAAAGATGCATAAATGCGTTCGCCTCTTGTACCTGCGAAGAGGTACGAGAGATTTATTGACCTCGTGTAGAACGCGCGAATGTCCCGTCAAATCCAGGCTTTGGCTCGAGCTATACAAATGGTCGAGGTGATAGGCTTTGAAATACGCATGTGTTCGTTGGAATACGGTCATCCATGGCACGTGTCGGCATGGTCTAGCATGAACAATGCCCTGCTCACTTCGGCCTTGAACGAACACGTTCCATCATTACATTGAACAGCGAGCCCATGCTGCAACGCTTAACAAGTAAAATATTCCGCGCTGTAAAGAGGAAATGGACTTTAATTGACGCTGGTCGCTTGAAAGCCTTCGTACTCGCAGTTACGTCCGCGGAAAAATGCAATATACGAGGCGATGTGGACAGGACGCGGTAGTTAGTGTTTGAGTAAATACTGGACGACATTGACGTTTCTTCGATAATCCAGCTCCGAGTCATTGCATTGCGGTACTCCTGATACAGGGCCACGTATAAGTCTGACTATGTAAAGCTCCGCTTTATTGTGATAACGCGCTCGTATCAGCCGTGAATTTTTTCGTTGGATCGAAAAATTTTTTCACTGTGTTTTCTTTAATATTGGGACCCTATTCACAACCATGGCATCTAATATTTGGATCATATTTACAAGCATGACATCTAATTAGGTCATCAGGCAATTAAAAGTTAAATTTGCAGCAGAAAATTCTTTTGCTTGTTTTCCTAAACTTTAGAAAGTAGTTAGCCCGCATGGAAAAAATAAGGCTAGTTGTGCAAGTATTTTTGTATTTTTTTGTATTTACAGCCATGTGATCAAACTAGGACTTCGGTCCTTGGGGGTCACCCTGACGTCAGCTTGGCCTTCCCTGCAGTGCCTTCCTCTTTCTAGCGTTCAGATTTAGAATAAGACGAACAAAGGTGACATCATTCGAAAGAGGCATCCCTGATGAACTATTACCAAAAAGCTATGTTTTTGGTTTTGTTCTCAAATCGCCGCAAGTCTTTTGGTTCATGTCCTAAATATAGGATGACTGGGCCGAAACGGATAACGGCGTGACTATGCGGCGTTCGATTTGTTATTGACACATGCTATGACGGCAGTAATTATTGCGCAAGTAAAATATCCGCACGAGCCGCAGACCTCGTCAAATTTAGAAGCGTTGTAGCTACGAAACCAACCTAGTCATGACTCCTGGTCACAGCCGTTCCTTTGGCTCTGTAGTTGGCGATTTTTTTCCTGCGCGGATCGCTGCTAGGCGGCGACTGGTTGGACCGGTACGAAATTGGATAATTATTGCAGCAAGTAAAAAATTCACTCTAGGTTAAAGTTATGAACGTGTCGTTCTGCTTTGAAAAGAATGTATTTAACGTTCAACAGTGAATAATAGTGCTCGTAAAGCGGTCATGCAGAGAATGTTGACATCTGGGTCTATTTAGAATTAACTAGACTCTCTTCGCGCGAACTTTAATAGAAAAACGGCAGAAGAAAAGGTCATTTTAAAGAAAAGGGCGGGGGAAGGGTGGTATTATAAGGAGCATCGGAATCAATGGGAAATGTCGGGCGAAGGCGCCCAGACCAATTAAGCTGCGCAAGCCTTTGGCGGGACGCGCATGCGTAACTCCTACTTGCATCGACACGGGGCAGATGAGAATGCCCTGTCGCTTGTAACCTGATTGATCACGTGATTTCTGTTCATCCCACCGGGCGACGTTGAAATGCGTCGCTGAAAATCGCGAGCGAAGTCGTCGATCAGCCGACGATGACAAATTCAGAAACGCCCTGAAACGAAGATTGCCCACGCGGATGCCTGCAGTTACCTAGCGGGTGTTTCTCGGGTTTTCAATCGCTGGCGGGCGTCGTCGCTTGTCGAGAGACTTGTCCTCTCATCCTCTCGTCTTTTCTAGTGCTGTCAGTAGGCCCCCATCGCAGCAGGGCTTCTAAAAAGTTGCCGTCAGAGAACTTGAATACTTCGTTCTCGATCCCCAGTCGAGTCGACCGTCGGGCCACGCTAATGTAGCAGCTCAGCGCAGCCGTACATCAACCGTTCCTTTGGGAAATTCCCGTGAAACGCCATTTTCTTTGAGAAAGTTGTCGGGGGGATTTCGCTCTTCATTTCTTCCTTTATTTTTTTTTTCTCATCTACTTATCCTCGTCTCAAGCCCCTGCGAAGTTCGTCGGTCAAACGGCAATCTAGTGGGCCCATTTAATCTCTGCCCTGAGGTGTGAAGGCATGAGCGAACTGATTGCCTTCTTTCGCAATCGCTTCTCTTTTCTGCCGGTTTGACGGCTTTCCTAATTTTCGATCTATTTCACGGGAAGCAGTTAAAGGCGAAAAAGAAAAGCAGTGGGCGAAGGGGCAGTCCCTGCGGCATTCCGGGTTGCTGGGCAGCGAAGCGCTTGGAAGATTTTTTTTTTTTGATTCATTTAACAATTTTGAGCCAATCCCGTAGATATCCCTGCCCTTCCAATGCCAGTTTAAAGCAGTTCTCTTTGGGGAAGGGTATCACTGTTGAGTTTTAAGTTGAAACTTTTTTAGTAGAGCAGCCTAGCATCCATGTCGGAGGGCGCCACGCTAAGCCCTATTTTGGTTAAGCGGTTATGCTTGAATTTAAGTTATTTAAAGAACTTAACCAGCACCGGCATAACGCTCAGTGGTGCTACATATTTGGTGTCTTGCTTTGAATTGGCCTCTTCAGGGAAGCCATTAAGCTAATGACATTTAACTGCGTCATGTGACCGGCGCTAAAACACTGCTCTCGAAACATGCTTCATTTTGTGGACGAGGAATGCCGCTGAGACATCGTTGGAGGAAGAAAGAAAGGAAAAAGAAAGAAATGAAAAGCAGAGAAATAAAGGGGAAGAAAGACGGATAACGAAAGAGGGGAAGGAAGGTGGAAGGGGGAAAGGAAAGCAAGAGAACAAAAGAAAGAAAAGTAAACCAAGAAAAAGAACAAAGTTAATAGCGAAAGAACGAATCAAAGAGAGCGATAGAAAAGACAAAGAAAGGGAAAAAAGAAATAAACTAAGAAAAAACGGAGATTTGAGTGAAGAAACTCATTCATTGACTTACGGAATTAAGATCGTTTTATTGTGTCAACAGATTTCGGCTACGAAATATATTGGCGTCAATTTTATGCACAAGTTGTATCGCCTGAATAAACTGAAATGATAAACTGAAACTGAATAAAGTTATGGATAAACATACAACGCATGCACTTCAATACAGCAGACATATTTCACCGAGAGCAAGTGTAGGCACCGTAGCTTGATATTATTAACGTCATGACTGCGAGCCAAGGCCCTTTGACGTTCCCCGTCGCAACAAGCCGCCTTCTTTATACAAGGAATAAGGCGACGCATGTAGCATAGAGTGCCCTCTTCCAACAATAAGCTCATTGCTACAGCGATGAGCTGCCCTGCGTTCGTGTGATGTTTCTAATCCAGAAAGTAGCTTCACATTGCCCCTAAGGCCGGATAGCGTGAAGATGTGACGACTGATTGATGTTTGAAGCAGAAAGGCGTCGCTGCACAACCTCAGGTTCTCGGTCTAGCAGCGAGCTGTAGCCACGCAGCTGCAAGCGAGTGCGCGCCCTTTCACGCGCCGACAGCTGTTGCATTTAGTTGACATTATCTCGACATTCGGACGTTGGCCGGCATCTCTCTCACGTCTCACTTCTTGTTATGCGCAGGCATGGCGAAGATCAGATCGTGACCCCCTTTGCTCAAATCTTGGCCTCGCTACGTAGCGTGCTCAACAACATCAAGCACCTCACCAAGGACGTCCCACCCACGTGAGTCTCCCCCTCCTTCTGTCTTGCCTTTTTGTCTTGTCCCTTTGTCTTTTCTTTGCGACTTGTTTTCATTGCTAAAGTCGACGTGGATACGAACTGTTGGGTACGGCGGAGGGTGCATGACCAGACATCTATAGGTCGAAATTGTAAAATTCTCCTACTTATTTTTACAAAGAGCGCAAAATCTAGAATCTCCCTCACTGAGGACTCAGGAAGACGCCTCTGAAACAAATTTACTGCTGATATTTTGAGGACGTACTGAGCACATCGTTCAAAGAACCTTTTGAGTTCATTCGGCGGCAAACATACTGCAGACGTCCTGAGGGCGCGTCGAAGAAATAAGTGAGGACGTTTGTACCATTTGAGGACGTCCTCAGTATGTTGCGCGTTTCCTGGGTGGATTAAAAAGTTCTGAAACGGTTGTTATGGTGTCCCGAATTTGCGAACTCTGAACAGATTCATCTCTGCCTGTTGAGAACGACATAAAGGTTGCACCGAGTGAAGTCCCGTAGCGTGAAGTCGTTTGTTGTGTAAGGTTTGCTTTATCTAGGTGGACCTTCTTTAACGTCCAGGGCACGTCAGAGCTATACGAAAGTGGTGTAGAAGTTTTTTTTTTCTAAACCTTGATTCTAACACGTTCTAATTTGCTTTGCACACGCGCGCAGTTAAACCAGCCTGTCGACTTGCCTAAACCACTTGCCTTAACCTAGCCAAAGTAACTAGTATTTTTACAATCTCTGGATGTGTGGACGCTTATGTATGCGTGCTTGGTTGCAGGATGAAGGTGCCGTCCGGATCCCCGGGTACAAATACTGGCTGTCCTTCCTTATCAGGTGAATACTCGCGCAGGGCTCCGCTTCGTGCCTTACGCGGCCGGCTGCCATTTTAACGCCGGATAGCGGAATTAAAACCTTACCCTGTGCATGTTTTCAGAGGAGGAATACAGCCAAATGGCGTCGTCCACAGTGAAAGAGTTGGAGTGGTGTTTGGAGCAGCTGGAAACGATACAGTCGCACAGATCTGTAGGAGACATGGCGTCGAGCAAAGTGAGTACCGGCTGCCACCTCCTTACCTTTTAACCAAGCTGTGTGAAAATAGTTTTTTTTTTCTGAAGGCTCACAATGATTGGTTCCCCCACAAAGGGCTGAAGTGCAACCTGTGGTTGTGCTTTTCCTTGCTCGCAGTTCAAGCGCATGCTCAACAAGGAGCTGAGCCATTTCTCGGAATCCAAATCGGGGAGCCAAATATCTGAGTACATCTGCAACACCTTCTTGGGTGAGTCATCTTTGATACACTCTGTCTGCAGTGCAAATTGTTTCTTTTGTTGCACGGCGTTAAGTGGCGTTTTGGCTGATGGGGTGTGAGTAGGATCATCAAGGCGAGGCGAGTTGCGGAATCCGTGGCACTGAGAGGCCACCCGAACGTTTACTTTCCAATGCAAACATTTTCGCTGCAGCAATAAACATTCAAAACGGGCTTGTCTAGCTCTAATCACACTTAGATGAAACCGTGTGACGTGATTACAGGTAAAATTTCAATCCGATTTCAAAGCATAGTTTGCTGGAGCTCAAAACACGCGACAACGATAACGCTTGTTTATTGGTAGGCATTCATGTAGTGGCTGTTGTCATGACCGTGCTTTTGCTTAGTTGGTACTCTAGGTGGCTGAAGTAGACCGGTGTTGAGCAGAGGAAACTCAAGACGTGTATATTTGGAGTAATTGAAAACCTTGTTCTTGCTCTCTTTCTCTTTAGAAGAGGCGTGAAAGGGTAGTAGCCAGTGCAATATCATCTTTTCGGTGTTTTTATAGCGTGCTCAGCTGATCTGACATCACTTGCTTAGCACAAATCAAACCGGAATTAGTAAATTTTCAACCTTGGCTGGACATTTAAACTGCATGCTTATTAAGCTCCGGTGCGATGCGAATCGGAGAGGGTAGCAAGGACCGGCTTACTCCTCGGAAGGCAGAATTGTCACTTACTGAACGCGGAATGGGCAAGTCTTCTAGCACGGCATCTAATCGGGCACCACGTCGTCACTCAATGCAGACAAGGTCCAAGACCTGGACCTCCAGGTGCTACGGCCAGAAGAGTGCGCCACCACCGTCGTGCCCAGCAACGTGGCGGCCATTCCGGGAACGACGCCCGCCATTCCCGGCCCCGGTAGCGGGAAGACCCGGCAGCATCGTCCTTCAGACGCCATGTCCCAGATCTCCGGCATCCGGCGCTCTCTGTGCCACACCAACAGCCTGACCACGCTGCCGAAGTACGGCGTGGAGACGCCCCGCGAGCAGGAACTTGGACTCGCCCTCCAGGATCTCGACCGTTGGGGCTGCAACATATTCAAGGTGGCGGAGTACTCTGGCGGGAAGCCGCTCACCGCCATCACCTACACGATCTTCAAGGTGGGCGCTGTCAGGGCTTACGTTGCTGCATGTACTACGCTTGACACTAGCCCAAAGGGGAATGCCAGCCTGTGTCTGAAATGAAATTTTATGCAATGACCCATGGCGAATAGAGCTGCATTTCAAGGGTGAGCTTGTAAAGCTAGACAATTGTCATACGTTTGAACAACATCTGCCTTTAAATTGATTATTTCTCATGTTCCATACTGGCTGGAGCGATCGCCAGAAAAGGAAAAGTCAAATGACAGAGGTCAAACTGTTTGTCTGGTCTTCAATTCAAATTTATTCAGAAAAGTACAAGAGTAATAACATTGGGGGAATTTAAAGGAGGAGGTCCCAAGGTTTCCGAACCGCAGGCGGGACATCCTATGCTAGATGTTTTGGAGATAACAAGTTGTGAGCACAATACAACTAACATTTATTGTGTACATCGTGACAAGGCAAAAGACGCAGCTAGACTCGTATGATTAAAAAGTCCCAACTTGCCAAGCTTAACTTCGTATCGATTACGTCTTCTACATTTTATTTTGTCCCGTTTTGTAAATTCCGCATTAGTTTTACCAAATCTGACGTGACCACTTAGCCTCCTTGACAGCAATGAAACAGGAATTGTAAACAGGCTGCTGTAAAACTTTATGTTGAGCCTCCAACACTTCCACTGATGCAGCCTCCACATAACTTCTTGCTCTGCCTTTCTGTAAAGTGAGTTGCAAGCTACATTTAATTCTAGCCACATTTATTGGCTACCCAAAAACGCAGAAAGGCCATCTTCTATTAAACAGATGATTTCATGCAGAGGGTTTGTTTCGGCATGGCTTCATCTGGCCCACCAACACATCCGTGCTGGTCAGCTTTGCAGGAGGCAGTACTGACCAAAGTGTAACATATCTTCGGCAGGACCGCGACCTGCTCAAGACGTTCGACATTTCGTCCAAGAAGTTCCTGACCTTCCTGCTGACGCTGGAAGACCACTACCTGAAGGTGCCCTACCACAACAGTAGCCACGCAGCCGACGTCACACAGTCCATACACGTGCTGCTCCTATCACCCGCCCTGGATACCGTCTTCACCGACCTCGAGATTCTCGCGGCGCTCTTCGCCGCTGCCATCCACGACGTTGACCACCCGGGTGTCACCAACCAGTACCTCATCAACACAAGTGAGTGGTGGCTCTTTCTCATTCGTGCAGTTGATTCATTTAACGCCAAGATTTCAGTCTTCTAATATATACAACAGCCAGTGACAAGAGGTAAATAATATTATCACAAACTTCTACGGTTCTGAGATGATGTAGCTGCCAAATTCATTACTGGCAAATTGTGTGTATGGTCTATGCTGCCTCTTATGTGGCAGTATCTCACTGGCACGTTCCTTGAGGTGTGGCACAGAAGGGCAGGGCCGCATAGCCAACTTTGCCTGAAGGGTGTCACACAAAGATGGAATGGAAAAGTCCTTTTCTGATTCTCCAGTCTTTGCACCAAAAGTGAAAGCCAGTAACAGCAGCCCTTCAAGGAGGCGGCGATGATCGAGTAAATTTAAGAATAAAGCCCTGGCTTGCCCTGCGAGCTTTGTGATGTGCTCTTCTACGTTGCGTAAAAATGGGAGGGAAACGGCAGGAAGGTATGCCAGCTTTATTTCTCTGCAAACAAGGCATCATTAGAAGTTGGAACAAAAGCCATGAGAGCTATGAAATGCCTGATCTTTTTGTTAAAGCGAGAAGTTTGCAGCCTGTAGTCTACCTTTAAGCTTGGTTGGTGGTAACGAAGGTTCTCGTCAGGGACCTTGTTTGATGCAGGTCGTATCGGCTTCTATCACTTTATTGTACTACCACACCACCTCTAATTAAGAGTAATGTTTGCGTTCCTTGCCCTTAAAGTGCCTTGCACCAGTGAAACCAGCCTTCCATCATCATCACTTCTATTGCTCGTGACTCATTGTAAAAATGCATGGTCAAGCATGACAAGGCACTGCTGATTGTGCCTCAATATTCTTTTGCGTTGCTTGTATAGCTCTCGTGCGATGACCCTGGTGTTGTATCCTCTAAACGCTTACAAAAAAACTTTCCTTGCACGTCTTGTATCCAGGTTCGGAGCTGGCCATCATGTACAATGACGAGTCGGTGCTGGAGAACCACTCTTTGGCCGTCTCGTTCAAGCTGCTCCAGGATGAGACGTGCAACATCTTTGAGAACCTGACAAAGAAGCAGCGCCTGACACTGCGCAAAATGGTCATCGACATGGTCCTCGCCACAGACATGTCCAAGCACATGAGCCTGCTCGCCGACCTCAAGACCATGGTCGAAACCAAGAAGGTCGCCGGCTCAGGGGTTCTGCTGCTGGACAACTACACGGAAAGGATACAGGTGCGTAGACACCTTGTGATTTGTCTCAGGTGAGGGTACTGTCCTCTTGTCCAACTTGTTAATGGTAATACAGTAGACTCACATGTGCTCTTCTGTTACAAGAACACGAACCGCCTCACACGTACTCTTCTATTTGAAGACGAACTTTCATAGGGACTGCCACTGCTGATGCTCGGCAGGGTATTCATGTGACTGAAAGAAAAGAAACTAAAAGAAGAAAATGCGCCAATGGCGCGAAGCAAATATGCATCTCTGTGCCGCAGAACAAGAGAGCGAGAAAAGCGAGAAAGACCCACGAATAAAGCTGCCACCTCTGCCATCCCCCAACCGGGGAGAAAGCGGTAAAGCAAAAGAAAAGAAGTGAAAAAAAGCGAGGAGTACCGTGGCAAGTCACATGCACATCAGCCTCGCAAAAAAAAAGTAGAGGATGGGATTAAAAAAACGTAAAAGGAACGCAGTGATGGATGCTCGTATTTGTTAATGGAAAAGCTCCTGACCGATGCCGTCCCTCAGCGAAGGCGTGTGAGATCGCATCAACGCCACCTACCACACTGGCTTAAACCAAACAACAGGGCTTTAAGACAGTTTTATATCAAGTTGAGGCAAATAAATTGCCTCTTTTGTCTTTTTTTTTTTGCTTTGTAAGTCTACTTCAGTAACCATCTTAAAATATAGATTTTCGGGTGCATCTGGGCATGTAGGCAAACCTTTTTTGGGTGACATCTCTGTTAAAATGAACTTCTGGTAAGGCGAACAAGTTTGCATGGTCTCTTCGAGTTCGTTTTGACAGGAGTCTACTGTATTCTCATTTAGAGAGCAGGAAGATGATGCGAACCTAAGAAGGCGGGTACTAAAGAAGGGGGTACTAAAGTCTGAGGCAATGACTTTTGACGCACGAGGTCGCGGGTTCGATTCCCGGCCGCGGCGGCCGCTTTTCTGATGGAGGCGAAAAGCAAAAACGCCCGTGTGTACGAGATTTCGGCGCACGTTAAAGATCCCCAGGTGGTCAAAATTAATCCGGAGCCCTCCACTACGGCGCGCCTCATCGCCTTCGTTGCGTCGGCGCGTTAAACCCTACAATCAATCAATCAATCAATCAATCAATCAATCAATCAATCAATCAATGACTTTTGACAGTGCAAAGCAATTGCTGTTGAACTGTGCAGTGACATCTAGAGTTGACACCCTAGCCACGCTGACACACAAGTGCCAGTTTTTGTGACAGTGGGATGGGGGTGTGTTCTGTGTTCAGAAGCTCTTTTAAAGAACTTGCTTTTGGTTTACAGTGAGCTTCTGAGAAGGTGGACACGTAACATGCGGTACAAAACACAATAACGCCCTGTTAACGGCTGTTGATATAATGTGGCTTCTCCCCTACCTGTGTATGCAGGTGTTGCAAAACATGATCCACTGCGCCGACTTGAGCAATCCGACCAAGCCCCTGGAACTTTACCGTACATGGGTGGACCTGGTCATGTCTGAGTTCTTCATGCAAGGTGACAAGGAGCGTCAGGAGAACCTCGACATCAGCCCCATGTGCGATCGGCATACGGCCACCATCGAGAAGACACAGGTGCGTTCACTGTTTGATAAGTGCCACCCGTACAGATGTCAGATCTGCGTGTGTGTCATGGGCATTAGGCAAAAGAAGAAAATTCCGCCGTTTACCGGTGCACAGCCCGATTCAGGTGCCAATGTACGTGATGCATTCTACACACATCACACGACACCAGTTAAATTTAATTGTATGTGAGTGAGTTATTAGTTTCCTGCTCCCATGTAAAAATGCTTTCAGTATAGCCTGTAGAACTTGAACGGTAGCGTCCTCCTGCCAGGCATTTCATGTTTAGCTTTCAGCGATTAAGACTCCCCGTTCTAGGCCCTTTATGTAGATAAAGATTAAGAACGGATATAGAGGAGCACTGCGGCTGTGGTAAACAACATCTGCAGTGCTGTTTTTTAAGATGTCCCTTTCGGACCTGGTGTCTGCTGTATTTAGGACATTAACCAAAATTGTCCTAGCACATCAAAAACGAAACCAAAAGGGCTAGTTTTCTGAGAAATAGTTCTTCAAGCATGCATCTTGTGATAGACATCACCATTCCAATGTTTTTTTTTTATAACTGAACTCTAGAAAGGGGGAGGCATTGCAGTGGAGGCCAGGGTGACGTAGCGGTTTGATGACGAAGCCTTAGTTTGATGACGTGGCTTCGAATTTAAAAGATACTTGCACGACCAGCTTACTTTTTTGTTTTTGGGCTCAGTGCTTCCTAAGCTTTACAAAAACAAGCGAAAAACGTTTTCTGCTGTAATTACTTAGCGACCTACTTTGATGCCATGCATGTAATTCGGTAATTGCATGCACCAGAAGCTCAATTTTTCGTTTGTGAGCTGATGGGGTCCAAAAGTTTAGTAAAATAGACTCGAAGGGGATACAGTCCGGCCCGCTTATAACGAGCACATCGGGAAACGACAATTAGTTCGTTATATCCCTTTTTGACTATATGTTGACATAAAATCTATGCATACAACTTTTAATGGGAAACGAATATTTGTTTTATAGCCGGGATTTCCTTAAAACTGCGTTGTCTGTAAGTGGGCTATACTGTATTGCAAAACGTACGGCAAAGTCTGTTTTCATTACCTCACCGATCACACGTCTTCACTTGGCCTGCAGGTGGGCTTCATCGACTACATCGCACACCCTCTGTGGGAGACATGGGCCGACCTGGTGCACCCGGACGCCCAGGAGATCCTGGACCGGCTGGAGGAGAACCGTGACTGGTACCAGAACATGATCCCCATCAGCCCCACGTCCAGCGTGCCGGACATCGCGCCCGACGGCAACGGCGGGGGCGACGACAGCGGGGGCGATGACGGCGGCAAGAGCGCGGACAAGATCAAGTTCCAGATCACCATCGAGGAGCCTGAGGACGACGACAACTGCATCCGTGAGGAGAGCCCAACGTCATCAGATGGCTAGCAGCCGGCGCAGCCGCCTCCTCCCCAAGACGCCGGGATGGCGTGCTCCGGACTCTTCCTCTACACCCCGCCGCCTTCGCCTCCGCCAAAGACCACGGTGGTGGCGCCGGCTGCGCGAGTCGCAGCGGGCTTCCTTGGCCGGTTCAGGAACTGCTGCCTCGCAACCCTTAACTTATTCAGTCGCTGGTGCGGTGCCCGCAGGCACGGGAACTCTCCTCCCCCGACCGAGGGCGCTGCTAGCAGCGACGCCACCTCATCTCTGCTGCTGAACTGCGGTCCCGACTCTTAGAGATCCGCTTTAAGAGGCGGAAGAGACCCGCCACCAACGCTTGCCCATTTTACTCGGAAAAGCCCCTCCTCCACCGCCAAGAAATTTCTCCAGCCACGGACGCCTTGTGCGCGGCTATGTGTGCGTGCCTGTGTGTGTGTGTGTCGCCGCGATGGCGCCGTGAACATTGTTGCGGGTCGGTTTGACTTTTGTCAGTTTGGGGGCACTGCCCTGGTCCTCCAGGGATGAACTGGAGAAGTTACACCGTGGGCGGTTGCAGGATCTCAGCGGGAAACACCATCCGGAACGGACGGTGGAAGGAGGCTCGCGAAACCGTGCGCATCGTGGCGAGCCCAGCGTGCCGTTGCCGTCCGAACTTTTTTCTGCGCGTGCTCGAGGGACTCAGATGCGGGAGCCCCTCATCTCGAAATGCATCTTGTTCGCGGCTTCCGATGCCCGTTTTCTGCATGGGCAACGGAAGAGCAGTGCATCTAGTCAACAATAGCGGCGCACGTGGAATTAGGCAGTTACGTGCGTGGCCGCCCCCCCAGATCTGCGCGTGCCATCAACCTTCGCCTTCCTGCGTCACCGCGGAAAGCAAGGACGGTGGCACTTTCTACGTCCCCTCAGCGACGCCGCTCTCAACGCCCTGTACAACTCCCTCGGGCAAGGAGTGGTGATGATAATACCGTGATGAAAAATGGGCTCAGAGACTTATCTTGCACGGAATGGACTGAACAGACACACACGCACATGCACAAACACACAGACATTCGAGATGCGAGGGCATGGAATTCGCTGTCTCTTTCTCCCTCTCTCTCTCTGTTAAGCACGCAGGGAGGAAAAAGGCTGTATAGTGAGGACGTGTCCAGCGGTTACATATACTTAATACTCGCCGCTGCTCTTCAAATACAGGGCAGCTGGAATACATTGGTCTATGAAGTGTGTGTCGCTATGTATGCCCTCCTCGTATGCGTACGAGCAATACCAGGGTGTCCGAACTTCCTCGGTCTCGTTGAAAGAGTGCATAACTAGGTTGTTGTTACTGTTGTTGTTGCATTTCTGAAAGCGAACGCTAGAAGGCCGGCAGTTTGAAGGAGAGAAGGCACGTAAAAAGGAAAGAGAAGATACCAAACGTGTTTTATTCTTTCCCCTTCACGGAACACTCGTTGTGTGTAGAGCCTCACTCTATTCTGGGCGCACTCGCCGTTTCGTGTGTTGCGAATGATGGCTGTGCGTGAGGTTCGGAGAACTTGAGATGCGGGTCACTTGTTAAAGCGGGGGGGTCGGGAGATTTTACTCGTCGTCATAACCGGGCAGAGCTCTTTACCTAGAATCACTTTCATTGTTGCCGTTGTTTTTTCTTCCGCCTTTGCTTGTTTTTCTTTGTCTGTCTCACTCTGGAAAGCGTTTGCCGTGAGATGCGTGCGTTAACTTAACGAATTAACTGCTTACTCTGCAGTAACCTGCATCCCAATGTGTGTCACTGCACTGCAGAAGCTAAACAAGTGCTTCACGAGAAGCGGAAGACGCTAAGGAGAAAGAAAAAAAAACGGAAGATGGGAGTTCGCGGTGACAGATGCACTCCCCTCCCCCCCAAAGGTTGTGGTTATAGACTCTTAGGAATTTTAGGAAACTGCTTTTGTTATTATCTGCAGTGTGTGTTGGATGCAGCGGTGGAGCTTTGTGATGCATGCATGAGCGCACATGTTGTGTATAGGAAAAAAAAGAATCGTGAGACGCCGTTAGGCAGAAAAGAAAGAAGCAGCACGCGTGTTTTTCTTTCTGCGTTGCCTCATCATCAGAGACAGAAGTGTGTGACTCGATTCAGCTGTTTGCATTTGGAAGTGTGGAAATTGTTTGCAGCCGCGTTAGTTGCGAAAAAAGAAGACTCCTCTCGCTTAGAGCCCTTGCCGTCTTAGCTGCGCACTGAACGAAGCGAGATAGGAAACTGTCTGCACTATAAATTTATCGAGCAAAATGTGGACGGTTTATCGGATGTGTGACACGCACTGGAGATTTAAACTGGGACACTGAAAAGTGTATCGTAGATTTTGCACGTTGGTGACCGTTGCATCATTCATGTCTGAATGGTATAGCGCACTGCGAAGACATTGGTATACTTTTAGAAACACTTCATCCTTGAGGCGCACGTCCTTATCTCCCAGCAGCAACCACTGATAAAAGGGGGAAAAATGTGTCAAAGAGGAATCTAACCCACCGAAAGAAAAGAGCTACACCATATTTTACATTTACCGCACCTAGACACATGTAAATTTACACCCTCAGGTTGCGTGTAATCCCATTCGCTTCGTGCCATTTGATTTTTTTTTTTTTTTTGCTGCAACAACAGTGACCGCGTGCCTGTCTCATCCACAGCGCTTTACATGTTTTCGCAATCCCGGAATGATTCTTTCTTTGTTGCCGCTGTGACTTCGCCCGCTGCCTCTTTCTTTCTTAAAACGTGTTGGTAGGACGCGTGTGTACTAACAGCAGAAATACCTCCCTCATTTTCCTCATTTCGTTTTACTCTTCGTTGCGCATGAGGACCTAGTCTTTGTGACTGCCTAAAATAAGACAAAGAAAAAAAGGGAAAAAAAAGGAAGGTGGTGGTGGTGTTGGAAGCGCGCATGCGCGGCACGCCCGCAGTCGCCCCGCCAGCCCCATCGTTATCACCAGCACGCATTTTTGTCCCCTCCCGGTATTAAGCCTTCCCTGTGTACACCCGATGGATGTTGCCTTTCCGGGTGAGTTCCTAGAGTTAGCGTACGATCACACTGTCTTAATAAAACAAATGATGAAACTCCCTGGCTGTAGCGTTCTTTCGTGAATGTCTTTTTAGTTCACTCGCACGATGCATTTATCTTCGTTCTTTCGAAAATTACTCTTGGTACACTACCGCGGCGTGTTATTCCGGAAGAGACGTGTCGCAACGAGAATGGTACGTAAAGCGTGCTTCTCTGCGAGCTTGTTCGTATGGAGGTAATGCCAACTTTGCGTCAAAAAAAGAATCGCGGAGAAAGGTGAAAGGAGCTCCGACAGTGCCTGAAATAAAAATGGCGCAGCGTGTACTAGAGGTGCAAGGCGGGAGAAACAGCGGATATGGGTACCCTCTTTAATGGTACCAAACGTCTCAGTTTAGACGGGACACGTCGCAGTTCTGGGGCTGTGGTCCCGCTATCCCGTACCCTGCTTTTGAGACAGTGTTTTGTCCGCCTTCGGCCTTCAGTATGGAAAATGAGTATCAAGCCCTGTGTCTAAAATGAAAACAGAAGGAACGGAAGAGCCAACAGAAACCGCTTAGGGAACTCCAAGAAAACAGACCAGATGACGGGACTAAGCCAGAAACACACCGCGCGGCATCTGCGTTGTGTGTTTATTGCGTCGTCCCAACATATAAGCTGTTTTCCTGAGGTTACAGTGTACTAACAAGCCGTTCAGCACACCCTCTGCGTTTGAGGAATGGTGGGTGGACGTGCTTCAGCACTTATTTACTTGCTCACTTTGGTTACTTTTTTTTTAGGCAATAACGCACTCGTCGAACGAAAGCCGAGAGAGCTACGAAACGTATGATCTTTCAGTTGAAACAAAATTGCCTTCTGCCTTAGTGTCCCGCCAAGCAGTGTGCCAAGGCGGTCACGTGGCGACGGTTACAGACAAACACTTTTCTAAGCCCTGTCTCTCTAAACCGTTGCTATCCAGACCTTCACTCACACCCGTGTACTTTGTGCGACAGCAGAGCAGACCTCTGTCACATGTTATGGTCCTGCCATAAGCTCCAAAGAAATATAACCGATAATAATAGGAAGCCAGATATTCAATACACTTGTAAGGTACAACATTAAGACTATAGAATAATGGGCGACTGTTCTGCTCAGCGCCATACCTAAGCCACAACTAACAGCAGTCTGGATGGCAGAAGCCGCCGCTAGGATCCAAAGAATCCTGGAGAGCTGAGGGGGGAAGACCATACAAAAGGGCCCATCTCCCCGCGAGGGGGACTCGAGTAAATGCGTCGCATAGGGGGTGGGTGTATTGCGTTAACGTTTAGTGTTTGGGGAGTTGGTGGTAGTGAATGCGTTGTATCAGCAGCTTCCTGACGTAGTTTGAATGAGTCAAGGATATAAGGCGCGTTCGTAGCCTCCCATTCTGTGTCGGCTTTGTGGCGCAGTGGGTAGAGCACCATGTACAATGCGTTCCGCCCACAGGTAGTGAATGCGTTGTATCAGCAGCTTCTTGACGTAGTTTGAATGAGTCAAGGATATAAGGCGCGTTCGTAGCCTCACATTCTGTGTCGGCTTTGTGGCGCAGTGGGTAGAGCACCATGTACAATGCGTTCCGCCCACAGGTAGTGAATGCGTTGTATCAGCAGCTTCTTGACGTAGTTTGAATGAGTCAAGGATATAAGGCGCGTTCGTAGCCTTCCATTCTGTGTCGGCTTTGTGGCGCAGTGGGTAGAGCACCATGTACCTTGCGTTCCGCCCGCAGGGTCGTGGGATCGAAACCAGGCGCCGGTAAGTATTATTTTTTTATATAGTGTAGGGGGAGTGGTGCGAACCTGTTGTTGAGAGCGAGGAGGGTAGCGTGATGCGGGAGAGGAGGAGTGGGGGAGAGGGCGCACCTGGAACGGCTGTTGCGGACGCCGAGGCACCATAGAGAAATAAAAAAATTAGAAGAGTGGACACACGGGCTTATCGCGGCCGAGTGGCCTGACTCGCGCGCCGTCCGGCAGTCGGCGCAAGTGGTAAAAAACTATATATTTAAAATTAAGCTAATACACAATATTATACTTTTAAAATTTTGTTACACATTAGACTACACATTTTTATTTGCGTAATAAGTTGAATGGCTGTCAATGTAATTTTTTGTGGCTTCTTTGCGCCAAGCCTGGCCAAGCCGCCAAGCCGCAAGGGCAAGCCGCCATTTGGCTCTTTCGGCAGCGTTTGCACGCGCGTTTTGTGCAGCCTCGTGCTAACCTCTGTTGTTGAGAAGGAAACGCCTAGCGCTTTATTTGCGACATCGGTTTTGCATCCTGAACGAAAGGTGAGACTTTCTTTTTTCAAGTGCTGGTGTGGCGTATCATATTTACGTTTCCTTGTACTGCAAACGCTGCGAGCACTGCGTAACCTCAGGGAATCAGGCATAGCTAGTGCTGCGTCTTTAAGATAAGCGCTTTGGAAATGCCCCGTAAAGGCGTAAGACACCATTTTTTAGCTGGACGTAATGGTATTTTAGGCTGGTTGTGCCGTTTTATCTGGCGCTGAGGGATGCCAGCGGTACGCGCCCGTCGTCGCACGTAGCGTTTACGTGCCGCAAACGACGGCTGTGAGTTGCGGAAGTGGCCGGCCGGCCGGCGGTCCGTAGGCGAAGCAGGCGTTGTGCGCTGTCGCTGCACTGAATTACGTGAGCCGCAGGCTGCGTTGTATTATACTAGTTAGCCATTGCTAGCTTGGCCAACTGTTACTGCTATTATGGCCGTGATGCGCTGCAAAGACGTCCGGGCTAACGTACACGGCGAAGTAGCCGTATCTGCATTAATTTGACTTATCTGGGCATAACCAGCAGCCGTACACTCATCGTAAGTTTTACACATGGGTGCATACCAAGCTGCCTGCGTACAAAGCGAACCCGCTCGCCGACGCCGATAACGCGCGCTCGTCGCTTCGCTTTGGCGCGCCAGGTACGGTAAAAACGCGTCTTTCGTCGGCAGATAACAGCTTTGCTCGAGGCGGGGTGAGTGCGCAGTGCATTGAAACCTTCAAATTTCGTCTTCCTTCTACATCGTATATCAATTCCGGTATCGCAGGCATTGCATACAACTGTTCCACACTTGCCGTTTTTTCAAGCGTTTGCTCTCTTTTCTCTGGCCATATTTTGGCTAGTTTCATTAAACACGTATTGCGCAGATTGCACCTATTCAGTCGGAACTGTGTGTTTCTTGGCGGTCAGTAGTACTCAGTACGACGCTCACTGCTGCTTGCCATGCTGCCCACACAGCGCCCAAATATACTTTCGCCAGGTGCCCGTTCTCGGGATGCGTTTCTTTCGCCAGCCCGTGGGGCAACAGGTTTGTTTAACGCTCAGCTCGCTCTCGTTCTTCGTCCTGATTTTACAAAAAAAGACAAAGGGATTCAGGCTATGTGAGCAGCGTTATCATTCTTGTTAACCCAAACAATAGGTGAATTGCATTAAGAATGTGCCTAACCAGTGTTGCGAAATTACAAAGACCCATATTTTAAGTGTTGCTAATAGCTTGGCCGCATGATTGCTGAATAGAATAAGAGAACTTGTGTTTTAAATAGGTGGCATGCACTGGAGGCAATACTTGAATACTAGTTGCAGTGAAATTTACAGACTATTCGCATATCATCTGTCATTGCAAGCAGTTTGTGTACTATATCACCTATCACCTGTGCAGGTCTACAGGTGCCCTGAAGACAGAGCCAACCAGCCAGCTGCATTCGTCATACCAAACATGGTGCAAGCACTTCATGAATCGTGCCCTCACAGGACTCACAAAAGTGGCCGTGCCAACTGTTCTCCCTGAGTTATTCAGTTGTATTGATGACTGCCTGCAATGCTTCTTGCTACCTTATTGATGCTTCTGATGGATACCGCAACTGTATTCCATCTATTGAACCTTGCCATTAGCACCTAAAATCTAACGCAAGTCTCGGCACTCAATAAGGCGTGACCACTGAAAAGACTATCGTTGACTCAAGGAACAAACGGTTTTTTATCACTGACATGCCTCATATCATTAAAACCACTAACAACAGCGTATACAGTCTCCAAACTCCACTCGCAAGTTATTGTTGCTGCTAGTTGTAATATTGTGAAAACAGTACATTAACAAAAACCCTTTTACATTATGAAGACTGCCAGGGTAAGAGGTCATGCTAAATGTCGTTTGCCACCATACGTGCTGCCTGTTGTCGGACTGGCCTAGATGAAGAGAACCATGTTGGGACCTACGTTGTCAAATGCTTATGGGATTCTGTAATGTGCCACCATTGTCTCATACACGAGAAGCATATACTGCTTCC
Organism: Haemaphysalis longicornis; assembly: GCF_048455015.1. Lineage (NCBI taxonomy): Eukaryota > Metazoa > Arthropoda > Arachnida > Ixodida > Ixodidae > Haemaphysalis > Haemaphysalis longicornis. The sequence goes on along the minus strand of NW_027526225.1, from coordinate 64,967,772 downwards.
CTGTTTCTTATATTAGACTGCTCGTATTGACAGCGGAAGGCATGAATTTGTGTGCCTTAATCGAGCCTGGAACCTGTCGGTTGACTACGTGCACGTACCTAAAATATCCCCGCCTGGCCCTTTGCCTTTACTGGGAAGGCAACGCTTTCGGAAGGTAACCCGGCTTCTTGGGAAAATGCACCCTTGCAAGGAACCAATAGGAGTTGATTTTTTTCCTCTTAACCTTTTGCGTGGGCATCTCCACATAAATGGGATTTCTGTTCAATTACTGCTACTGATTTGAAGTTGCCCCGAGGCAATAGATCTCATTAGCGTTCATCAAGTAAGCGAGGCCATCAAAGCCAAAGTTTTTCCCTTCTTTCACATCCTAACTGGAGAAATTGCCAGACTAAGAAAATTATCTGCGGAGATAGTTGTTGTAAACAGTTGCAAGTATCCGAGTGTCTAGATTATGTTATGGTTGATATTTTTGTATGACTGCAACAACGCACAGTGTGTGAGGGTGTCGTAGATACAAGTTAACCTGTGGATGGCTGAGTTTCTGGGTTTTCTGCATTTTCAATTACCGTGGAGAAAAAATCCTTTGTGTGGTTGTGATACCTTTACTTGTGCATTTTTTTTTCATTCCTGGAAACGTATTTTCCTCTCACTACTGTGTATTGTCTCTGTTGTGTATTACTCACTGTTTATTATTATATGTGTGTTGCAAAGAATAATGACAATTTGAACTTGTTCCGTTTAGTGCCATGCAATAAATATTTCTTCATTTATGGTGTGTCTCTTTTATGTGGCTCGGCAACATGTGAACACGCGACAGAATTCTTAACCAAGTGTGAGTGGTACTGTAAATTGCAATTTCACGTTTTCAGAAAGAGGTTTCTTTTTTGTAAAAGCATACGGGCACTAAGCCTGAGAATGATATATTCAAATAAACACTAATTATTGCATGAAAGCGTCCGAATACCGTACCGATGCCCGTCGCTGTGAGCAGCGCTTTCCAGTCCTTCAAACTACCCGCCAAATTCGGTGTCCGCGAAACCGAAACCGAAAGTGAACGAACGAAAGTATGGTTAGTAGTTTGGCTCTCCGTCCGCTCGGTGCGCTACACTACAGTACAGTCATTCGGCCGCAGGGCTCTATGGGAGTGTCCACTCTTACCAGTATTTCTTTCTCTATGGAGGCACGCCGACAACGCCGGGTGACATCGTGAGTTAAAGAAATGCTCTGCATTTAAAACGTGTACCTTCAGATCCCGTCTCCGGCATTCTCTCTCTCTCTCTCTCTCTCTCTCTCTCTCTCTCTCTCTCTCTCCATTCCGGCCCTGTGAAAGTGGAGGACCAGTGAATCTTTTCAGCACACGATATAGAGGTGGCAGAAAATTTAGGTTAAAGGTACAAGGAAATTTTCTCAGCGTTGGCGGCAGTCATTCGTACACAAGACAAACATATACACAGACGCTTTTATCTTGACTCTACTGATCATGAAAATGGTGCCTATTACAACTAATCCACTCCACATGCTGGGACACGAGATGATGAAACGATGAGGCGTGAGCCTGAGGTCCACATCTTGTTAAGAAAGGCGTGCGACTTTGGCGGCGACCGCGTGCTAATAGCACACACACTGCATGGTACGTTCTTTTTCAGACGCCACGTGCTTGGTCGCTTTTCAGGCGCACAGTACGTCGCGCACTACGTCATGCACTCACAGAGACACGTGACTCCGACGCTAGAGGCGGCATGCGTTTGCTTTTGTTTTCTCTTTCACTCTCACGTTTAGGGGAGAGTTTCTGCTCCAACGCGAGCTGCAATAAGCGTTTGCTTTGGCGATAAGCATGGTCTTCGTACACTGGCTTTCCCACATTGCTTTTCTCCGCACTCGTGCGCGGACGCCATGAAATCGCGGTTCCTGTCCATATAAGCTCCACGTAAAGATTATTTGCACCCTCTTTTTCCCCCTAAGCATTGGATGCCCCACTTACGCTTAGGGAATTCTAAACCACTCTAAGTACTGTAGGTAGACCCGCCTACATCAGGCAATAGCCTTTGTGGAAACACTACCACAAAGAACGTTGCAAGAGGAAACAGGAGCTTTACTTAAGCAGCAGAATTAAACATAATGCACAGGAGACGCACTCGCCCAAATACTTCAATGTCCAGCAGCTTACGGCATGGCGCGGGACGGACGGCTGTCCGCTTGCATCCGTGCGTGCTCCTGAATTAAGGTGACTGGCGACGGCTGGCTGGCGGCACTCCCGGCTGACGACTCCCCCCGCTGACAAGCGCCGCTGCGCTTATCTAGTGTCCATCGGACGTGCCACACCCGCCTCTATCACCCAGTCTTTCCACAGTTTGTTTATAGATGACAGGAGAGGTAACGCGCGGTAGCTTAAGCGTAGCAACGCCGAAGTTCATAGGGGAAAACCCCTACAGAACCTTACGGAGACTACGTGCACCAGGTCCTGGCGGAATCAACAATCAAATGCTGTGCAACCTGCTGGCAGAGCGCAAAAACAGATTTCCGGTACGTCAAACACATTTGGGAAAAGGGTGTCGTTCCTTCCTCGTGGAAACTCTTCTGGGTGGTGCCGGTTCTTAAGCCTGGAAATGACAAAACTGCAGTGTCTTCATACCGGCCTTTTTCCCTCACATTCTGTGTGGCAGAGTTGATGGAGAGATGTTTGTACGAGGCTAACATGGTGGGCTAGAGCATTATGAACAACTACCGTCCTGCGTGACTAGCTTCCGGTGCCGTCGAACATAACCGAGCGATCGGACTGCCAACTATGGCTCTGTTTTTTGACGTTCCGAAAGATTACAATTGTGTCCTGAGACAACCGATAGTAGACAGACTACATGCAGTGGGGGTGTCAGGAAACCTCCATCGCTTCGTTCACGGCTTTCTCCTACACCGCCACACGCAAGTGCGGTTGGGAAGTAGGCTAAGCGAAGAAAGAAGCATCTCAAGGGCTGTACGCCAGGGCAGTGTTTTGTCCCTCATTCTTTTCAATGCGGCCATGGCTAGGCTATCTGTAGCACTAAAGGAAGATCGACAACCAGCTCACGTAATTGTGTGCGCTTACATCTGGATCGGGGTATCCGGAACCTCAACATAAGCGACTGGCAGTGATGGCTCAACGGAGTGTTAACACCGTGCAAAAAAAAATCTGTCCTCAGTCGACCTGACCCCCTCAGCCGAGAAGTCCTGTTTTGTTCTTTTCCCTGGCCGGAAAAGGCGGACGTACACCCGTTTTAATTTGTAATTGGGAAGCTGTCTATCGTCAAGCCACTCACGTGCGGTTCCTTGTGGTCAACCTGGACAGCAGACTGTATTGGCGATGGTCAGTGGACATGGCTCTTTCCGAGTCTTTCGGCTCTGCTTCCCCGTATGAACACTGCGCAGTAATCGCTGGAGCTAAGTGTAGGAATCGCCCGGCGTCCATGATTAGGCTGCAGTCAGCACTGATTTTAAATCGAGTTCTTTTTTAGCTGCCCTGCATTCCCCTTCATAATCTTAGTATGAGCGCTTCGAAATGTTGCACAGAAAGGGGCTGACGACAGACAGCAAATGGAGTTCCTCGGGGAGCGGAAAACGAGAAGATCATACGGGAAAGCCAGTCAATTCTACACTCCACTTGCTGGCGTCGCCACGTTACTCAAGCCATTAATGTGTCGAAGAGAAACCAATGCTGGAAGAACAATATTAAGGCGGCTTCGCACAAGGACGGCCTCTCACGCGCGCACTGCTATAACTCTCTAAGAAATTTGTGCCATCAGTGGCCAGGCAAAACTCACACTTGAATACCGCCGTGGCCTTCAATGTGAGCTACATGTTCCTCACATGCGAAACAAGAGAAACACACCAGTGGAAGCAGACAGATTCTTAATGCTTGAACAACCTGGAGAACACTTACCCGAACCACCTTCAAATTTTTACGGATGGCTTAGTCAATCAGCATAGGGGGCCTAGTGCAGCGGCGTATGTCATTCCAGATTTGCAGGTTTCCTGGGCTGCACGACTGGATCATTGCAGTGTCCTCCACCGAAACAGAGGGTATTGCCAATGCGGCTTCTTTGGGGAAATAAAATCATACACGCCGCAGGAAGTTGTAATTCTGACAGATTCGAAGAAGCACTACATCTTTTGCAGAGTGGGATCCCCACGAAAATAGTCTGTCAGCGCTCTTTACGGTTTGTTCAAGACCTCAGCAGCAAGGGTTTCAATGAGCGGTTCTAATGGATTCGGTCCCATGTTGGCGTCAAGGGCAATGAGGCTGCTGTTGACGGATTGCGTTGCCATTTGTACCGACTGCTAAAGTTTTCGCCGATCGCTGGAACGAATTCAGGCAGGCAGTAGTCGACCCTTTCGAGTCCTTCGGAGACCCCTATCACCAGCCTTGCGTCACAAATGGACTTAAAAGATCGGAGGCAACATTGCTGTACCGCATCCGACCGGGCTCAGCGAAGAAGACAGCTTTGTTATTCAAAGTAGGCCTTGCGCGATCACCTCTGTGCTCGTCATGTGCACAGTGCAATGGGGTGTGCACCACTACGTAACGTGTTCAGCAGGGCATGCTGTAGAACGGACGGCAATGCACTCAGCGATGCGAAAGTTGTCAGCCTCACACACCACTCTGGACCGCATTGCCTTTCCTAGGGAGATCGGATGCTGCGCAGGGAGGTGTCGCGCCTTCTGCTTAGCTTCCTCAGGAGACGGAACTGGCGGAATCGTGGTGAAGTGGCCATAATACTGACTCGTTAGGTGGCGCTCGGGCAGAGAATCGACGGCACATATTGCCAGGCTAACACCGCCTGATCCAACAAAACAACCAGTTCCGGCAGTCTCCCCGAGGTGACACCCGACCAGCTTTCACTTTGCTCTCTTCTTCAGGAGGGGTGTGCCATGTTTTTTAACCACCCTACTTCGGGCACACCTCCTATCGTCATTTTGCTTGCGCTCTCCCAGATTGTTTATGAGCATGGAGGAAAGACAACTTAGGAGAGGCCCCGCTGGCTTCTGGCGCATTAGGAGAAGTGTGGAACAAGTGACGTCATTTTTTCTCCCACTGGCAACCACGTTCTAGCAATGGCGCCGAAGGCCGGCCCACCGAGGCCCTACGTCACTGCGCTGCCCACCCGGTAGTCAATGGTCGGCTGGCGACTATGGAGCGAATGAAGGCGGAGGAGGTGACGCGTTCGCGCAAAATAGAAGCAAAACAGGGGGCCTACCAAAATGGTATTTCCGGCTTCGGTAGAAGTAACGGCAGGGTCTTTCAAATTTTAAAGCGAAGTTTTAGTGTCCTCATTGATGCCGTTGTACGCCAACGCGCCCTGTAAGAGAGCCAACTCTCTGGGACGATGATGATGAATGATCACGGGTGAAGTAAAAGAAAACGCTTCCCGTGGCCAGAATCGAACCTGGAGCCATCGCGTTATGAAGCCGGCGTCTATACGGTTGCTCTATGTCGACATGGTAGAAGCGGTGTCTCGACAACCAAAAAATCCGTCACGAGGAGAATGGCGTTGTCCTGTGTGCCGTAAGGCTGTTAGCCACGGGTCGCCACGGGTCGTCAGGCCTAACTTCCCATTTTTAAGTTGAAAACGTTAAGCCAAACGTCACATCTTGGGGTTTAATACCTCAAACCGGCACCCACTCAAAAACTTGCTTACGGAACTCCAACAAGCAGGAACCGATTTAGGCCGTACACACCAAACCCAAACGTCACGCCTACGGAATGCACACCCGAGAGTTGCTGTGGGTATGCGTACCTCCAGAGTAGCACATACTCGCAGTGTGAAACGGGCCAACCAAAGAATCCCTCACGAGGAAGCTCCGCGTTCAACCATCGTCTTGGTCTGACTCGGGGGTGCATGATTTTAATTTCTTTCCTCCATGTTTTAGAGCCTTGTATAAGGATTCTGTAGAAGGCTCTGGTTTTTTTAGAGTTCCTTTATAGTTTGCTTCCTTTCGTCGCGACATCTACCTCGAAGACGCCGAACCGTTCTCGCAGCCTCGAGACGCCTGCAACGCGTGTGAGATTCATGCACACCGCACCGCTATTACACGGCATGCGTCATCGCGAGCAGTCACGAATACTTATCGCTTATTTACTGCAGGGATGCGCTGAGAACATAAGCAAGTCGAGCTGAAAAAATTCCCCGCATTTCCCCGATGGGAAGAATGTGAAAGTGCGAATGCACGAGTTGAATTTGCGCGGTTCGGTAATGTTCGCGAAAGAGAGATCACACACACACACACAACTACAAAGAAAGAAAGATGCATTTATTCACAGACACCTATTTGTGTTGTCGTTGTACTTGATTGCTAAAGCGGATCTCAGCTTTGAAATTTCGTGTCAGTACTCCTTTAAGCGGGTGCATTAGCCCTTCTCACGCCAGATTCCTGGCCAATCCCCCACGTGGGTATGTGCCATGTCAGCGGCCAGGCAGCGCGCGCCCATCTCCCCCCGTTGCCGAGGAAGACGAGGAGATTCCTGGCCAATCCCCCACGTGGGTATGCTATGCGGACATCGCCGGTGGACGCAGGTTCAGGGTCGCTTAAGAAGTGCATCGCACTTAAAAAATTGCCCATCGTAATCGCGAGCGAAAGCAAAGGCTAGCAACACAGCGTTTCGTGTAAGTTCGCCTTTGCTTGAGATTACGCAGCCTGCCGTCTAGCGTTGCGTGATTGGATTCTGGGTGATTGGGTGATACTGGGTTATTGGGAGACACTGGGTGATTGGATTAATCATTTCTATTGTGGTGAGGGGTACGCATAGACTGCCCAGCCGGCGGGCCATCGACTGCGTAAGCAAAGAGAGAGAGGAAACATTTTAAATAAGCTCAAAAGTAAGAGTGGAACCCCAGTTCGGGAATCAAAGCAAAGATGCCGGCAGAACTGAGCTTTCTTTTCCGTGCATCGTGTGTTTTTCGTCTTCATTCCTGTGAACTCAGTCGACGCAGCTCTCAGATATCAGTCGTTAAACACTCGCCTAGTCAAGCGGTGCCGCAGTGGGGAAGCTAAGAGCAAGCCGAGCGGTAAGAAATGCGCAGCTTCTGTGCCGGCGGTTGAACATAATTGCGACGCGATGAATGACCTTGAAAGATGAAGATTTCAAGATGCACTCAAACGACGGTGATTCGGAATGCACCAAACAAGAACTCGGTAAATCTAGTCATCGATAACAATCCGCGAGCACGGGGGAGGAAACTGGGTGTTGGAAGCATGGCTGGGAACCTGCCATGCTTCCAACATTCGAAAACAGCCATTAGAAACTTTGAGAAGGGTAGAATTTCACCCCAAGCGCAGCGCCTTCTTCAACCCTTTACTGGGTCTAAACTCCGCGAGGTCCTTCTTATATGGACGCCAGCACATTTGTCCTTGCCAGGTTATGAGCACGCTCACGAAGCGGCCCGAGGTTTCAGATACCGGGACCGCCTCGAGAGCTGGCCATCGCGCTTGCCCTTACTAACCCAAAGTGTGCGACAGTGCTGAGCGACTCACGCAGTGCGATCATAAACTACGCCACAAACAGAGTGTCCTCGTGCGCGTCCAGGGTGTGCGGGGCCCTACCACAACGAACAATGCCAGTGACCATCAAGTGGTTCCCGGCGCACATGGGCCCGGTGGGAACGGGAGCGAACCGTAACGAGGAGGCAGACCGAGCAGCGCGCGTGCTCACCAGCCACGACGCTGCCCCGAGCCCTCGTCCTACGGAAGGCGAAGAAGAGGACGATCACACCGAGATGACGCCGATCGACACGTACAAGGAGGTGCTGGCTTGGTATCGGGAGGGCAGGAGAGCCTACCCGCCACCGCACCGAAATCTCACCCGAGGAGAAGCAGTGCTGATACGCCAACTACAGGTGCGCGCGATATGGACGCCAGTGTTCGCAAAACACGTGTGCCCTGAGATATACCAGACAGACGCGTGTGCGGTGTGCGGCGGCGACCGAGCTACCATGAAGCACATGCTCTGGGAATGCCAACCAACGGACTCAACCGCGGATCCGCTACCACCGCGCCTGCAAAGTGCGGTAACCAGCACGGACTATAATCTACAGCGAGAGGTCGTTCAGCTCGCGCTAGCGGCCATCGAGCGCCAGCGGCCGAACCCGCTGCCTCCCCCCCCAGGAGGCCGGCGGTAGTAGGTAACCCTTTTCGCAGGCCAAATAAAGATGTTGTTTCTCTCTCTCTCTCGATATTGATGAGCAATCGCTACATACGGGCGGCAGGGACATGCTTGTGACATATAGGGATATCACCGCTCACTATCTCTTAGGCCGCCTGAAGTACCCACCGGCGCATCCCTCCCTCAGTCGGTGGCAGTCTGTGGCCTGGCGACTCTTGCAGTCCAACACCTTTCCGAACCCCGTAGCCTACAGCCGCCTATACCCAGACCTTTACACAGAGCAATGTAGATGGTGCTCCGAACGAGCCAACCTGCAGCACATGGTATGGGCCTGTCCCGAGAAACCACAACACACATCATCACAGACAATAGTGATCGGGACTCTGGAGCAATGGGAGGCCGTGTTGCTCATCCCCGACCAAGAGACTCAACGCAGCCTTGTCCAACTGGCCGAAGATGCCGCTAGGGCTCACGGGCTCCTGGCCGCCATCTGACGGGGAAGGACCATCGAACGCTCCCTTTCGTCCCCTTCCCGCCCCCAGTTTGGGCAAAATAAAGTTTTCTCATCATCATCATCATCCCCTTGTATGGGCATGCGCCGACCACCCAGACCCCCGCCAATCCCTCTCCCCGGAGCACTGGCTAAGAGCAGATTCACACAGCTGGCTGAACAATGCTTACCGTCGGTTAATTTTGTTCTTTCAAACGTAATATTTGTACTAATGAAGAAGAAAACAGTGGAGTCGGTAACGGAGTTGCGGTTGAGGAAGTCCTCACTGTCGTTCTTATAGAAGCTGTACGTATACAGCAAAAACGATGACTCGAAGGCAGCCCCGTACTCCGTCAGGTTAGCCAAGTTAGAGGACGCGTCCTCGTTCACAGCAACTTCAACGTCGCCGAAGAAGACAGGGCGAACAAAGTCCCCGTCGATCGATCCACCGATCCTCTCTATGTCGATGAGCTTGATCAGGGCAGCGGTTATGTCAACCCACACCGCCTTGAAGACGCAGTCCCTCCAGCACAGTACCCCTAGCTGGTACGCGTCGTAGACGTTCTCCCTGCCTTCGTGCCGCTCCCGTTCGACCCAGCGCAGGTTGAAGTAAAGGAATACGTCGTTCAGGCCAACGCTGGATCGCTTGTAATCTTCCCACTCCTTGATGTAGGAACGCAGGATGTACCCGCTCTTCAGCTTGGTGCCATCGCGGAAGCGGGTGGGGAGGTAGGCACGTAGGAACTCCTTGAGCCCTTTGTACAGCTCGTGCACAAGTAGCTATGGGTTCCGTTGAGCTGGCGCTGGTCCCCCTTGCCGCAATTGTCGACGATGGTGCAGTACTGGTAGACGAGCCTGTACAGATCATTGTACACAGCACGGCTACTTTCGCCGAGGTGGCTCTTGTACAAGTCGTCGAGGGCCTTCAATAGCTCGAGCCAGAGTTTGGCGAGGTTGGCTCGTCGCTGGCTCGGACTGGGGCCGTCAGGCGGCGGCTGGCCGTCTTCGGATGCCATGCTCTCAGCTTTCGCACCGTCGTCTCGAACGTTCTGATTCAGAGATGGTGACAGGTGCGCGTGCAGGTTACGTGGGCTCCACAAAGTCCCCATGATGACGACGATGCATAGTGACGATGACGATAATGATTACTTTGACGACGACTTTAACGGCATGGCGTAACCTACAAGAACTCTCTGAAAAACCATGGCCGGCGCCCCTTCCTTGGCGTCGAGCATTTGTAAGATTCTTACGTCAAGTGACAGTCTGCTGCTGCTGTAAACCACAATTTTATTTATATTAAAACATGCAACATTACATGATTAGGCCTCCTTCAAAGGGTCATTTAACACTGCCACTTCTTTTTTCTTGTGTTTATAAATGACGGAGTCGGTTTGGCCGTCAAAGTCTAGCTTCTTGTCCAGTTCTCCGGAGGGTGCACTATTTTGAGGTGACGACGATTTAATTATTCATTCATAAAACAATCAACAACCAGCCAGTGCCCACAGCGTCCCAACTCCGCATAATCGGCCTGAGCATCCACCCCCCTCCCACCAAAAAATTCAGGGGAACTTGCTCTCAAGCGCAAGACTTTAATGGCGAAACTGTTGTAGGTGAGCATATTGCGGGACCGATATTTAAGTTTCAGTATCATTGTTTATTTGCATAGTTGCGGTGCTAGTAATCGCCTCCGTATGGTGGTGTTGGTGATACCAAGTAGATGGCTCTTACCCACTCAGAAATATTGGGAGGAGATGGGTGCTTTACCTAAAAAACTATACAGGTTTTTTAGAAAACAAATTAAATACTGCAATGCATTGTAGCAGAGGATTTGAAAAAAAGTGAGGTGATTATAGACAGAAGTAAAAAAAAACCTATTGCAAGAAAATCAGGAAGGAAGTATTACGAAGAGAAAATGCAGACGAAGCAGTGGACACGACGAACGTAGGTTTGACATTGGAATCCGGCATCAAATGACGGCTAATCAAATGACGGCTAACGTGGCAGACGACCTGATTCTGGAATTAATTAGTGCAAAGCTCGGCAAATATCCTCGGCGATATTTCTTTTATGAAGCCTGAAAGAATAAAATCTACCATTCGCAGTTTGCGGCAGGCGCACCTACTAACAGCATGACGCTTCAATACAAGGTGCTGCGTGATTGGTTGATGTCCAAAGTTAGAATTAAAACCAGTTTCGCTTTCTGTTCTGTGAAACAACATGCTTGGCATCCGACGTTATCTCTTGAATGGGCATTCTCCATGTCTCAGTAATCGGCATACCGCGCTTCTGCCATGTTTTCGGCTTTAAATGTGCCAGATAAGCCTTCCAGCAGGGCTTGGAATTCTAACAACCACTAGCCCAGGCGTACGCTGCAGTGGATGACCGCCCTCCACGTCAGCCCAGACTCTCAAAGGCGGGGCGCTTTTCCCCCATCTTTGGAGCTTGCCTGGCTCCTGCCTCTATCATAAGAGGCGTGTTCGCACCAGGCCAAGGGTCCGCTGATTCGGGACTGTGACCGCAAGCAGTCGCTGCTTATGGCAACGCCGCTGTCAACGAGAACCCGTCAGCGCATCAGTGTCCGTATGCACGCGTTCTGCGACCTCGATAGCAGAGCGAGGAACGTTGCAGCGGGAAAATGGTGAATTCAGTATAAAAAACATTTCCCACAAAGAAATAAACAAACTTAAAAAAGCATGCACTATCGGAGATATGAACTTGCGACTTGCAAAACAATATACCTTTCTCCTGACCACGCGGCCATAAACCCAGCGATACCCGAGGAGGAAATACGAAGTATGGCCAGTTAACATTCTTATTAGTTTTCGCGTTTCTAGCAGCTTAGATTACTATTTCTTGTATAGCACTCATGCAGTAAGAGTTCGCCAAATTGCCACCATATCTCATGTCCAGCGACTGCATTCCTTAGACGGAAAAGCGTTCGAAGATGTGCGGTCGTGCTGCTGACCGCTGTGCTAGTCATCCAGCGCAAAAAAAGTGCTTTCCGCACCCTTCTAAGGCTATTTCTAAGGCTATGTTCCGACTACCGACGCAAAATTCCTAATCTAAGAAAAATGGCGTGTCACGCGGTTTGGTTGGCTGAGACATGAAATGACGTCATTTATCTAAAGATATTCCGACAGTTGCGGCAACAGCCCGAACCCGGCCACGCAGCGAACCTTACGGCGCTCTACAAGGACGCCGCACAGTGCGCGCCCAGGAACCCGTCCATGCATGCCACGGTTGTGGACTACCAGTGTACCCAAGTCACAGCCGACACTATATGCACCACATCTACAAACGCCGCTGAGGAAATGACCCTCGCCCTAGCAAACACAACCAAATGGCGCTAACGTCACTGTCATCATTGCCTCACAAGTCGCACATGGCAAATACTAGATCGGAAGCATCAAGATCTTTAGCCCTCAAGTTTCTCAAGAACATCCCGCAGATTCCCGACACGTATATAAGCTTGGACCATGGATCCGAGTCCCTCGATGGAAATGAGACGGCACATGTCGCTTCCCTACTGCATACTCTCCGGGCCGAAGAAGCCATGACCAGCCTCCCCCCCCCCCCTCCCACGCACACACACACACACAGAGAGAGACACACTCAATAACTACTCGGAAATCCTCTCGCACTTCAGTAGCTTGCATCAACGTTTGCCGCCACCTCACTGCCACCTTTCCGGTGCTAAAGCGACTACACTATGCCGGCTACAGACGAACTCTGCTCTCCTCCACCGTATCCCAACCAAATTTACAGCACCTGCAACTGTCTAACTTTTGCCCGCAGCCAAGCACACTGTAGCATTTGAATGCCAAATATCCCGCGCGTACATAGACCGGGCCATTACCCGAGACGGAATGTTCTCCGCTGACACCAAAACGTACCCACTTCTCCGGTATTCCGCCGTCGTGGAACATTATAGGCTCGGCAGAAGAATATTCCCACCACCTCATCCTCAATTAACCAGGGAAGAAGCCACCACTCTTCGGCGATTGCAGACAAATTCTTATCCCCACAGCACCCTCCTCCATTCCATCTACCCGACTCAGTATCCCTCCCTTTGCAATTCCTGTCCAACGCCGGGCACCCTGTACCACCAGGTATGGGAGTGCCAACAAACTCCAAACCTATACCCCCAATCCCCTTCCCAACTTTTGAGCTGTGGATGGCTCGTCTGGTCGATCCGGGCTTTGGACACCAGCAAGAACTGGTCAAGAGGTCCTGGACGGCAAGTCGCAGCCTGGGTATCCAGGAATAAGGATGCCCTCTACTGGGCGAGTGCCCTGCCATCAGCACTTACGCTCAATAAATGTTTATTCTCCTCCTACTCCCATCCTGCCGACCAAATACACCGGCCCACCTACGAAGAGTGGGGTGGACCGGCTGTCAGCTCGGACCTCTTGACCAAGCGCATGTAGTTATAGAGGGCACAAGAAGACAGCAAGGACCAGGGCATCCCGGAGTAGAGGACGCCCCAAACAAGGCCAGTGCTCTCACAATCATGCACCAAACAGTTCCCAATTAAGATGTTTATTCTCTCTCTCTCCGTCGCAAAATTGATTCATAAAATATGCGGGTTGACAATTCTTAATGGTCAGTTTGTTAAATGTAGAACAAATGTACATTACAGATCGATCGCTAAGAGCGCAGTCACACAGGTGTCGGAAACAATGATTCTTGTCGGTGATATTTACAAATCAGCAAAATTTCACTTACGATTCTATATAAATAGAAAACACAGCGAAAATGGAATGCAGTGCAAAGCTAGGATAATTTTATTACATTAGGAAACCGGGAGCCTAACAATCGAATCCAAATCGGATATCAAGAAGGAAAAGTAGAATGTGACGCCACACCTACAATACCGGATTCCTCACTCATATCTGTCGGTTCAACCAACGTAAGTGTACGTGTCCGGCCGGTCGTCATCCTTCTTTAGATACTCCCTGTCGATCAAACCGTCTATGCACTCCTTAACAACCTTATCGGAAGGGGTGAACAGGCCAGAAAGCTTATTTGTGACTTCGGCGAGCAAGTCTTCGTGCTTCAGCTCCTTTTTCGCCTTCATGATGCGCACTATGGCCGCCTGGATGGAAAACCTCCTTTCGTCCTCAATTTTTTCTTGGTCAGGCATCTGCTCAGCCTCGTCCTTGTTCTCAAGGAGGCCCTTGAGGTCGACTCGTACTTTTTTGTTGCTGTAGTCTTGGGAGAGGGTGACAAGGGTGTCGGGCTTAAGGTCTTCGGTTTCCTTTGACGGCCAATCCTCGAGGCATACGAGTATCTCCGACCTCAACAAGGACCGGACAACGCCCTTCAAGGTATCCATATCGATGCCAGTTTCCTCTTGAAGCTGCTGGACCGTGAAGCTGTCGACTAGATTGTACAGCAGAAGAACGGCCATCTGGTAGGTGGAAACCTCCAGTGTGTACGGTTCCGCGAAGGTGTTCATGACCACCTCCCCGCATGATTGGTTGTAGAGCCATTGCAACTTTCTGCCGGTGTGTCTGCCGTAGTAGAAGACTGTGAAGGTGTGAACCGCGTTCTCGAGCTCTTCTGGAAGCTGGAACGACATTGGCTCGTGAAAGGGCCACGACCCGGAGGTCAGGACTAGTATGTTGAAATCTACGCTGAGGGCTTCCTCGGAACTCAAAACGAACTCGTTGAATTCTTCGTTCAGGCCCTTGTTGACTTTGATGTCCTGAAGCATGCGCTGAAGCGCTCGGACATAGTCGGGGCCGCAGGCGACGTTCAGTCTGGTGATCATACTGGCCTCGGCGTCATCACTGGCCGACGTGTGGTCCACGAGTCGCCTGGCCAAGAGCTTCGCGTAGAACTTCTGAAAGACGTCCTTGTCCTTTATGTACTTGAACAGTACCATCACTTGACCGAGAAGGTCTTCCAAGTCTGACCCTTCCGGAATCTTAGCGGTCTTAACGAGCAGCGAGTCACAGTACCGCGCCAGCAGCTCCGGCGACTTTCTAGGTGAGTTGGAGAGATCGGTGACGGCATTGCTGTTCACGAACGAAACGCATGCCTTTTCGAGGGCGTCTGCAAATGCACTGTTGTTATTGAAGGTTTCAGTAACTTGCTTCTTGCATTTGCAGTTGACTTCCAGCATGACGGAAAAATAACTCTTGGGATCCACAGAACCCTCTTTGGCTAGATTTTTCACTGCTGACAAGCCTTTCTCTCGCACGTACTCCTCGAAGACGGTCCTCAAGTCACCAAGGCCACCCTCAACGAGCGTAACTAGCCGGAACATGCGCTTGAGATCCTCCGCCTTATTTTCGTACAGCAGTTTCTCGAACTCGGCGAGCAGACGCTTCCGGTGATCGTGGATTAGGGCCCTGTGGCAGTGACTCGCAAGCGGCTTCGAGGTCGTGTCGTGGAGGTACCGTCCCACTCGCTGCTCCTCTTCGGCCAGGCGCTGCTCGACTTTTTTCATGTAGTCGGTAACAGGGTTGCAATTGAGAAAGGACTCGCTCTCGTTTTTGTAGAATCTGTACGTATCCAGCAGAAACGAGGACTCGAAGGCAGCCCCGTACTCCGTCAGGTTGTCCACGTTCGAAGACGCGTCCTCGTTCAGACCGAGCTCAACGTAGCTGAAGACGACCTGGCGAACAAATTCCCCGTCAATCGATCCGCCGTTCCTCTCCACCTCGATGAGCTTGAGCAAAGCTGTGGTTAGATCAGCCCACACCGTCCTGAAGACGCAGTCCCTCCAGCACAGGACGGCCAGCTGGTACGCGTCGTAGACGTTCTTCCTGCCTTCATGCCGCTGCCGCTCGACCCAGCGCAGGTTGAAGTAGAGGAATATCTGGCTCAGGCCGACGCTGGACCGCTTGTAATCTTCCCACTCTTTGATGTAGCAACGCAGGATGTCCCCGCTTTTGAGCTCGGTACCATCGCCGAAGCGAGTGAGGAGGTAGTGACGTAGGAACTCCTTCAGCCGATCGTACAGCTCATGGCCCATGGAGCGGTGGGTGCCGAGTTGCCAGCGCGGGTCCCCCATGCCGCTGTTGTCGACGCTGATGCAGTAGTCATAGACGGTCTTGTAAAGATCCTTGTAAACATCGGGGCTTCTTTCGCCAAGGTCGTTGTTGTACAGGTCCTCGATGCCCTTCGATAGCTTGAGCCAGAGTTTGTCGAGGTAGGCTCGTTGCTGGCCCGAGTTGGGGCCGCCACTCGGCGGCTGGGCGTCGTCGGATGCCATTCGGAGAGCTTTTGGCCCCTTCGTCTGGAACGTTCCAATTCAGAAATGTCGGCAGCACGTGCGCGTGCAGGGGACGTGTGCTCCACAAAGTGACCATGACGACGACGACGCATAATGGCGATGATGATAATGGTGGAAATGAATGACCATGGCCGGCGCCCCGCACTTTTGTCTCTTAGTCAAAACATGTTTCAAGTGCTTAGTACTTTTACGCCGTATGTCCTTCCTTCCTTGCCATCACGATTGTAGTATCAGAGTTTCCCGATATGAGTGTTTTGGATTATACGCCACCAGGGGTTGCTGCCGAGGATATGTCAACGGTAACATAGAACAGTGTAGCACTGAAGCAGTGTTAGTAGATAAGTCAACGGCGTCTAAAGGAACAAACGTCGCACCCTGCTAGGGTTGCCACCTTTCGCCGAAAAAAAAACCAGCCCTTGGGGTGGAGGGAGGGGGGGGGTATATAGAATATTTCATTTGTGTTGAAAAAAAGGCGCCATGTTTTTGACATGCAGTGCCATTTATTGTAGCGTTTTCTTAGAGAGAAATGAACATAACCTTTGTACTGGAAGTGATTTAGAGCTTGGTTATATGTGCTTCACTGAAAAGTAACCGCAATTGCTGACCGCGGTGGTAGCATTTCGTTGGTTTTTTCCTATCTTAGGTCCCCCTCCATCTTGTCGACACACATTTATCGCCGTAGTTGTTGAATTGACGCTTATAAAACGCCAAAATGGGCATAATCACGGTACGAGGGTAAAAAAACCGGCCAATGACTGCCGGTTTTAAGTATGGCCCGGCAACCGGCCCACTGTTTAAAAAACCGGTCGGGCCGGTCCAAAACCGGCCAGGTGGCAACCCTACACCCTGCGGTTGTTCCGAACTCAGGCGTGGGGCCCATATTGTCGCCAGGCCGTTCGGGGCCGCGTCGTAGCCTCCACTTCACTGATCTAGACCGTCACAGTGGAAGTAGTATAATTTATACCAATCAGGAAAAGAAACTCTGCATAAAAAAGAAACGTGAGGGTTAAATTAGGTTGCAAAAAAAAAAATTACGGACGGTTCGGCTGTGCCAACCACGGAATAACGTGCAGAAGCAGAGTTTAGTCCTGCTTGTAAAGCCGAAACCCCAAAGGTGGAAGGGAGAGCCTGGTGCTCTATCCGCTCTTTCCAGCCCCTACAGGTGGCGCTGCGGAAAAAGGCAATGGCGGACGAGACGGTGATCGGGCCCCCGTAGCAACATGCGTGCCAGCATCAGTAGCGGCCGGAAAGCCCATAGTTCCGCTTGAAACAACTACTTTCTTTAAAAAATAAACACAGGTATACGGTGCTGATTGCGATACAACATTCGATTCGTTTCATGGTGTCTGCTGCGGTGTAAAAAGCGCTGCGTGCGAGGCAATCCGCTGTGCATGGCTCGGGCCGTATGGAAGTGGTTTGAGAACAATCCAGCCTCATTGGGCAAACAACCTGCTACGGAATGTGCAACGCTTAGTTTTTGGGACATTGTTCCACTGTACTAATTATTTTAGACGTGTTAATTTTCCCCCTGTGTGCATACCAAGCACAAGCCCATGCGCACCACGCACGGGTTATATGCAAGTATTGCGGTGTTTTACGTGGGTGTAGAAAAGCCTAGTTACGACTTTGGGCAGTAAAACAGCGAAGACGAGGCTGTCATCACATCGAATCAAGGGGAATACAAAATTAATGTGCTTGAATTATATGAAATAAATATTACAAGCCTACGTATACATTTACGCGTGCATGCATTCACGCGTGCGTATGATATTGCAGCGTACATAAAAATACAAACAGTACTTCACAAGTGCGCTTTTGGCTTGTGGTAATTAATTTAGGAGAAATGTCCTGGCTGAAATTATGTTATGTTGATTTGACTCCTGGTTTGATTTTTAGGTTTATCGACGTTTATTACCAGAACAAAAACTGGGGCTACCAAATGCATTAAAGAACTCGCATTTGAACTACCAGATCCAAAGTTGTAATATTGTCATTGCTAAAATATCTTGCTTCAACATAATTATTTATATATTGAGTCATTATTCAATAAAAGCATCCCCACATTTGCTTCTCGCCTTCGCTTGCAAAAAGTTGTTATTTGTTACTTTATTGAAAATAAAAGCAAGCGGATTGGATAGCCTCTACTGCTTATATGTTTCAAAGCAGTGAAATTGAGCCATTTTATCAACACATAAGCGAAGATCGGTTGACACATTTTGCGGCGGTAAATATATGTAGTGTCCGAAAAAGACGATCACAAGGTTATAAAAAGAGCCTACAAAATAGGTGCCCTCGCAGCAAAAAACTCTTAAATGTGGCAGCCGTAATTCAGTAAATAATTCGCCGCGCCACGTACGTACGGGTGGGTCCGAAATACTTCTGTTTTTCTCTGCAGCAGACACCGATGAGGCCCAAAACTCTTTCATTTAGCTTCAAGAACGTTGCGAGCATATGAACACTCGTTCAGCCTATATTTCCCGATTATTTATACGATATTCTCGATTACTACGCATCCGATTACTATTCATTTCGCTTCTGCGAGGCCGCCGGCCGCCTCCGCCGGAGCGACCGGTCCGCCGATCACCGTCTCCCGGCTTTGGAGAAATTCCGCGCGGCGTCACTAGCGTCGCTGGAAAGAGCGAATAGACACGAAATGCTTGGTCGGCTTCAGAGGAACTAACGGAACTAACTACAAATGGAACTACAAGAACTAACGGGCGGCGCCACGTAGCCAAGACGAGTGCTCTCCCCCTCCCCCTTTCGCCATATTTACTAGAATAAAGTTTATTCAGTTAGACAGAGTGCGAAGACGGCAGGCCCCAACCCACGGTGTAAGATCCCCAACAAAGCCACCTGCGGGAACACCCCCCAACTCGTGGCCCAACGAGGCTCCCCCTCCACCTCTCTTCGGCCGTGCGCGGTGAGTTTTGAGCAGACGAATCATCGCGTTTCTTCTGCGCCCTGCCGTCACTTCACTTTCTCTTCTATCCATGGAGGAAAGAATACTCAGGAGAGGCCCCTAGCATCCCAATGCATTGCGAAAAGCGTGGAGGAAGTCACGTGAATTTTCTTGAGTCCATAAACAATGTTGCTTACTTGTTTACAACTGCGGCGGCCAAATTTGGGCGAATAGAACGGACAAATTTTTAAGGCGCTTGGTATGTGGCTGCCTCGCTACGCTTGCAAACCAACGCAGTCACTACGATAAACGTTTTTAAATTAGGCCAGTTTGAAAACTCTACCGTCGGAGGCGTGTGCGTTCGCCATCCCGCGAGCCTGTTGCTATGACGACGACAAACGCTATTAAGAGCTGAGAAATCGTCCTTATATCTCAAAAACGAAGGCCGTTTTTTGATTGAAACTTTCGGTGAGAGTTAGAATGGGCAAATTGAAGGCGAAATCAACAGCTTAGAAGATGACATCGCAACGAGGAATTAGCGACGAAGCTGTTTTCGCTTCGAAGCGGGAGGGCAGGGTGACGCCATGTTAGTCAAATCAAACCGGAGACAGCAAAGGATGATGGGATAGAGTGCTGGGCTCCGTGGGCTCAAGTCATGGCGGGACTCGGCTTCACAAATGTGACGTCAAGGCCTCTCCTAACCTTTTATTTCCTCCATGCTTCTATCCTTCAGCTATGGATCCGCTCCTACCTACTGTCTCTATCCAAGCCTTAATAAACCCAGTCAACCACCCAGTATTGGCGGTGAGTGCGACCATGGGCGGCGCTGCGAAGCGCGCCTCCGTGACGTCGGCTTAGGGGTTCCAGCATTTGTCGTCTGCTTCACTCGGGCTCGCTCTCCCTGCTGTTTCTTTGCTCTGGGCGAACGTCTGATGCTTGTCCGCACCAGATTTTGCGTGTGCGTAACTTTTTATCATAATAATAGACTTAAAATCGCACACACTAGCTCAAGGCGTGACTTAAAGGGGCCCTGAAAGGCATTTTGAGCACACTAAATGAACTAGCGCAATCGCTAGATTGGGTCGCCAACGTCACCTGTGCCAAGTATTACTCTTTTACGCGCAGCGGAAAGCTCACACTTTTGTTGCAAAGTTTGTCGCTTTTTTCTCACCCTTTCCTTCGTGTTTTTGGACGCCGCCATCTTCACATGTCTACATCATCGATTCCCATATGTTCGTCATGAGCTAGACATCCTGCTATTGGGCGGCTTTTTCACGCACTTCCGGCAAAGAGATGAGTCGTCTGCTCAGCGTCGGCTCGCCGGCTGATCTGCCAGCGGAGTGCCGGAGTGCTTTGACATTTTACGACAAACGAAACAAGTGTAAACAAACGCTTAACCGTTTGTATTGAATGCAACACGGCCATAACACGACGTGGATTTTATGTTACGTGAGTACGTACCATAAAGAAAGTCCCGTGGCACTTCTTTGGTGCAATCGCAGAGAACGCCCTGAGCCGAATGCCCGGGTTTGACGCGTACATTTTATTCAACTTCAAAACAATCCAGAGATGCGTTTCGAACGAACGCAACGTCACAACATGCGTTGCAAGTCTGAACCGCGATTGACAGATGATGAGTTGCCTCCTCCTGCCCGTCGTAAATTCGGCACTCACCTCACACCCGGTTTGCGGGGACGAGCAGCAAGTCACAACTCTGGCGCGCAAGCGAGAAGGCTTTTAGCCAGGCACACTGCACATACCCCATGCGAGGTTGAGTGGTACGTCGTTCGAGAAAGATAATCCAGACCATGGGAAGCACTATCCACCCGCAGAAGTACAATGTCGCATTTCATCGCGAAACGAACGCGTCCACAACACACAGGAGGCGATGCACACACACACACAGCTTCGGTCGCTGCATTGGCTTAGCTGCAAGCTTCGTTCGGACAATCAGCGATGCTACGACGATACAGAGCTGCGTGAGGACGACGTGCTAACCACTTTACGTATTTAAAAACACAGGGGCAAAGAACTAGGTTCATCGGAAGCGAAAAATCTTTCCTCCATTATAGCGCCTGAAATATACTGGCTAGTGTGCCGAGGGCGGGCTCCAGGCGGGCGCCGGGAGCGATGTACGCGGCCGTCTGCCGCTTGGGGCGCTGCCGTGCGGGAATGTGCGCGTTCATCCGGCCCGAGCAGATCGCGCGGTACCTCGGAGCTGCGTAGCAGACGGCAGCGGCAGAACTTTCCATTCCCGCTTGCGACGAAAGCGAGCGAAAGCGACGGGAATTCTGTCGCGCAACCAAAATTTGTCCCGACCATTCGACAAAAACGATCGTCGCGCGACAAAGCGACGGAATTCCTGCCGATCTCACTCGCTTTCGTCGCAAGTGCGAACGGGCCTTTATGCGCAATCTCCGCCCCACATAAAACAAGCTCTTGCTTGTCGCCTGAGCATACGGTTGATATCTGACTACGTTACACTGTGCTTGCCAGTGTATTTAAACGATGTCACTAGGTTTGAAACGTACGCGCTCGGCGTGCAGCTTTGTAAACGCAAGCGGTTTCACATACGCACGCTATTTTGCTGCTAATAGAGTTTTAGTACAGCGTTTGTGGCCTTTGCATACGCTAAACGCTAAATTTTTGCGTCCCGCTACGTGACACCGCGATGGGAGTTTTAGTAGAGTGTACTAGAAGTTTTAGAGTGGCCCGAGCGGCGGCCTCTCCCATTGCTCCGCCGGGTCGACTTTCGCGCAGAAAATAAAACCGGTATAGCGGCGGCGCTGCTGTCGTCAACAACTGAACAGCCGGCGCTCCCCGGCACCAGCTCCCAGCCTGCGCGCGGCAATATTTGCGTTGCTCGCTGCGGTGTTTTGCGCTTGCGAAGCTGATTTATTTTGGATTATGAGGTTTAACGCGCCGGCGCTACACAGGCGATGAGGCAAGCGCTACTGGAGGGCTCCGAATTAATTTTGACCACCTGGGGATCTTTAACGTGCGCCGAAATCTCGAAGACACGGGCGTTTTTCGCTTTTATCCTCCATCACAAAAGCAGCCGCCGTGGCCGGGAATCGATCCTGCGCCTTTGGTCAGCTGGCTTAGAAAGTAGACGCAGAAACGTTATGACTCCGCTTGAGCAAACTTTAAACTAGTACGACCCGCCATACAATTATCGACCTCCCCTCTTCCCTCCCCCCCCCCCCCCCCCCCCCAACGATACTTTCTCATTTTGTATGCGTTTTCTGAAAACGTTAATTGTTGATATACAGTAATCTCTCGTTAACTCAAAGTCGCAAAATTAGCTGAAAATTTTCAGTAAGCGCGGAGTTTCGAGTTAAATCAAATGCAGAAAATTTGTAGCCAGGTCCCTGAAATAACAGCTATATATATAGTGCTGCTAACAAAAGCTCTATTGCACAGGGGAGATTTCGTAATAAAGGCAAAATAATTCGCAAGAAAAAGAAACTTTTATTATTGCAGAAGAAAGAAACAGCTGTGTTGCGCTCGGCTGATTCGCGTTCGCATCTGCATCCCAGAAAAGCGTACCCGAGAATTCTCAACGCATCGCATGAATTGGTGGTCGCCACCGCTACATTCTACCTTGTTACAAAGCAGACGCAGCATGTATGTTGTTTCTGCCGTTGTAGGCTCTTCTGGAGGCTCCTCCTCGTCCGCATGATCAGCTGCGTCGTCCACAGCTATCTTATGCGCCAAACAGCATTGATTCCGGTAACGGGGACGCGTAGTCCGCGTAAACTTGCACTTCACGACCGCGTTCGGCGAGTAGTGGGAGTAATCATTCGAACGGGGACCTTATCAGCTGCCTGCAGCGGACTTTGCCTTGTGTCCTCTCTGCCAGTATTTCGAGACATCCGTGGTCCTCCGAAAAAACGTTTTAAGATAAAGCGGGCAAATGCGTACCGCCTATGGGAGGTAAACACGGTGAGAAAAAGTTTCGAGAAGATATTTTGAGATATAGCAGAGTTCGAGTTAACGAGGGATTAATTTGACGGACAGGCACCAGGAATGTTCTTCCCTTCCCCTTCTTGACTGCGCATGAAGCAAAAGCGGCGGGGCGCACATTCTATGCTGCAAAAAGTTTACTGTTTTTTACGTTCCTATTTGGAACGAAAATACCAAAAGCCTTCTTCTGGGATACCCCTACCATTGATGCGTGTACTGTCGTTAGTGGGCTTATTTTATTAACCTACTTTGTCGCAGGCACTTGGTAAGAAAGTGTGTACTGAAAACGAAGTGCCAAGTCTGCGGGACCAACTACTGCTTCCTGCATGCCAGGGGACGATGCCGCTGTGTTTACTACCTCTTGTAATTTGAGGGGACTTCTGAATCCTTCCGCGCATTTTTTAAAGTTTATTAGCGATCTCTAGGACGTTTTTACCGGTTGCTTCAGCGACAAGGAGCTCCACCATGACAGCGTTATGGATGTGCTGCAGCCCTTATTCACAACAAACACCTTAACGGCGTTGGTTGCGACCAGCACGTGAGACCTTGACCGCAAATTTGGTTTGGTTCTGTATACATTTCGACACGGATTCATTTCTACATAAAATGTTTAAACAAGTTCCGTGATTACATGCGGAGGTGGGAGCAACACCTTAAACTTAGCCGTCGCTAATGATCAAGGGCGAGTTATGAAAATGCGTTGACCAAAAATGTCAATTTAAATCTCCATGTTACCGTTATTCCTAAACCTTTACATGTGTAGACTTTGTGCATGATTTCCCGCGTTACATTTCATTTTCTGGGCTATTGAAAATGAAAACAAAATGTGTATTTGCTCCAGTTCCGTTTATTTGAACCTCCATGTTAGCCTTCTTGAACCTTTACCTCTATAACGTGTTATATTTCATTTTTGTCGCGGTCAATATATCTTCTGATCTATGTTTTGCATTTGTTTTATGTGCGTTAATTGTACTCTCAGCGTACTTGCGAATTAAATTTGTGTTCATCTGATTCAACTCCTTTCTTGATCGAATCAGGTGAAAGGTGGTGCCATTAATAGAACGTTGCGGGAATAGTTCTATGAAAGACGGTCATTGGGACAACTGAGCTAACTGAGCTAACCACTCTAAAAAGATCTCTCGCTTGCGCGTGTCATTTTCTGTTCGGCCACCACGGTGACCCGTAATTATCCCAAGCGGGCCACTGCTTAAATACTGCTATAATAACAACTCACGCAATAAAAAACAAACGCAACAACTTACGATAGTAACCCACATAACTGCAGTCCGAGCGTAAATTGCAAGACAATAACTAAGAAATTTTTCTGAGAAGCTATCATTCCAGTCCTCATATTTTTTCGTGTCAGGTCCATCAAGCAGCCCAATAAGGACACAATCATAAAGCAATCATAAACTGGTTCATATTAGTCAATTCAACGCAAAATACGTTTTTATAGGACATTGGAATAGCGAAAATGTCGCTGCAATTACTTTATTTAGAATCCGTTATGAATGCTGCACTGAAGGAAAATCCGTAATTTTCCTTGTTGTCGAGCGGGAAAGGCAAAACTAACGCAAAATGAGCTGCAGCGTTAATTTTTCATTTCGTTACCCACAGTCCACTGTACCTACAGTACATTTCAGCAATTGGACGACCCGCAGAAAAAATTTCCAGCGCTCCACGCGTAAAGCGTTTCCTGGCCCGGCTGGGCGCGCGGCCATGCGCGCGGCCAGCCGCCGCTTTCGCTTTCAATGGTCGTTGACTACAGCGCCGCCGCTATTTTCTGCGCGAAACGAGCACCTCTCCGGGCGGCCGGTCGGGCCACTCTAAAACTTCTAGTTCACTCTAGTTTTAGTAGAGCGTCTCATCAGTTTTGCGTAGCGACACACTAATGCATACGGCGCCATCTGTCAAATGTTTTCCGAAATGTCTCGCCGGCTGATCTGCTAGCGGAGTGCCGGAGTGTTTGGACATTTTACGACTATCCAAACAAGTGCAAACAAACGCTTTCCCGTCAGTGTTGAATGCAACACATGGGTGCAGCTTGTCAGAACACGGGTTCTCGCTGATCGAGTGCAGCGTTGGTTTGCTCTTCGCCTTCACGTTCATCGCCGCTGATAAAGCGATCCGATCCGGCGCGTTTTGTGCACGGGTTCTGTGTCGGTTGAAAATGTCTTTTTTCACATGCCGCCGGTAGTAGGAATTATACAACCACCGCAAAATAACACCCGGCACCAGCGGGGCCACATCTGAGACCGCGCTTTTTGGATAAACAGTGCGCGGTGCACCAAAGGGAACGAGCGCACGATTCTCCCCACGCGGCTGCGAGTTCGCCGCCGATGTCAACTGTAGCTACGTACACCGCGAAAGGGCAAGGCCAGGTCGCACACATGCGGCCAGGTCATTCGTTCGCTTTTCCAGCCTGTGTCCATGGTGTCTACAGAGATGAAAAAGCCGAAAGAGCTGGCCCGTAGCAGACGGCAGTCTGTGGGAGCGCAATAGCGGAAGTACGTCACCGCTGAGCGGCGGAGCATCATGGGAGGGGAGGCCAACAGCGAAGAAACAGTTGAAAGGAGGAGGAAATACGGCGCGACGATAATTCGCGGTTTTTGATTTAGGATTTCTCAGCTAATACTCATCGCTTTAACAAAATTCTTGCAGGAGGAGATTGCTAATACATTGCTTTATTTGGTTACATGTACATCCATGCATCGGCGGAAGGCATTTCAGGACCCCTTTAAAATATAGTTTTTCATCCCGCTATGGAATAAACATTGCGGCGTCGCCCCATTCCTAGCGAAGCCGGTCCTGTGCGGAGCGCGAAAAGTCGGAGCTAGGCGTCAGCTTCTGTATTAAGCAATATTTCGAACAAAGGGAACAGCCAGCTGATAGTAACCGACAACAGCGAAAATACAAGACCAACACAAATTCCAGGCTTTCGAGGCTGCCGACTTTGGCAGATGGCATTACGATTCCCGGTAATCGTATGTAAAGTAAAACAGTTTTTTCACACTTGCTGAACGCTCGAAAGTATTGTATCACATCACTTCACGTTGCCATGGCATGAAAGTATGCCGACATACACTATGGGCTGCAAAAACTGTAGGTTGAGTTTCAAACAACCCACTGTGTGTATAGGCGCGTGATGGTTTTATACCAGGCTTCTAACCAGTATGGAGGTGTATTGAGCAAAACGAGTCACGTCTACGGTAAAGATACAGTAACACTATGTTTGTTCAGTCCTGGAGGAATATTTCGGTACATTTGCCACAGCAATATCTTCCCAATATTCAGATATGCGTTGTAGGAAAACTGCCCTCAAAAGGAGGCGGTGGAGGAGGGGGAGAAAACTTTATTTAACGGTAAAATCGTGCTAACTAGTGGGCTGGGTTAGGACAAGAGAGTAAGAGCAATTTCCTTCAATTCATAGAACGCCATCCAGAGTAGACCAACATTTGTTCTTTACGCGTGGAAGGGTTGAAAACAATAAAGAGCTGCTTGGAAATATTCATCGGTTAACGATTCCTGTAATGTATGCACTTATAGTATTTATTGTGTTTTTTTTTATTGCGATAGTATGCCCGTTGGCATAAAATACTGCATTACAGGTATAGATTAACCCCCATTTCGCGAAGAAACTCAAGCAGGGAGCGATGATGGGGTCCCCAAATCCACCGATGAAGGTCAGATGGTCTGCCAGGGTGGAGGCCTGTGCCTCGGAGGTGTCTTGTTCTCGCCGCTTCCAATGAAGGGCAAGTCCACAGCAAATGTTCAGTGTCCGCCTCTTCGGCAGGAGCCGTGCAAAAGGGGCAGTTCTGTGCGAACGGGGCATGGTAACGTGGTGGCCACTCCCGGGTAACGGCGGGAGAGAGGGCTACACCAACACGAAGTCTTCGCAGCAAGACCTCCTCCCAGCGAGCGAGTCTGCTAGGGAGGTCCGTTCCACACGGTGGAATAAGAGCTCGTGTGGCGCGACGAATATCTTCTTTCCTTTGGAGAAACTGTTCTGGGGTGTCTAGTGGCAGTAAAGGCAATGGTCGTGGAATAAATGCAGTGTGGCAGGCACCATCCGCCGCAATGTGAGCGGGGAGAGTATTTCGCCGGACCCACGAGAGCCGCAAAGGGCAGGGGTACGTGTCCAATATGTCGTTAATGTCCCTCGAGACAGCTGAGTTGTTATTTACTCGACGTAAATCACGTATGGCCGCCGTGGAGTCTGTGTAAATTTGTAAAGTAGTACCTCCAGGGGCTTGATGAAGTGCAGCAGTTAGCGCTTGCAAGCCGTCACGGATGGCCGTAAGCTCGGCCAGCATAGACGGCAGGGTGCGGCGTGTTTCGTAGAAGCACGTTTGACAGGACTCTGGTTGGGAAGGACATTGGAGTGTTGTGGTCACCACGTCGCCCTTGGCCCCAGCGTCCACAAATGCCTGCACCACCTGGGGTTGAGAATCAGCCGCCAGTTCTTGTCCGACCGGGAACAGCGTGTCAGAATGTCCGTTGGACCGATTGTGCAGTCGCGTTAGTGGCCTGTTGTCGGTCACCTGGTGGTATAGCCAAGGTGGCCTGGTAACAGCGCAGGTTAGAGATGTGGGTAGCGAATGACCCATGTAGTTTCCTAACGCCGCTGACTCAGCAACAAAGGTGAGTTTATGCATGCACGCTGATGGACAAGCTCATCCAAGGTGTTAACTTGAGCATCAGACTGAAGAGAAGGGATCGCTGTTATCCTAGGGAGGCAGGTAATTGCACTCATTGCGGCTCGGTTCATTGCCTCAAGTCGAGCCCATTCCGCCTGGTTCAGGTGTTGGAATTGGGCCTGGTAAACAAGCCGAGGCTGGAGTACAGACCGCACCAATAGACGGGCCATTTTGGAACAGGAGCCACCAGGCTTCTGTGAGATGCGTCGGATGAGGTGAAGCATCTGTCCCGCTTTTTGGCGAGCGGAACGTAACCACATGGACGCTGACCCAGACGCATAAATTTCTAACCCCAGCACGCGAAGTGAAGTGGCAGTGCGTACAGGTCGGCCGCAGAGTTGTAATGAGATTGGAGACACCTCCAGTCGGCGACGGCCCCAAGCACTGGCCACAGGCAGAATAGCTGTCTTCTCGGTGGAAAGTGTTAAGCCAGCATATTCACACCATTTCTGCGTGTCACACAAGGCTTGTTGAAGGCACGCGGTTTGCCGAGTCAGGTCTGTGTGCAGTCCACACTGTGATGTCGTCCGCGTACATTAGAAAGTGCATGTCAGGTATAGAGCCGAGATGCCAGGCAAGCGGCAACATAATAATATTAAAAAGGAAGGGCGAGATTACCGATCCCTGAGGCACTCCGCGGACAGGCGGAAAGCGACCGTAACTTGTCCCACCAATGCGAACAGAAAAGGATCTTTTTGTGAGGAAGTTCCGGAGGAAAGAGGAAGCCTTGTCCGGGAGCAGAAGGCCTTGGAGAATTTCCAAAATGGCTCCGTGGCTAACGTTGTCGTATGCCTTTTGTATGTCCATGGCAAGCACTGTAAGCACTTTGTGTGACCGGCCGCCTAGTAACACCATTGACGAGAAGTGGTCAAGCCCATCCTCGGTACCCAGACGGGGCCTAAACCCGATCTGCGCCGGGTGGTACCACCGGAAAGTGTCGATCCACCATTGAAGCCGGGTTGCCAGCATGCGCTCCAACAGTTTGCACAGGGTGCACGTCAAAGCAATTGGACGCAAATTAGGGAGCTGATCGGGTGGCTTGCCAGGCTTCGGTATCGGGACTATATCGGCGAGGAGCCAAGATTCTGGTATGTGACCAGAGAGCCACACCTCGTTAATGGAGTCAAGGAGATTGCTGAGGGCTGGATCGTCGAGATTCTTATAAACCTCGTACGTAAGGCCATCTGGCCCTGGCGCGGTCCGATGTTTGGCGTGATCAATCGCTGCAAGGAACTCGGCCATCGTGAAAGGCGATTGGATTCCACGCACGGCGTCATCAGGCGGGGAGGAACCGACGTGACTCGGCAGCGGAAACGGACACGGGCTGCTGGCCGGAAGAATTTCAAAGGCCGGGAACAGGGCGCGGGCAACATCGGCGGCAAATTGAGCAGGATCCTTGTCCGATGCCATACATGTACTGGCCGCCGCATCCGGAGTGCGGCCTCCACTTTCCATCGCACGAAAGGTGCGCCAGATGGATGACGTAGTCGCCGATGGGCCGAGCGATTCACACCAGCTCAGCCATCGCTGCCTTGAAAGACGCTTCTCATGACGCCTGGCAGCCGCAGTCAGACGTTGCAAGCGTATTCGGGCCTCCACAGACGATGGATCTCGGGAGGCAGCCACTTCAGCTTGTTTGCGCTGGGCCCATAGCTGTAAGAGTCGAAGGTCAGGCTTCGGCCGGGATTCCTCTACCCATGTGTCCTCACAGGCGCTTCGCAGGGCTTCCTTAACGACAGTGATGGGGTCCGGATTTGGCTCCGTGAGCATTGTGTTGATGTTATCCCGGAACATATCCCAGTTTGGTACCGTGTAGCGCCGTCGTAAACGATGCGTCGACGTTGGGACAATGCCAAGCCTGATGGGATGGTGATCACTGCCCCAGCAGTCGGCCTCTCGGTGCCAGGAGACCGTATCGTTACCAAGCCACCAGGTTAAGTCGGGCGAGTAGGGTGGCATCCGGGGATGAGTACATCGGCGCGTAGGACACGAGATATCGTTAAGGAGGGTGAAGTGCGCATCGCTGAAGTAGTCAAGTAGCACCCGTCCGCGTGCGCTTGTGGTAGCATAAACCCAGTCGCAATGAGGGGCATTAAAGTCCCCGGCCACAAGTATGGGACAGGCAGCGTGGGAATGCCGTAGAGATGTCAACCAGCCCAATCTTAGACGAGGAGCCCGCCCGCTATGTGGACGTACATAGCATGACACCAAGATTATTGCGGACTTGGGCAGTTGTACTTTCACCGCAACCACTTCTTGCCATTCTGTACACCACTCGTCTAGGGGGATCTGAGACTGCGGGTAAGCCGTGAGCACATAGATGGCGGCTTTGCCTGGCGGAAATCCATTGGAGCCACAACGCCGATCATGTATGGATGGCGTAGCGTAAGCCGTGAAATTTGGGAAGCGAGGTAGAGAGTCTGTCTCTGGTAGTAGGAAGGCCCACGCTCGCAGTTTGCCTAGGCGAACACGTTCCCGAAGCTCCCCAATCTTTGCTGTGAGTCCGCGACAGTTCCATTGGACTATATATTGTGACACAAGCATAGTGAAATGAGATTTAACTTAGTTTGGCTGCTAACACTGACACCAAGTTCTGCAGCTGCTGCACCACGAACTGTAGAAGCTCATGGTGTGTGAAAGCAGAAGGGACAGGCTTTGGTGGGGTCATGCTTGATGGGGCGAAACGGGGCTGACTCGACCGGTCTTGTTTCGGTGGAGGCTGACGGGACGGTCGATGAATTAAGCGGGCACGGCGCTGTGTGAGCTTAGTCACCTCAGTTTGCAGCAACGCCAACTGCTGGTCTATCTCTTCGAGCTCTTCTGTATCCGAAGACAATTGTACAGTTTGACTGTGCTGTTTCTTCCGGTGGCGGGAGCCACGGAGCACATCCTGGTACGACGGCTGGTAGTAGGTTGGTTGGTTGGTTGGTTCCTTATGATATGGCGCGTACCCACGCGGGGGATTGGCCAAGAAGCTGCCAGTAATAATTAGGCTGTGACCCGGTTTATTTTAGAGAAAAAAAAAGGAGTACGAGAAAAAACATTGAGAGTAGAAAAAAAAAATCTTTGGATTGAACAGGATTGTCAGGAAAAAAAAAATCTTGCGAATGAAGGCATAGCTATCTAGCAGGGCATCCGGCCTGTCGCCGCAACAAAGGAATGAAAGGCGATCACGACATCTCTGTGGCAATATCCTACGACGGAAGCACCCAGGGAAAGAATAACGGTTAAAGATAAAGGGAGATTCAGCCGATTAAACGTGTATTCAAGGTGCGTGCGTCGCATCGAGGAAAAGCTGCGGCAATTTAAAAGAAAGTGTTCTATTGTTTCAGGGGCATTGCAGAAAGGGCATTGAGGAGATAACGCCTGACCAGCTTTGTATAGATAAAAATTTAAAGGGGGGATTCTGCAACGAAATTTTGTGATTGCGACCTCACATTTACGAGATTCGCAGAATTTAGGCTTCCATAAGTGAGAGAGGTGAATATAGTCGGAGCATGAACGAAGGGCATCTTGCCGATTACTTTGTAAAACTTGAAGGCGCCTGAACCTCGCCCCCAAAAGAAAACTGTCAATTGGGCAATTCACGACGGCAGGACCCCCAAGAGCCAAATTGGCTAATTGGTCTGCCATTTCATTGAAGATTATCCCTGCGTGACCAGGGACCCACACTAACCGGATCTCGCGAAGCTGGTAAGGAATGAATGAACGGAATGACCTGAGAATAGAAGAATCTTTATCATTTGTTAGAGCAGTGCACACGGAGAGAGAATCCGAAAGGATAACCACCCCCGCAAATCTGTGCTGTAGTTTATTAAGGGCTAAGATTATCGCCAATAATTCTGCCTGAAAGATCGGGGTATAGTCTGGCAGCCTGATTGAGAAGGACCAATCTAGAGACTGGGAATATATCCCTACCCCAGCCTTCTCATCACTTTGCGAGGCATCTGTGGCAATGACGACATCAGTATGAAGAGTGGCCAAGTGATCTTCAAGTAAATGATTGAGTAATCGGGCCGGCAATAATTTCGCATGCGAAGGAAAAATGTTGTCCAAGCTTATGTCGACAGGCGACAAATTATCAGAATAGGGCTGGAGTAGAAAAAGATCTGCACGAAGAGGCTGCAGCCATGCCTGAACGCAATCCAATTGAGGACGCTGAAATCGGGGCCACGTAAATCCTCGAAAAAGGTCAGGCCTCAAGAGGAAGATGGGTTGAGCTTCGTATAATGGAGATTCAAACTGTTTTATAAATGTTACAACAGTTAACAATTTAAATCGATCCAGAAGTGAAGGCAACCGTGCCTCAAGGTACAATACAGAGTTAGCTACATACTTTGGCAACCCTAAACATAAACGCAACGCCAATCTCTCAATAAGAAATAGGGGATGGAGTTTGTACGTCGCGCAGCCAGAAAATAACACGCAACCAAATTCCAATACTGGGCGAACATAGCAACGATAAATCATTAGCAGGGCGTCTCTACGCATACCGAATTTATGATTGCATAGCCTACGCAGCACTCCCGCAGCTTTTTCACCTTTGGCAGCAATGTGCGAAATATGAGGACGCCATGTGAGGTGGTCGTCATAAATTATACCCAAATATTTAATTTCCGTGACCTGAGGGATGGATTGCAACCGGTATGTTAGACGTAATGAAATAGGGTTATTGCTGGGAAATACTATAACGGCACATTTACTGACATTTAGCGAGAGGTGTAACGTGCTAAGCCAATTATCCAGGACAACCACATAGTCCTGCAGTCGCTGATATAACGCTTGGATGTCCCTATCAGCCGAGAAAAAAGCAATATCATCGGCATACACATAGGTAGATATGCCGTTCTGTATTGGGATAGAACTAAGGAGTAAGTTAAAAATAACTGGAGAAAGAACTGATCCCTGAGGAACTCCACGAAATTGGTGATACTGGGATGTCGATAAGCCGCCCTTGGAACAAAAGAATTTCCTTCCCTTTAAAAACTCACCAATCCAGGAGCGGATGTACCCTGGAATCTCGCTAGATGCAAGGCGTGACATCAACGTGCTGTACTCTACGCTATCGTAAGCCTTTGCTATATCTAGGGTTACCAGCGCACTTACATGTTTTAGTCGGCGAGCTAATTTAATGCGGCTCTCGATGTCGACGTGGGCCTTCCAAATAGAATTTCCAGGTCTGAAGCCAATCTGGGCGGGGCTTAGAATACGATTACTGTTCAGAAACCGCATAAGCCGGCCATGCAATACCCTTTCAACCAACTTTACCACGTTGCTATACTCGGATACAACTCAAGAAAAGTGCGGCTTTTCCTCATCAAAGGACCCCCTTCCAGCCAATGGTGTCGCCGTATCAACGTGACGTCGCGGTAGACCGCCTCCACGCCGCGCTCACGGAAGAAATCACAAAACATGTTCTTCCGCGCTTCCGGACTTCTACCAAAATGGCCGCCTCCGCTGTTCGCGTCAAACCGTCGGCGTCGTCGGGCTCTCCGAGGACGATTTTTAGTGCCGTTCAGTCGTATTCATTGTTTGCGTGTTGTGTGCAGTGTTCTTAACATGCTCGGTAATGACAATCGCTACGGTGTTTTTTCTTCTGCTTTGTGAGCGCTCGCGTTGCCGGTAAGCAGCCGCCGCTGCAGTTACTGCAGTACGCTGTATGATACGAAGCTGTCGTCGTCATCCTGTGCGGGCGTTTGGCCTTGAGCGTGAAGTACCGTTCTACCGTTTAGTACCTCCTGTGTCTGTGCTACCCACGTTATCGCACCAGTGTCTGCGACAGGGGCGATAACTCCTTGTTTATTTCTCGTAGATTACGCCAGCAAGTTATTAACGCCATGGACAGTACGCACGGGGCGAAACGCAAGCCACGCGACGGCGCGCGCTGCATTTCGTTAAAGCATATATGTCGAGCCGTGTGTCCCAAGTCCATGTCGGGCGCAAGCGTATTCGCCCAAATTGTGATCAAGTTGCCAAATACAAGAAGCAGAATTTTCGCACTTTTTGACCGTGAATGCGTACGAGCTGTAGCTTAGCTACGTGATGGGATTTAATATGCCACCTTTTCTATTTTTTTTCTCGGTTACGCTGAGATACCATTGTTAAATGTGTTAATTGCCACAAGTATGTTTTTGTCGCCTGTTTTTTGTTGGAGTGCCTTAAGTTGTTGTTTCGGACAAAAACCTTTGTGAATTAAATACGAATAGGCATCTGCTTTGAGTTTGCATTGTCTATGATAATTAAGATTCCACAGGAGTGTTACCACTGTAAGTTCAATTTCATTGTCCCGTTTATGCTTTGTGAATGAGCTGTGGTTCGCGATAGTGACATTGCATTAGCTAGATTTCACCGGTATGACCAGCTGCAACAATGCATGTGAAGACATGAAACGCAGCACTGAAATCAAATAAACCACCTTTCAGCTTTTTCTACACATGCGCATGCATATTGTTCACCAAATCAAATTCTTGCATGAGATGTGCATTATTGAAGCTATATAGACACTGCCCGCCTTGTGTTTGTCTCTTAAGAAGCTGCTGCTGCAATGGTCATCTGCATGCACGTGCTCTAAATTCAAAATAGAGCATTCAGGGTGGAAAACAGCTCAGCATTTCATCCATTATCACTGTTGCGTCACAAGTGGCCGCTGGAGCGAGAAGCTCGCTGCTCCAAGTCAAATAGCAAGCTGCTGCTTGCCACAGCACTGTTCGCAACTCAACTCGTGCAATGTCTACACATATATTAGGAGTGTAAATCACAATGACAGAACATGAATTGATGCCCACTTCATAACACAGGCAATGAAGTCTGTTTGAAGGGTTACGTAGTGATCTGCACTGATTGATGACATGTCGGTTGAGTTGATGCATGGAACCACACATATGGTACACATCGCTGCACTGAAACTGGTCAATGCATATCATACTTTTCTTGCTACGCAAAGGCAAAATCGGATCATATGTTCAGGAGGAAATTTATAATCTCGCCAAATATGCACTACATGAAATGATTCCCATACATGGGAGGATCGATTGAAACCAACCTTGTTTCCCCTTCCCAAAGCTTTGGGGATTGTTTTTAACATTGTGATTCTGCATTTTATCCAGTGGAGTAGGCAACAGATAAAACCTATTTATCCTAAGTCCTGCGTAAGACAGCAGATAGCTAAATAGAATCAAATTAGAAATAAAACACCGAAGCAACGTTTCTTGTCCTCACTGCTGTATCCTGTCAGATTTGGCTCAGACAGCTAAACAGACGCACTGCTGAATTATGCATAGCAAATGAAACGAGCAATAAGACACTTAAACAGATTTATTTGTTCTCAATGTTCTACAAGAAGACAACTTGGCTCAGCCAGCCACACGGACACACAATGTTCAGTTACATGCTTTCACGTAGGCATTTAATTTGCAACTTTGTTTCTGCATCCAATACACGCATAAGTGTCCAAACAATGTAAAAAACGTGGGGTGAAAACTCGAGCTAGCGTCTTTTCCTGTAGGAGAAACTTGCCTTTATAGCCATTTATATAGTGTCGCACAAGGAGCCGTAGAGCCACACACTGCAGATGATTCTGCTTGAAGTGAATTTGCGAACTCGCTTGACTCTGCTTGCACACACCTCATGCTACACATGCGAATAGCCATCCTCCCTGTGCAGCGAAAACTATCGCATAGTGCAAGCGTGGCCCTGCTTCCAGATAATAGTTTGGAACAGTGTGGGTTTCCTCTAGCTCGAGATGTACAATTTTCTTTTATGGATACGTCTGCCACGCAGTGTCTTGTCAGGACTGCATTCATTCGGCCTAATTCCTGCACCACACTTGCAACAAATGCAATCAGAAACCAAGCACTGCAATAGCCTTTTCTGATTCTCATAGCTACATATCAAGGCAACCAGTCCTGAGCCAGCACCACACAATACACCGCTCGGTTCACTACAGCAAATGATATCATGCAGCGATTGTTGAAATAACTTGTCACCCTCACTGTCATACTGGAAAATCCCTGTCGACTCTACAACACAGCATACAACATTCAGTAATGGCAAATGAAATAAAACCCAAACACTGCAATTCCATCTTTTGATTCTCATAGCTACATATCAAAGCAATCAACCATGAACAAGTTACGCAGCACACACAGGCAGCTCAGTTAACTCCAGAAATAAGTCTTAATAACGCACACAAACAGCATGTCTGGTCTTCTCTGCTGTCTGATGGAGTTTCTTGCTCCTGCAGCTATGGAAACACACCTACTTAAGCTAAATTGCGCACTCCACACTAACTGAAAGGGGCAAAGGCGGCACTGGCGAATAGCTGGCCGCCTTACACATCTTCAAAGGACTCGATACCAGATAGGTCACTGTCGGAGTCCATGTCATCTTCATCCAGATGGATTATAATAGGTTGAACATGCGCACTTGCTCCACCGTCTCCCCTGAACTTTGTTTCAATGCTGATCACATGCTGAACTGCGTTTGCCCAGTGTTGAGCTGTTACCTTGGCAGCTTCTTCCCTCGGGAGCACCTCTACATCTGCCAGCTTAAATGTGGCATTTCTGACTGCGACACCTCGTTTCATCTGCGCCCATATGAGCTCAATGGGATTGAGCTCACAATGGTAGGGTGGGAGCCTAAGCACAATACATCCTGCCCTTTCAGCTGCACCGTCAACACGATATTTGATGTACCGTGTCTTTACAGAGGTCACAAGGCTGAGGAGCTCCTTTTTAAGCATTTTTTCATCCCAAGCAAGTCCTTTGGACGTCAGCCAGTCCTGAACGACCTGTTTGCGCGAAGACGTCGTAGGCACTGCTTCTTCCAGCCGCGAGTGGTACGAGGCATTGTCCATGACAATTACACTACCTTGTGGCAGTTGCGGCAAAACGGCGCCAAACCACCTTTCAAAGCGGGTGCCGTCCATCTCCTCGTGGTAGTCGCCGGTCTTTGTACCCCGAAAGATATCCAGGCAACCACTGACGAAGCCGTCCTCGCTGCCGATGTGCGTTACAATCAGGCGCTGTCCTTTCCCTGACGGCTGCTTCAAACCTGTCGTCAGACCACGCATGAAGGCGTCGTGGTGGGAAGCAACCGTCGTGTCCGTCCAAACAGTCGATAGCGTGTGTCCCGCATTCACCCAGGTTTCATCAAGGTAGAAGATTTTTCGACCTTCCATCATGTACCTGGCGACGTCGTAGAGGTACTTCTGCTGCCACGCGACAATGTCGTCCCGCTCGATCAGCAGCGAGTTCCGGCCCCTCTTCTCATACCTGAACCCGATGTCATTCAGCAGGCGGCGCACAGTCCATGGCTTGAGAGGAGTAACATCGCCGCTAGCGTTGAAATCCGCAGCAATTGCCTTCACTGTCGGAATCTCATTGCTGCGAAAAAAACGATGCACGGACGACCGCAATGCGCACTTCGTGAAGTCGTCGTACACTTCTGTGCGTCGTCTCTTTCCGGCGCTTCGCGGGCGCTTTCGGGAGGGCGTCGCAACATTTCCGTCGTTATTTTTCATCTCCTTCTTCACGTCCATCACCAAGCTCACGCTGACTCCAAGAAGATCGCTCACGGTCGCGGCCGTTTCTTCAACGCTGCGCTCTGGGTGAAGATGCCGCAAACGAACGTACGCGTTCCGGATCATCTCCCGTCCGCAGCTGCAGATGACACGGCCGCTTTTGTTTTTCTTGTACCATCGGCGTGGCGTAGATGGCAACGCACCACAATTCTCAGTCGAGAACGATGAAGCACATTCAGATGCGACTTCTTCGGGATCCATGGCGGGAAATGGGGCCGGCAATGCATAAAACCAGAACATGCCAGAAGCAAGCGGCTGAGGGAAAACCCGGAAGAGCAGAAATTCACCATCAGGAATATAATTGAAACTCGCTACTGCAGCTGACGATAAATTCTTTCACGCATTGCATTAAAACGGGCACATAAAAAAATTTAGCTAAGGTTTTTATCTCCGCTCAAAGTGAAGGCGCCCTTACGAACTACTTTTCGGCACGGACGCATTAAGGAAAGCGTGGCTCCGAGTGCTGCCCGCAGGTGCAATGCGGTCGGCCACGACGTCACCTTGATAGAGCGACACTATTGGCTGGAAGGGGGTGGTGGAAGTGGGGGATTAGGCGACGCCCCTTTTTTCTTGACTTGTATCCGAGTATAGTCAACGATATCGGCCTAATATTGTCTTTGACGAAACCCAAACTTTCGTTTTTCAACAATGGTGCTACCCTAGCGATTTTCCATTCAGAAGGTATCCAGCTGTTTTTTAACGACATGTTGTCAATGTTTAGTAAATCATCAGGAGACACCTCAAGCAGAAATTTTAACATTGCCACCGTAATGCCGTCTGATCCTGGAGCACACTCAGACAGCTGCAAAACAATATCAGCTAATTCCGCCCTTGTCACTGGAGTGAAACCCTCATTTGAAACCTGGCACACAAAAGGAGAGGCCAACCCAGAAGAAAAACGAGATTCCAGTTCCTGCGCAATACGTTCCAAAGTTTCCATAGACTCACTCGTCGACTGAACAATTGACTTGCCGTTATCCTGATCTTGTACAACCTTTCTTGAACGGAGGAATCTATGCAACATGCGTCTATTTTTGGACTTTGATAGAGAGGCGAACTTTTGGGTGTTATAATTTTCTTTTGCTTTAGAAACAACCCGCTTGAATATTGCAGCTGCAAACTTGTAACTGGTCCAATTGGATGGGCATTGGTTTTTGAGAACGTTCTTCCAAGCCGCTTCTCTCTGACTATACGCACGAGCACATTCCTCATTCCACCATGGACTGGAGAGCGTCTTCCACTACTACTTCCTCGCTTTCCTCCGCCAAACAGCCGAAGCGGTTGGACAGAAGAACATCGTTGGGCTTAGACTGGCGTCGGAACGCGCGTCGCTTAGCGCGAGTAGCTTTTCATTTATTGCGTTCGTTAGCCAGTATATCAAGCCTTCAACACCATAATCATGCCATAAGTGTTCGGGTTGAGAGTCAGTTCATTATGATAACGATGGTTATGGTAGAAATTCGGAGCACAAAATCCGCCTTCGAGTACTCCGGACAACGTTGACTGGGGTGCGATCGCGGTGGCGTAGCACAAACCTTCCCATTGTATTTACATGTGAATAAACAACGCAAGCTGCGGATATGCACCTTCTTCCACGCAGCAATAACGAAAGCCAATTTGCGAAGAAGGCAATAAGAAAATATCCACACTATCTTTGTGAGCCTCCCAAGCATCCTGAAACTTACTAATAAGATTTTGTGACGGTGCAGAAAAATAAATGCGTTGGGCACAGAAAAAAAATATTCACCTGATACAAGCCAACAACGAAAGAAATAGAAAACACGCTTTATTTCCTGCTGTGCGATGCGCGTGTAGGGGCCCACTGCTTGGTACATAGATATTAGACTGTTGAGTCTTCATAAGTGCATCTTAAAAATACTGTAGGGAAGCCTACGCATTTTGAATACTTATTGAGGAGATCTGAGCGCTGAACCTCGCCCTCGCGAATAAGCTAGAAAGAACGAGTTGAACACTTGTGATCTTCCGACCGATGCTCCGAAGAAAGTTGTTATCTCTAGAGCTCCTCGTGTGTTGCAAACTTGTGGGGGATACAGCTTGAAATTATTCAGATGTGTCAGAAGCTGACAAAAATAACCGAATGACTAGAAGTGCGCTTTTTAATGCAATAAATCATCAAATCCGGCGATTTCTAGCAGAGGTACTGCTGCCCCTCACAAGCGGAGTGTAGCAGGCGACACCGGCGCGAATCCCTAAACCGACGTCAGCGACAGGGGGCGCCACTCAAACATCTCGTTAAAGTCAGAGAAGCACAGAGTAAAATATGCTTTGAGATGAGGTTGAGGGCAATGGATCAACGAAGGTGGGAAGCTAAGATTTTTAGGTACCTATACTTGAAAAGCGTTGACACACAGTGGTTAAGAAAGACTAGAAGGCTAACGATGAAATACGGAAAGAACAGTGGAGAATCAATCCAATCTCAATCCAAAACAGCCAAGGTAACCAAAAAAGAGGCAAGGCAGATTGAAACGAATAAATGGAGGGAAAAAATGGAAGCTGAAACGTCGTTAGAGATGTACAGGGCTGAGAAATTGGACATCAGAAAGGAAAATTGTTACGATAATTCCCAGGGCAGTGCTTTGCTTTTTGAGGCTAGAGCAGGTTGCCTGCGAACTAAGAGTTTTGTGGGGAAGTATTCACAAAATGATGGGGTATGTGTGGTCTGCGGAAAAGAAACAGAAACTATGCGGCACATAGTGTTAGAATGGGAGGGTATACATCCAAATCTACATGAAGGGAATATTGGGCTTCCAGAAGCCCTATGATTTAAGGGTATCACAGAGGAAGCTAACTTCAAGGCTGCGAGGGGACGAAAAGAAGATTAGAATGCTGGTGGGCGAAAAGCAGAGAGGGGAATATTGCCTAGGACAGTTACCGCCTGTAACGGGAAAAAAAAGTATTTTGTGCCTAATAAGCTTTTTGTGCCTGCCCTAAGCAGCGTTAGTATTAAACCAAGAGTGTAAGACATGGGTATATTAGTCCTTTTTGGTAAGATGACATGTCATCACCCCGCTTCAAAGGGGAAACCAATAGCATTCATCATCATCATCACATCATCACCGCCAATAACCAAGGCATACTGAACTAGAATACTTCTAGTTCACTATAAACAAGGTGTGTTCAAAACGCGAACCCACAACAGTGGAAAGAGTGGCCAGCAGGGGTAGGGAAGTAAGGTTCGGGAAGGTGTCCGTATGGTTTCAGACCGTATGTGGTTGTCTTAATTGAGTGTGGGAACAGTTGGTAAGTCCGTCATAGAAATGTGAAATAAGGGCACAGTTTGTGACGTAGACTACGCCTAAATGGGTGTGACTATAGGTCGCTTTCCTGGCATGATTAATTGTTAACGCGGTGCTCATTGATATTATTGTAATGTGCCGAGAATATTTGGGGCAGTAGATTGTGAGGTGTGCGCACAGGGGATTGAGTAAAGAGCCGGTTTTTAAAGAAGTGTTTGCCAATACCCCTCTGGTTGCATTCATTATTGCTAGAACAGCACCAACTCGTATTTGTGCCAATTTGGCTTTAAGTTCTATTTGAACCGGTACCCACACCTTGACGTACAGTGAATACTTTTGCGGTGGGTACTAGTTCACCACGTTAGATCTCTCAAAGTGTGACGTTAGGCCTGACGTCCGATGTTAGGCGTAACACTGAACTAAGCAACGTCATGGTGATTATACGTCGAGCTGCGAATAACAATAACAATACAATACTTTATAATCAACCCAGGAGGGCAGGGGTGTCTTCATGGTGTATCTTCCAAGGGTGTCTTCGAGGGCATGCATGCCTCCCAATACAGGTTGACTACGCTCACTCCAAAGTTATTGTGACTTTCGGCATAACGTCGGGACATCATGCGCCCGTGTCGCCGCTTCCTCTGCTGCTGCGCATCAACCTTAGTGCAAGCCTAAAGTGACCACATCCCTCAGACCCATAGCGGGTCGGGGTGGGGGGTGCAATGAACAAGGTGGCACATAGTTAATTACAAATTGCACTTTGTATTGCTACACCTGCCCCGTGCGGCCCTACTTGTCGTTTTTTTTTTTTTCTGGTGAGTAACTGGTCGTTCTTGCTTGACTGAACTGCCATCAGCACTTCTTCACTTTTGCTGACGTGTTTGCAGTACCACTCGCACGTTATGTGCAAATTCACCTTCATTGCTTTGAGTGTGCTCAAATGAAGGGGCGTCTCCTCTGCCCTCCACGACTTATTCTTCAAAGAAAACAGCCTTTCCATTGGCGCATGTGTGTCTGGCAAGCACAAGCCGTTCTCAACGATTGTCTTGATAAAGATGCAACACTCGAAGTGCTAAAGAATGTTTCCCCCCTCCCCCATCCCCACCGTTCCTCAAAAGCAAAAGGGTGTGCAGTACACCTTGCTGGTGCACTATATAACTTCAAGAAAACAGCGCAGACATTAGGACTGAAGAAGAAACACACAACACAGGCGCTGTGTTGTGTGTTTTAGTCCCGTCGTCTGCGCTGTTTCCTTGAAGTCCCTCATACGGTTTCTGTCGGCTCTACCATTCCTCCAGCTTTCATGTGTGACACGGGCTTGATACCCGTCTTCATACTTTCAGCCGAAGGCGGGACTAAAGTACCTTCATCAGCCGATGAAAGGGCTGTGGGACAAAACACCGTCCTACAAGCAGGCTGCCGGGACAGCGGAACTACTGCCCCAAAAACGGGACATTTCCGGCACGAAGCGGGACGTCTGGTCACTTTATGCAGGCCAGAAAACTGGTATGTACGGGAGGCTTCACGAAAGAGGCTTCACGGAACCACGCGCGTTGCAAGTTTCATCGGACAGGCTTTCTAAAATCTTTGCGAAACGCGGGGTTACGCGCACAGCGCTCTAAACCGCCCTTTTTTTAACCGCTTTATTCTTTTTTTTTTCTCTATGATTCTTCTAATTCACCGTACTATTAAAATCATTATTAAAATAGCTCAAAATTATTTGGTGTGGAATCTGTGGATAGTTTCTGGCGGCTTGCTTCCTCCATGTCGCGGCTTTTTTCCCCGCCAAGTGTAATCTGCCAGAAACGTCTGATCTTGGAGAAAAACGACCATTAGTCTGGCAACAGTGACAGAGCCGCCAAAAGAAAAATGGCCGACCTCTTTCAGGACGGCGACAGCGATTCCGACGATGTTGGTGAACTTAAGCTTAACGAAGGCTATGCCAACAACTACAACAAGTGGAGAGAAAAAGAAGAGCTCCAGAAATGTACGTATTGAGGTGTTTTTGTTTTTTGCTGCCTTCGTTTTCATTCGAAGCGCGCGAGCTTATTTCTCGCGCTTGCACATTTCGCCATGTGGTTCGTTGCCCAGGCTACGCGTGTTCACGCGTTCAGCGTTTGTGTTAATCGTCATCCCTAATTGAGCTCTTTTATCTGTGGTTAGTGAAGGACAAGTACGGAGACGAGGCCGTCGCCTTGGACTCTTCGTCTAGCTCATCAGAATCGGAAGATGAAGACGCAGAGGTAATCGTGCCGTGCATTTCGTGTTTATTTGACATCCGCATGTTCGCTTAGTGATCGCTTAGCTAGCGACGCGCAACAGTAGTTTTCGCAAATAGTTTTTGTTCCCACTAATGAATGTTTTGTTCTCACTGATGAACTAGGAGCTTACACCAGCGCTGGAGAAAACGTTCTTGGAGACGCTCAGCGCGCTTAAAAGCAAGGACCCAAAGATCTACGAAAAGGACACGGTTTTCTTTC
The DNA here is from genome assembly GCF_048455015.1 of Haemaphysalis longicornis. Classification (NCBI taxonomy): domain Eukaryota; kingdom Metazoa; phylum Arthropoda; class Arachnida; order Ixodida; family Ixodidae; genus Haemaphysalis; species Haemaphysalis longicornis. The sequence goes on along the minus strand of NW_027526225.1, from coordinate 64,925,029 downwards.
GAAACACAGGTGAGCTGTTGGGTGCAACGTTGTCGTGGTATTGTTTTGGACGTTTCATACTTCTGTCAAACGAGTGTGCGAAATGTCATGTTATTTAAGTTGGTTAGGGAGTGCGAAGACGCGGAAAGAGAATAAAACAGCACAAGCCTGCCTTTTTTGCATTCGTGTTGATGGCGAAATGTGAGAAATTAAGGAGAAACATACCCTGGGGTTAGTGTTGGGTGAGTAGCATTCGAGAACTAATAGCGACCTCGATAAACACGCACCGGTGTTGCCCCCAAAACCGGCGCGGTGCACAGTGGCCCTCGACGGTGCGTACCGGCACGGAGCGTTGATCAAGGACAAACGAAGCGGTTCTACCCAAGCGCCGTATCTTAAGCTAAGAAAGCAACTCGTAAAAATGTTCAGAAGTAGCAATACAGCACGGTAGTGAGGCACAGCGCTATTAGAAAGTGATATTTATTGAAGGCCAATGATTATATGTACGCACAACCCATATCCGTCACACATGCGCGACAACGTACCTCCGCAGCTTCCACTAAACAGCTACATACAAGCTGCTTCTCATCTTCGTTTGAGCCATAATGCGAGTGCCTGTTTTGCTCCACTCTTCGCTACAGCAAAGCAAGTACGTCTTCATGGTCTATGCACTCCAGTGACAGTTCAAGATAATTCAATCGAACAAAACGTATGCCAATCCCCAACTGGCTGGCAATGCATGCATCCTTCTTTGCGGTACACGAAGTTCGTGTCCTCATTTACAATCTCTGGCCGTTGTTACCGCCCACTCGGAGCCTGTCGCATCGTTGCCCGATGAATTCACAAGCAAGTCATCCTTGTCAGCAACAATATACAACTCCTTCCGCCTTGACACGAGTGCGTCAATGCGCCGTCGCTGCAGCAGACGGCGGAGGAAGCCGCTTCCCTGGCGTCGTTCGCGATGTATCTTGGGATTGCACCACGCCACCTCGTTGACTCTCTCGGTGCACGGCGGTGCAACCAGAAATTGCCCCGTGACAGTGTTCTCCGGTTTATTGAGAACAGACGGTGCACACCGGTGCGGTTTATCGAGGATGAAAAGGCGCACCGGTGCAGTTTATTGAAGATGCTAGAATTAACCAAAGGGAGGTTTATCTAGTGCAGTGGGACATGGGAATCGATGTTAATACTAAGCTGTCAAAAAAAAGAGAGAGAGAGAGATGGGAGGGTTGGGTACAGAAAAATGAATGTTGTTAAAAGGTACCACGTTATGGCGCCATTTAAAAGCAAAGAATGGGAGTCGATTTTGGCATTTTTGTGTAAAATTCGCGCTCGGTAAGCCAGTATTCTAGAACACAAAACGTATTACATTACATTGTTTTGAACGTGGGAAAAATAAAAACCCCATATAACTCTCTCATTGTTGCGAGAGAGAGAGCTGTTACAGCGCTGTTTCGGGGTGGGGGGGGAAACAAGCAGGGTGGATTAAGACTGCCTTATAAAAGTATGAGTGGGACTCCAGCGCATTTTCTCGCACTTTTCTTCTTCCGTAGTAGTCCGAATGCAGTCACTTTTCTTCTTCCGTAGTAGTCCGAATGCAGTGTCCACACCCTTTTATACCTAGTTGCAATTCAGCAGTTTAGTACACTGCTTTCTTTTCTAGAAAAACTCGTATTGGGGTGGCAGTAAAAGGGTACAGTGAGAGAGTTTTCAAACAAAGAATGATGACTTGGCAATCAGTGCTGTTATTCGTCAGAGAACTGTGGCCTTTGATTGTGGAGTGTATTTTGCCTAAGCCCACTAATCTGCAAATGTGGACTAATGTTTGCATCTGTCACAGACCAATCTGTAGCCACATTTGGTGCCCTTAATGACGTTGATCTTGAAAGCATTGCTACTTGCCCATTAGGTCGTGACTGAAGGCATTCAATGTTGCCGCACGTGACGACGCAAACATTGTGTCAGAAAGTGCATTTTCCTTATTACTTTCAGGTTTCATTCTCGTTTTTTAACACCCTGCTGTCGACTTGCTTACTCTTGTCTGGAAACTGCTCGCAGACTTTGAGTCGTGTCTCGCAACGTATGGAATGCCCCTGGTCTTTTGTCGGCCATCTTTTACTAACTAGTTTTACTCTGGCTTTTACAGAAGGAGGCAGTGAGAAAAGCAAGGAAAAGACGAAAAAGGAGAAGCCCATGTTCCTGAAGGACTACGAAAGAAAAGTGATCCTTGAGAAAAGAGGGTAATGTTTTCCATTCTGCACGTGCCACTGAAGCATCGCTCATGCAATGTTTCATGCAAGTTATGAAAGCGGGTTGCAATAAAAGCGGCTCGCTTCTGCTCGAACCGTAACTGCAAGGGCAAAGACCTTTTCACGCAAGTGCAGTTGCCTGCTAACTGCCAAGTTGAACTTTAACGGAATCCTCTACCATTAACGGGTGAACAGAAATTACCTCGACATTAGCATGTGAATTAAGCTTGTTCCGCCTCCCGTTCTTGTTTTATTTAAACTTCTGTTACTTTTAAACCTAGTCTCTAAAATGTGGTTTGAAGATTGCCAGTCTTAAAGTTTTAGTTGGTTGTAATGCAGCCGAGTCAATACATTGCGGTGTATTGGCGAAATTAACAATGTTGAAGCAGTGCAGAACCCGCTGCAGCGGCTTGGGGCTAAGGCATTGTGCTGCTGAGCAGGAGGATGCTAGTTCGATTCCCAGCCACGGCGGCCGCTTTTCTGGTGGAGGCGAAAAGCAAAAACGCCCGGTTGTACAAGATTTTGGCGCACGTTAAAGATCCCCAGGTGGTCAAAGTTAATCCGGAGCCCTCCACTACTGCGCGCCTCATCGCCTGCGTTGCGACGGGGCATTAAACCCAACAATCAATCAAGCAGTGTAGGAATATCGCCCGTAATCCCATTTCTCAGAGGAGATTTGTAGACCTGTTCTTTATGGCATTTTGACTGGCTACGCATTCTTTCTTGCCTCCCTATTGTAGCGTATTGTCAGACGACGAGGATGATGGGGACGGAAGCGGCGGTTTATCGTTGCCGCGCAAGCAGGGCCACTTTGCTACTCCTGCAGAAGAAGAGCAGCTGAAAAGAAGGTACGTTGCAGTTGGTTTGTGGCCACTGGTTTTGCGATTCTTAATTCCCTGTGTAATTCGTGCTCATACATTGCTGTATGTGTACTCTGTTCTTTCATCAAGATACACAGAGTCATGTGGCAGTTGTCGGCGAAAGTAATGGACACGGCCCGCGTAATATGCTATCTGAGCTGAGGAAATTAACGATTCAGCTAACTAATTTATTCTGCCTCAAGTGTGAAAGGTAGTTTGTTTGCTCAAAAGAAAAGGCTCTCTTGAAGTAGCCTGCTTTCTTGCAAAAATGTAGTCAGTGGTTTATCTTTCTACCTTACTGACACGTGTGTAGATTGCAGAGGCCTGCTTACGGTCGAAGGTGCTTCGTGCACTGTAACCTTCCTGTTTGGTTACACACAAGTTCTTTTCTTCTTCTCTCTGTAGTCTTTTTCACTATCTTCTTAGTGACACTGTAACTACACTCTCCTTTATTTGCATTCTACGCTGCCTGTGTTGCTCCACTGAACTCGCTGGCTTTCATATGAGCTAGAGGACATGCTCTCCACAAAAATCGGTTGTCTGTCCCTTTAACTATTTCTGATTGGTATGACATAACCTAATCGTGACGAGGCCAGCTGGACTGATCTTGTTTTTGCGTGGGTGTTTTCGAGGGATTCCCCTTCCTTGAAACTTTAGTACGGGTTCTAGGCCTAAAAATTGCAGCAGTGTGTGATACGCGTTTGTCTTTCCATGTACCACAATGTGGTTGTATTGATTGGTTTCAGCTTCAAGGCAGCCCTTGCAGACTCTGATGACGAGGACGATGAGAGCGGAGACGGGGGTTCCTTGCTGAAGACGGCCAAGCCAACCAAGGACCAAGAGGTGAGGCAGACGATGTTGTACGAACGCAATACAGATGAGGATAGTGGCAGCAGCTGGTAAAAGAATTCCTAAGGCAAGGGTAATCGTTTACTCAACGCACTTGCTTTGTGCCACTTTCTCTAATGTTTAAAGGGGCCCTGCATCACTTACCATCTACTACTCGAAATGTATTTTGGGGTAAAGTGTGTTGTCCCAGCAATCTCCTCCCGCAAGAATTATGAAAATCCGTCCACTATCACCGAAACTACGCGCGATGAGAAATCGCGCATAATTGTTCCCTCTGAACTCGACCCAGGACAACGCGTCGAAAGCTGAGCACTCTCTCCCAGAAAGGGGGGTGGCTCGTGGCGTTCTCTTTGGTGCCCTTCGATATACAGTGTAGACCGCTTATAACGTATGTCGCGGGAGCCGCAAAAATCCGCACTATAAGCGGTACCGCACTATAACCAAAACGTGCGCGAATTCAACCAAATCGCCACCTACCTCTCAAGTCATCCTAAATTTTTTATCATCCAAACGCACAGCGCCTAAAAACGAAGGAAGGGTCTTTATTTCGTATTATTTTTAACATCAGCCGCTGCTGCCGGGTCTCACACATTGCAAAAGCGCGGTCTTACAAACGGCGAGTGCGGCTTTAACTTCCGTTGTGTTTGTGTTATGAAAGACCATGGCTGCGTTTTTTGCTTCTATGAAGATGCCGCAGGACATGATAAGAAAGGCCAGCGGGATTTTTTTTTTTTTTTTTTTTACCCCACCTTGCGTTCACAATGCCGAAGGCGGCAACGTACTGGTGGTGGAAATCTTCGCGCGGCTCGCTTGTTCGGGAAGAGCGGTGGCTTATCTGCACAACGTTCTAAAGCGTGAACCGCATGGAGCGATTTCTCGCGAAAACGTGCAGCGCACGCCGCAAGCGCGGTGACGCCGGCGCGTAAACTGACGTAATGTGTGCGGCGCGGTAAGAGGCGGCAACATGGCGTCGGCACTGGTCGTGAAGCGGTGCAGGGAGCTCCAGCGAGCACTTCTAACCGCTCGCTGAAATGCCGCACGAGGCACAAGCGAAGGTACTCATGCAAGAAAAGAGCTGATAATGTGACCGCAAAGTGGAATATAGACTGCCATCCATGCTGCTTGTGAAAGCGCCCATCAAAAAATACCGCGGCGGTAAGCCTAAACTAAAGTCCCTTCATCTGATCAAGGGACTTTAGCCTAAACACCTTTGGCGCGGCTAGCCGGCTCGGAGCGCTTCGAATCTCCTGCCATTAAGTGCGCGTCTTTCCATTGGTGCAAGTCGTCAGGCTCCTCCCACTGCCACGCGAAGCCACCGCGAGCGCGGAATCGTAGACGCGAGCATGAAAAAAATGCACGCGCAACGCCGATGTGCGAAAACGGGCCATGCGGTTCACGATTAATAGAAATAACTTGCCACGCGCGGACGGGGAGCCGGTCGCTATCTTCCGAGGTGCATCAAGCAAGGACAGCTGTGGTTATCACGTGCTTCTGTGTCGAAGTTAGAGAGCAAGGGGTGCGCGCTGCGTCAGATGGCCGATTTCATCATTTCTTTTTTTCTTTTGCTACCCTAAAACGATGCCCCCTGCGCCGATCGATGAGCAGACCCGCCGAAAAACCGCACTATAAACGGTATGGTGCTTCGGCCAACCGCATCTTAAGCGGTATGCTTATGCATTGAGTTCTATGGGAGCCAAACCGGTGGTCACGAAAACCCGCGTTATATCCGGTCCCGCACTATAAGCGGTTACGTTATAAATGGTCTACACTGTATCACAGTCCGGGGAGCTTTCTTCTTTTCTAAGCAATGTGCAGGGGTCTATTTTCGGTCTGGTGCCACAAAAATGCAGGCATGGCTGCCTGCTCGCAAGCTTGCGCTCGGGCTGGTAGGGTGTTTTTTCAGCAATAAACATTTGTTGTCGAGTGGTCTCGTTGAAGTGGGAGTATTGAGTTCGTCACTCAAACTCTGCACTCTCAAAACACAAAAGAAACGTCAGAACTGTGCGTTCAGGCACAGAAGAGGTTGGTACACAGCGCCGACGGCGGCGGATCGTCACAGGAATTGCGAGAAACAAGCCGCGAAGTTGACCAGCGACAGCCGATAGGACAGCCATGGCTTCAATTACGTTGTTTCGGCCATGCCAGGGATGCATAATGAGGAAAATTGAAGAGAGGGCAGTTAGTTTTCCGCCTCTTTCACAGTGATTAGCACTCACCGCTTCCCGTGCTCGTGTAATATTTGGCTCAGGTGTTCCTGGCAGTGTAATCTAAACGCCGCGCAGGTTTACTTGCACTGCTAAAAGAGTGTTGCAGGGTCACGTTAAAGAAAATGATAGTGCAGAACAAATGGCAGAGAACTAGGATAGCTTTCTTTTGCTTGTGTGTTGTTCCTGTGTGAACCATCTTTTTGTGTGTTGGTGGTGCTTTTTTTTTTTTTCATTAGAAAAGGGGATATGTTGCCATTGGATGGCATAGATGACAACTTTAGACGCATTACATGCTCCTAGTGCTCACTGCTGGTTACAGGTGACTCATGCTGTTAACCTAAACCGAGGTTCTGGATGATAGCAACAAACTAGCAAAAAAAAAAGAACTGCTTAGATTTACTAGAATGTGGGCTTAGTTGCAAGTTTAGAAACTGTTGTGCTTTCTTGCCACCTGTGAAATGCTGGCTTTTTTTGTTTTGTGATGCACAGCTGCGTGAAGTAGTGAGGAATGCCTGTTCTTCCTGTAGGCTGAAGCTGATGAAGAGTACAGGAGGTGGCTGAAGGGGGAAGTGGACAAGATACAACACCAGAAGGATGCAGAAAAACTGGTGGGTCACGGTTGCATGCGTAATTTTCTGCATCGTACACAAGGTTGAGGCCTCGAGTGGCCTGGACAGTTCGAAAAGCTGGTGGCGCCGTTACCTTAATTTCCCAACTAAAGCGCGGATGTTTAACACATGTTTCATGACTTAAAACATGCTTTGGGTAATGCTTGTGTGTTGTAGGGATCAAGTTGAGCTATGTCTGTGCTAAAGTTTTCTTACTTCATTTTAGACCGCAAGCACAGATGCTTTCTTGGCTCAAAAGGAAAAAAAAATTGCACGGCTTGCACTTGTGCAAGGCTTGGAGAAACAGCAGAGCTGGCAGCCCTTCTCCCTTGGTCGGAGACCCGGCTGTTGCACCGTGCATTTATTTCCGAATTTGCCGCTGAAAGTTCTCCATGACTGGCAGGCCCAGATCGTTTTTGTCCGCAGGCGTTCACATCTCTCCCAAAGTGGGCTGCGTTACTGCTGCTGATACTGCAGTGGGGGTGGGATTATGCTGCAGCATACTGCTGCCCATTATGGCCATTCTCAATTCATACGAGATGGCTCCTGGTGTGATGTATCGTTGTCCGACCTACTACAGTCGAACCCCGCTACAACGAACGCCGCTTCAACGAAATTTCCGCTTCAACGAAATATTTCCAATTCCCCGTCAGCTAGCCATAGAAGTCAATGCAACAAAGTCCTCGCCACAACGAACCATTTGTCAGGCTTGCTTTCGCTTCAACGAAATTTTCGATGATTTGGGCTGGGTTTGAACAATTATTCTACAATAAAATAAGCATAGCGCCAGCTATCTGTAACTTTTTATACATTCAGGACGCTTAGTTTCACCGAAAAAGCGCGTTGCGACCACACCACCACCCAAAACAAAACAAAAAATAACTCATAGGCGCACGCCATTGCTTGATGGTGATAACGATGTGGCTGGCCGTCTTTACACGAGGCGCAGGCCCGCTTCGCCAAGGCGGAGCCCCAGAGCTACAGCCAATCCGTATCCAGTTGAAATTGCATGAATGTGCTCCGCTGCTGGCGTGGTGCCGTCATGTATGCGTTGTGAGCAGCTGTCCTTGCCGTTTTCCTTCTACCATTCTTCAAAGCCAAGAGCGAAAATCATGTTTGCGCGTTTGGTCTTGAAGCCTAGTCATCCTATCTTAGTCGCGAGCGCGCGGTCATGTTAAATGCAAGCGCGCGCGTCTTGCCTGCCAAGGTCAGTAGCTGCCGTGCCCTGTCAGAGGATAAGATAACGGCACTGCTCCTGCCACAAGCGAGAGGGGGGCTTCCCACGGCCTAGCAGCTATCTGCAAGTAATCAGCTCGGTGGACACGCCTTGTTGTACAGCGATACGTTTTGCTCCAGCATATCTTCACCCCCCTCCTTAACGCGTTCTTTGGGTGGTGAAAAAACAGATAACCATTGGTATGTTTGTTATCCGAATAAACATGAGTTATTGCGCGTCACTCCTTTTTCTAAACATTGTATTATGCTGCCAATGTTGCGGAAACGCACGGGACTATTTTTCTGGCCTTTCCGTGGTGTGTTGGGGCAGATTTCGCCTCAACGAATTTTCGCTTCAACGAAATTTTTCGCACGTCCCGTCAATTTTGTTGTAGCGGGATTCGACTGTAGATTGTGATACTGCTCAGCACTGTAGCATTGAGCAACAGATGGCACCACTGTCTGTTTGTGCACTTTGAGAAAAGTAGCCTTCGTATCTCCCTCAGTTCCGTTCCAGCCACGAAAGGCACTTTTTAACCGAAAAAGTGCAAGAAATTTTGAACAACTTTAAAATTTTGCGTATTACGGGCAGGAGTAACGCACTAGAGGCTGGCTCTAAAGTTAAAGCCGGTCCACTCAGTGTGGAAGCTGTCAGAAGAGCAGACCAGTGATTCGCCATAATGGGCTGTGGCGCCGTTATCCGCTCACTGCTACCACCCAACGCAATTCAAATTTCCCGCCTTCGCAGTGCTCGCGCGCCCCCTGCCTGAAGCTGCGCCAGCGGGAGTTCCGTTCTGTTTGTGCTCACATTTCCTCCCGCACATGCCGGTGTTGCACTGCCACTTTTTTTCGCTTACTGTCGTAAAACCAACCCAACCAGCGTTCCTAACTAAATGAATGCGGGCGCTGGCATTTAATCACGTATATTTTGCCTCAAATGTACCTGCAGTTTTCTTTGCGCTAAATGACAAGGATGTAGGAGAAGCGCCAGCGGTTCACGAGTTTCGAACGCTTATGACTATATAAACCGCTTGCCTGTCAAAGACTCTTGGTTACCCCGCAATGACAGAACGCCGTGTGGCTCTACTTGGGTCCAGCAAGCAAGCTACGACGACAAGGCGAGCCCCTAAAGTGCTCTGCACTTAAAACAGGTAGCAGGGGTTTAACTGTATGTCAGCATTCGACTGATATGATGGAACGCTACTAGAGGCCCCACTATGATAGCCCGCTCATGTTCGTTCGCACTGGCATTGGTGGGTGGCCGCCAATTACACAGAGAATTTTCTGTGACATCGTAGAGGCGCCACCAGAAAGTGTCTGGCGTATCGCCAGGGCTCCTCCTGTTTTCCTCAATATCTCGATTATTTCTTTGGTGTTTGCAATAAAGTTGTCATCACTGTTATCGGGACGAAGCAGTCTTTGTAAAGTACCAAACTTTTGTTTTGTCTTCCTGGTCCTTTTAAAAACTGCTCCTGTGGTCGTCCTTATCGCCGTGGTGTAATAAACCATACCATATTTTTGTACGTATAACCCACACTAAAAATGCAAAAATTTCAGTGGCAAAGCAGGGGTGCGGATAATACTAGGGGTTCTTGCTTTAGTGCAGCTTTACGGACATGCACGTTGTGCAGTGAAGATGACCTTGTGTACAACAGTGAGGACTACAGCTCAAGTGATAGCTCTAGCGAGAGCAGTGACACTGAGTGAATTGTGACTTTTGCCTTGCAGCCAGTGTATTCTACTCGCTGAAGATACATTTTTTCTGTCTACATAGTATGTGTTGTGTTGTTTGAGCAGCAGTTTTGGTGCAGCCTTTCCTGTATCAAATGTGCGGGCAATACGCGAGGATCTTTTTTTTCTTTCTTTTCCGGCGGGATGTAAGTGGGGGTGTGTCGTATTCAGGGGTGGGTTATACGCGTGAAAATACGGTGTGTCCTTTTCCCCAACTGCAGGGCTACCTGCACAGCTACTGGAACAGCAACAAGCTGGAGGAGTCTGAGGCATTCCTGCGCGACTACATCCTGAACAAGCGGTACCTGGACAAGCACCACTTGCCCCCGACAAGGCTCGACGAACAGGAAGACCTGAGCGAAGATGAAGCCACCCTGCAGGAGCAGGAGCTCTTCGAGCACAAGTTCAACTACCGCTTCGAGGAGCCCGACACGGAGTTTGTGAGTGCAGAGCATCCCATGGCTTCTTTCTTCTCTGCCGCGTACCTTGTGGGAGTTGGTGCACCACTGCGAAACTGTCGCAAACAGTTTGTCAATTGAAGCTTGTGCTCACAGACTGTACTACACTTTAATGTGGTGGAATTCTTAGGCGGTCCTCCCGCGGGAATCTGCCTATCTGCATTGTGTTATGCAGTGGTATAACATGGCCATGAGAAGGATAAGAATGGGGTGGATTGTATTTGGTAGGCATTCTCAGATAATGAATGGCAGCCTAGCATTGTCCCTGAAGAAGAAAGTGTATGACAGCTGCATCTTACCGGTACTCACCTACGGGGCAGAAACTTGGAGGCTCACTAAGAGAGGGTTCAACTTAAATTGAGGACAAATCAGCGAGCAATGGAACGGAAGATGATAGGTGTAACATCAAGGGACAAGAAGAGAGGTCAGGGAACAAACGCGTGTTAGGGAATTTTAGTAGACGTTACGAAGAAGAAATGGGCGTGGGCAAGGCAAGTTGACCGTTGGTCATTAAGGGCAGCAGAGTGGATCCCTAGAGAAGGCAAGCGTGGCAGGGGGGGGGGGGGGGGGCAGAAAGTTAGATGGGCAGATGAGATCAAGAAGTTTGCGGGAATAAATTAATCACAGTTAGCACAGGAACGGGTCAGTTAGAGATCTATGGGAGAGGCCTTTGCACTGTAGCGGGTGTAGATAGGATGATGATGATGATGATGATGATACATGGCCATATGGGGTATTTAATTAAAGGCCCTTTCATAATAGGCCTTAGGGCCTCCATACATAGAGGTGCATGTGTGGAGATGATCCTGTCGAAAGAATGCCCAGGCACCACTGTCTGACGATGACCACCTGGGAGTGTCCACAATTTCTTTTTTGTTTAAAAGTAAAAGTTCCGTGCGTACATTTTCTGGATCCGATGCCATCTCACTTCCTGGGCATTTTTCTGAACTGCGTTTGAGAGCTTATTGCGAAACCACAGTATGTTGCGATTATGGTGGTACTGAAAGATGCGGTTTGCCTGGATGCGTATATATTTCATCTGTGAGAGTTGCAGCCTTTGTGGATCGGATTGAAATGGCAACAGCATTTAGTTGTTGCGTCAACGGCGGTATGGAGAGTACAGAGCGTTGCCCAAGCCGTGGTAAAAGTGGGTGGGGGTGGTATTGAGTGTGGGGACATCTGTGGGCAACAATCTGGTTTACTGTGAATGCCTGTTTTGTATCTCTTTGTCACGGGGCCTCTAATCTGGTTGCAGGACATTTTGGTGATCTAGCTTTGAGTTGTTATCATGGCTGCTGGTGTTTAAACTGGTTGCTATCTTAGACATTTTTGCCTTGTAAGGAGATTCATGTGTGTTATGTTGTGTACTAACGAGTCCCTTGGGGTTTTCAGAAACTGTTGCTACACGTTGTCACAGGCGGATTTCTTGTTTTCTGGCAGCTTAATTTGCACGTGTGCTTTTCTCCATGTAATAACAGATCAAGAAGTACCCCCGAACGATGCAAGACTCGCTGCGAAGAAAAGATGATCGACGGAAGGTCAAGAGGCAGGAAGTGCGGGAAAGGAAAATACAGGTGGGCTGACTTTGCTGTCATCACTCTGTGCACTGAATGCAGCCCTAAGCTGCTTAGGGCATCCTCTAACAAACTAGGAGAGAACCAGTAGGTCATGGTTCAATTGTGTTGAATTTATCTTCTCAGAACACATGATTGTCTACAAAAGAAGTCGTGCAGGGAAGTGTGTGCGAGTTGCAAAAAGCATGTGCTATGTCAAGTGCACGCTTGCTGTCTGTTCTGCTTTAGTAGTCCTACACCAACAGCCCAGTTTTGTGCACTCTTACGCTATTTTGTTTGTCTAGCGCTGGTCCCAACATCTGACAGGGGCTGGGTTCTTTTGCATGCAAAAATTCAGGAACCCCAGAGGGAATAAAAATCAACTAAGGGGTCCTCCCTCTGCAGTCATTGCTTTTATCTTTTACTTGTGTCATTTAATGGGAGATAATTGGACCATTTCGGCGTTTCATTGAAGCTTTCCTGAACCCCGAGCTACCAGCAACCTATTCTTGAAAATGTTGCAGTGAATTCTGAACAAAACAGTATCTGGCTTTCATTGGTAGCCGTGAAGTGTACGCTCTCCTGTGTGAAAAGTGACTGCGAAATGGCTCGTTGTCTGTTAGATTATTGATTATGACGCTTAACGCGCTGACGCTACACAGGCCTTCGATGAGGCGCGCAGGGCTCCGGATTAATTTTGGCCAGCTGGGGATCTTTAATGTGCACGGAAATCTGATAAACACAGGTGTTTTCGCTTTTCGCTTCCATCAGAAAAGCGGAAACGGCGTCCGGGAATCGAATTCATGTCCTTGGGCTCAGCAGCACAACGCCTTAGCCACTGAGACACCGCGGCGAGTCCGGTTGTCTGTTAGGGCCAAGATTTGTGGGCTGACAGGAAATGTCGACGCTGCTAAGTGTCCACCGTGGAGAACACTGTTGTCCTCCGTGGAGAACTGTTAGCCTCTGCTGGATCATCCTGACCGGATCTGTGCTGTCGCAATGTGGGGGATTGCGTAGCATCTAAATGTGGGGTGGCCGCGCATGCACAGGAGAAAGAGCAGAAGCGGGAGGAGATCAACCGGCTGAAGGCGCTCAAGAAGAAGGAGATCCTCGAGAAGCTCGAGAGGCTCAAGGAGGTCACGGGGAACGACCAGGTCGGCTTCGCGGACGTCGACATTGAAGGAGACTTCGACCCGGCAGAGCACGATCGGCGCATGAGCGTACGTACTACCGAGAACGGTTCGCAGCCCTCTGAACGTTGCCCGACTTGCTGATAAGTGTTCGTGGTGCTTGTTCAGGGCTGTTGGGGGGTACAGCCTACAGATTTTTATACTGCACTTTTAAGTGCAGTGCACTTTAGGGGCTCACCTTGTCGTCGTAGCTCGCTCGCTGGACCCAATAGGCTCACATGGCATTCCGTCGTCGCAACGTAACCCAGAGGCTTTTCAAAAGCCAAGCATTTTATATAGTTGTAAGCGTTCAAAACTCGTGAACTGGTGGAGCTTGTCATACATTTCCCCGTTGCTTAGCGCAAAGAAAGCTGCAGGTACATTTGAGGCAAAATATATGCAATTAACTGGCAGTGCCCGCGTTCATTTAGTTAGGAATGCTGGTTGAATTGGCTTTTATGATAGTAAGGGGAAAAAAGTGGCACTGCAATACCGGCACATGCGAAAGGAAAAGCAAGCACAAAGAGAACAGAACTCCCGCTGGTGCAGTTTCAGGCAGGGGGCGCGCGAGCACTGCGAAAGTGAGAAATTTGAAATGCATTGTATGGTAGCAGTGAGTGGATAACAGCGCTGCAGCCCATTATGGTGAATCACTGCTCTGCACTTCCGACAGCTTTCGCATTGAATGGAATGGCTTTATTTATTTATTTATTTATTTATTTAATTATTTATTTTATTTATTTATTGGGGGGGGGGGGTTATCTCTCCTTTTGTACCACACATGTTTGCAAGGGACAATCTCTCAGTTAAAATATCTTCAGCTTTTAGTGCCTTTTTAAAGGATTTTTTTACAGTGATTTGCATTTACACTATTATAACGATTAAATGCCTTAACAAGGCTATAATCTGTTCATGTTGCAGGACTTAGGAAAGCATTCTTACACATGACGTCGTAATGCACTGCAGCTGTTGCTCTTGGTAGCCTGTCGGTACTGGGGCTCCAAAGTGAGCTTGTTGAAATTGCACTTGTGGCTGCATTGTGTAGTTTAATCCATGTTATTCACAACGTGGCTGTTTAACTCAAGTCTTAGAGCTGTGGCTAATCTCTAATAGATGGCGAAAGAGGAAACACTGTTTGCAGTCTTTGCACCAACTACCGTGGGGATGTTTCACTTTTTTTGCACTTTCTTTCCATGCAATGTTAGCCTTCAAAACATACACGTTGATTCTTTGCAATTCCGTAGTTGATATCGACCTTTTGTTTGTTCACAAACAGTTTGTACAAGTTAAACCCGCTAGGAACCGCTAAATTTAGCCATTCAACTAAATTTAACCGGTGTGTTATCGTAAGGGAAGCAAGCAAGTCAGAGCGGAAGACAGTGCGCAGGAAACGGTTCTTCCGAATGCACTTTCTTGTTGAAAACTGCTGCGTTTGATCTGGTAAAGTAATTAGGCAATGTTTATATAGGTCACTTCAGTGTGCACCTTTGTCACAAAATGTGCAGCTATGGGCCCAGCCTCTGATGAACACAGATATGTGTGGCACGTAGTCGGACTTTAGATATGGAATGGCCAACATTTTGTAAATAGTTCACATCACCCTTAACCATGGTTGATGCCATTTTCTCGGCCACCACGCAACACCTTTAACTTGTGTCAGAGGTGTTGCTTGCTCCTAGTAATTGCCTGGCAGCATCTTACAGCTGTGTGCAGGAATGTTATGCGTGCCTTGAATAATGAAAATACGGTGTTACCTTACGAAAACCACCGAAACTAAGAACCTTTTCTCTGTAGCTGCATTTAATCGAGAAAGAAAATGTGGAGGTTCGGATTTGCAAATGCAAGCATTTTGGAGTGGCGGGGCATTTTAAGGCTATTGTCGTTATCAAAATCATAGAAATCGCATTTGTAAGGCTCTGCTCATGTCCCCGCCATAGAACTGAATAAAGCTGCAGAACACATGCAAAAAATGCTTGAGGAACTACAATCAGAAAGCACGGCCGTGGGGCTAAAAATGAATGTGAATAAATCTAAAGTAATGAGGAATAAGCATGCCGAAAGCTCCCTCTTCAGTTTAGGAAAAGAAACGCTACAAGAAGTAAAAGAATACTTGGACAGATGGTTGGTGCTGACCCCAACCCCGAAAGAGAAATTTGGCGCAGAATAGGTATGGGATTGAGGAGCTTTCGGCAAGCACTCCGAAATAATGCACAGTAAGCAACCTCTGCCACTCCAAAGAAAAATCTACTACCATGATGTATGGAGCTGAAACTTGGCGCCTTACTAAACAACCGGAAAGCAAACTTAGGTCGGCTCAACGGGCCATGGAACGAATTATGTTAGGAATAACACTCAGGAACAAAAAAAACGAGCTTCCTGGATCAGGGAACAAACTAGAGCAGATGATATCATAGTTCGAATAAAGAAAAAAGAAATGGACTTGGGCTGGCCATATAGTGAGACGAACCGACTACCAGTGGACAATTAGGGTAACTGAGTGGATACCAAGAGATGGGGTTAGAAGAAGGGGAAGGCCAGTAACCCGATGGAGAGATGAAGGAAGGGAATTCGGGGATAAACTGTGGTCTTCAGCAGCGCAGGACAGGAGAAGTTGGAGGTCAGTGGGAGAAGCCTTCGTCCTGCAGTGGACCTGTTGATAATGATCATTAGCAGGCTTCATTTGATTTGGTTAATGCAGTCGAATCCCGCTACAACGAAATTGACGGGACGTGCGAAAAATTTCGTTGAAGCGAAAATTCGTTGAGGCGAAATGTGCCCCAACACACCACGGAAAGGCCAGAAAAATAGCCCCGTGCGTTTCCGCAACATTGGCAGCATAATACAATGTTTAGAAAAAGGAGTGACGCGCAATAACTCATGTTTATTAGGATAACAAACATACCAATGGTTATCTGTTTTTTCACCACCCAAAGAACGCGTTACGGAGGGGGGTGAAGATATGCAGGCGCAAAACGTATCGCTGTACAACAAGGCGTGTCCACCGAGCTGATTACTTGCAGATAGCTGCTAGGCCGTGGGAAGCCCCCCTCTCGCTTGTGGCAGGAGCAGTGCCGTTATCTTATCCTCTGACAGGGCACGGCAGCTACTGACCTTGGCAGGCAAGACGCGCGCGCTTGCATTTAACATGACCGCGCGCTCGCGACTAAGATAGGATGACTAGGCTTCAAGACCAAACGCGCAAACATGATTTTCGCTCTTGGCTATGAAGAATGGTAGAAGGAAAACGGCAAGGACAGCTGCTCACAACGCATACATGACGGCACCGCGCCAGCAGCGGAGCACATTCATGCAATTTCAACTGGATACGGATTGGCTGTAGCTCTGGGGCTCCGCCTTGGCGAAGCGGGCCTGCGCCTCGTGTAAAGACGGCCAGCCACATCGTTATCACCATCAAGCAATGGCGTGCGCCTATGAGTTATTTTTTGTTTTGTTTTGGGTGGCGGTGTGGTCGCAACGCGAATTTTCGGTGAAACTAAGCGTCCTGAATGTATAAAAAGTTACAGATAGCTGGCGCTATGCTTATTTTATTGTAAAATAATTGTTCAAACCCAGCCCAAATCATCGAAAATTTCGTTGAAGCGAAAGCAAGCCTGACAAATGGTTCGTTGTGGCGAGGACTTTGTTGCATTGACTTCTATGGCTAGCTGACGGGGAATTGGAAATATTTCGTTGAAGCGGAAATTTCGTTGAAGCGGCGTTCGTTGTAGCGGGGTTCGACTGTGGTTCTAATTTCAAAATTAAGTTTTAAATTCAACGCCATAGTTTCACCACAAGACTTTGCATTGTGGCGAGCACAACCCGCTATCTGTTTCCCAAAAACTTAATTGCACGACAACAATGTGATCGACGCAAGTGTAGGGAGATAAATGTAATGGAAAGACTATTACTTTCAAACGTACAGAAACAATGTGTCTTCTTTGGTTCCGGCGTTCCCCACCAAAAGCTTCTTTTCACAGTTGAGGGTTAAGCTCCCTGTCTGCATCCAACCCTCGCAGGTGCTCTATGGTGCGTCCCGGGTTTTGGGTTTCATGGCTTTCTGGTCTTGCTCCTTTTACTTTACCGTTAAGCTTGAGGTTGTTGGTTACTCAACCAATGATACTGTGCTGTTCTTAGTTCTGTGGTAGGCTTCATACAATATTAGGTTAGTTCAATGTTGCAGTGCAATTTGGAAAGGCGCATTTTGATGAGTAACCGTTTTTTATTTTTCATTCTTACTCCTGGTTTCCAGGCTATATTCAACAATGAGTACTACGACCAGGAAGCTGAGGAAGTGAAGCCAGAGGATCCCTTAGATGAGGAGGTGGGGGGTAAGTGAGCGCACTTCTATATATTCGGGAACGTGTATGCTCTATTTCTTGAAAACTAGAGTTCAGTGAGCCACTTGCTCCAATTTCTGTTGGGCCAGGCTGTTGTGCAGAAGTGCATATGAATTTACATTACAGAGCAGAATTTGTAGCTGTGTTGCGGCATGGCGTTGCAGAGAGAGTCTGAGCTACCAAATTTTCGCGCGTATAACGCACCTCAGTGTCACGCCTAGAACACAGAGCAAGTTCAAGACAGGAGGAAAAAAATTGCCCACGTTTCTGCTCCTTTCGTTGCAAATGTCGACGAAAGACGATAGTCGACTGGCTCCCCTGGCAAGTCAACGCCCCCTTCTCTTTCCCGCTCACCTCTCATGCTGGTCCTCTCCTGTCTCGTTTCTCCCAAGATAACACGCTAGAGGTTTGCTCAAGTAAACTTAACTTTACCGCGTTCCACTGCTCCAAATCAGGTGCCTCGATGCCAGTGCTGCCGTACGGTGGAAATGCGCATGAATCGAGGCACCCTACTGCGTTTATAGAACCATGCTGCGTGGAACCTATCTAGTGGTACCTTTTGTTGCTATTGCCGTTTGATTTTTTAAAATGCCACCAAGTAGCGCGTGCATCAGCGGGCGTCAGTTTTCTGCAGTTGATGGTGATGCACAAAGAACACATTACCTGAGAATGAAAGATTCCACAAAAAAAAAGAAAAAAAGAGAAGAGAGAGAAACAATGCTGTACAGCAAGGTGTATCCGCTAAGTGGTTACTTGTAGATGGTTGCTAGGTTTTCAGAAGCTCCCCTCTTGACGTGCCAGGGGCAGCGCCTGTTATTTCATTCTCAGTGACACAGCGCATCTGACTGGAACAGCTAGGCTGCCCGCAATAAAGGTGGGATGGCGCCACATTCACAATTCAAACTAAAACCTTATTTTCTTTTAACATTAAGCTGGCTAGAGTAGAGCAGGAGGAAAAAGAAACAAAAATTAGAAAGCATCTTTCGTGGCTGGAATGACATGGATCTGAGTAGGTTTCAAATTGAACAATGTTGCATATTTTGTCTTCATAGCTCGTTTAAGATTTGTCAATTACCGTATTTTTACGTGTATAACCCACCCCTGGATATAATCCGCACCCGCACTTTCAGCCCACCAGAAAAGAAAAAAGAAACCTCGCGTATTGCTTGCACACTGACTGCAAGGCGAAAGTCCCAATTCACTCAGTGTCACTGCTCTCGCTAGAGCTATCACTTGAGCCAGAGTCTTCAGTGTTGTACACAAAGTCATCTTCATGGCACAACGCGCAGTGCCGTGAAGCTGCACTAAAGAAAAAAGCCCCTCGTATTATCCGCACCACTGCTTTGCCACTGAAAATTTCAAATTTTTGCTGCAGGTTATGTGCACGAAAATACGGTATTGGTGCGGGTTATACGTGCGGAATTGCGGTACCAGTATCTGCCGCCGTGCGCGTCTGAAACAAACGTTATGAAAAAAGGCCTGGAAAAAAGATGACGATGCAGAGTAGAAAGTACCCAGGGTGGCACACCTTTTTTTCGTAATGTATCAAAACCAGCTTGCCTGACTTTCCATCGTGCAGAAACTGTCGGTAATGCGTAAAATTTTTGCCCTTCCCGGAAACCTCTGATGCATTTCAGTGGAAGACTGGGACCAGTGGCAGGGAGGGGAAGGTGAAGAAGAAGGCGGAGAGGAAGGTGAATGGGCTGAGAACTACGATGACGAAGGCTACCACGGTGACGTGAGCGGTGACTACGGCGACCCGGACGTAAGTCGCTGTCGAGCAGTTTTTAAGGGAGGACACTGCTCTAAAAAAACTTTTTTAGTTTTTAAGTTAACTGTGTGAAACTTGTCAGCCTTCCTGCTTTTCCCCCAGTAATTTCAAATACAGTGTAGACCGCTTATAACGTATGTCGCGGGAGCCGCAAAAATCCGCACTATAAGCGGTACCGCACTATAACCAAAACGTGCGCGAATTCAACCAAATCGCCACCTACCTCTCAAGTCATCCTAAATTTTTTATCACCCAAACGCACAGCGCCTAAAAATGAAGAAAGGGTTTTTATTTCGTATTATTTTTAACATCAGCCGCTGCTGCCGGGTCTCGCACATTGCAAAAGCGCGGTCTTACAAACGGCGAGTGCGGCTTTAACTTCCGTTGTGTTTGTGTTTTGAAAGACCATGGCTGCGTTTTTTGCGTCTATGAAGATGCCGCAGGACATGATAAGAAAGGCCAGCGGGATTTTTTTTTTACCCCACCTTGCGTTCACGATGCCGAAGGCGGCTGCTTATCAGCGCAACGTACTGGTGGTGGAAATCTTCGCGCGGCTCGCTTGTTCGGGAAGAGCGGTGGCTTATCTGCACAACTTTCTAAAGCGTGAACCGCATGGAGCGATTTCTCGCGTAAACATGCAGCGCACGCCGCAGGCGCGACGACGCCGGCGCGGATACAACTGACGTAATGTGTACGGCGCGGTAAGAGGCGGCAACATGGCGTCGGCACTGGCCGTGGAGTTGGGCAGGCAGCTTTAGCGACCACTTCTAACCGCTCGCTGAAATGCCGCACGAGGCGCAAGCGAAGATGCTTATGCAAGAAAAGAGCTGGTAATGTGACCGCAAAGTGGAATATAAACTGCCATCCACGCTGCTTGTGAAAGCGCCCATCAAAAAATACCGCGGCTGTAAGCCTAAACTAAAGTCCCTTCATCTGATCGAGGGACTTTAGCCTAAACACCTCTGGCGCGGCTAGCCGGCTCGGAGCGCTTCGATTCTCCCGCCATTAGGTGCGCGTCTTTCCATTGGTGCAAGTCGTCAGGCTCCTCCCACTGCCACGCGAAGAAGCCACCGCGAGCGTGGAATCGTAGACGCGAGCATGAAAAAAACGCACGCGCAACGCCGATGTGCACAATTCGTGTGCGAAAACGGGCCATGCGGTTCACGAATAATAGAAACCACTTGCCACGCGCGTACGGGAGCCGGTCGCTATCAAGGTGCATCAAGCAAGGACAGTTGTGGTTATCACGTACGCGCGAACTAAAGGGTGCCTATTTTTAGCTTCTGTGTCGAAGTTAGAGGAGAGCAAGGGGTGCGCGCTGCGTCAGATGCCCGATTTCATCATTTCTTTTTTTTCTTTTGCTACCCTAAAACGATGCCCCAGCTGCGCCGGTCGATGAGCAGACCCGCCGAAAAACCGCACTATAAACGGTATTGTGCTTCGGCCAACCGCATCTTAAGGGGGGACACTGCTCTTTAAAAAACTTTTTTAATTTTTAAGTAAACTCTGTGAAACTTGTCAGTCTTGCTGATTTTCCTCCACTGATTTCAAATATGGCATTATTTCTTTTGTTGGTCAATTAGGTCCCGAGATAATTAGAGTTAATTAACCATTTTTGGAGGAACAATAGACAAAACTGTGTTGGTAAGAAAACTGTAATCTTTACATTTTCTAATACTATGAACACTGGTGAGTGCAATAAGACAATTAGTTTTTTTATGCGTCGCTTGGAACTAATTTTACGGCACGTTAAACCCTGGTGGCAACACTGGCAAGGAGCCATTTCGAGTGCCAACTGGAAACACTGAAGTTTAATGAGCATGTAAAATCAGTTCCAAGCAATGAATAAAAAAACTGATTGTCTTATTGCACTCACCAGGGTTCATAGTGTTGGAAAATGTAAAGATTACAGTTTTCTGACCAACACAGTTTTGTCTATTGTTCCTCCAAAAATGGTTAATTACCACTAATTATCTCAGGACCTAATTGACCAACTAAAAAAATAATGCCATATTTGAAATCAGTGGGGGGAAAGCAGCAAGACTGACAAGTTTCACAGAGTTTACTTAAAAATTAAAAGAAATAGTTTTAAGAGGGGTGTACCCCCTTAAGCGGTATGCTTATGCATTGAGTTCTATGGGAGGCAAACCGGTGGTCATGAAAACCCGCGTTATATCCGGTCCCGCACTATAAGCGGTTATGTTATAAATGGTCTACACTATGTATGCCATTATTTTTTTTTAGCAATTCAATTAGTTCCTAAGATAATTAGAGATAATTAACCATTTTTGGTCAAGCAATATGTGCTATGACCATTTTGGTCTTTACATTTTCCAATACTGTGAACCCTGGTGAATGCAATAAGAGAAGCAGTTTTATTATGCACCACTTGGAGCTAATTTTACAGCTCATTTGTGTTTATACACTATAATAGTTTTTTACAGCTCAATGGTGTTTGAAATGGGCATTAAAATGGTTCCTGGCCACTGGTGCCCCCAAAGTTTAATGAGCTGTGAAATTAGTTCCAAGCGGTGCGTGCATCAAGAAACCAAGAAGTTTGCAAAATCAGGGTGTAGACCTTGTGTAGGCAGTGTACGGGTCTTGAAGCTGGACAAAGGAGCCTCCTTGAGGGAGCTTTGTAGTTATTGCTGAAAAGTGTGAACGGCTAATGGTGCCGATAACTTACTGGATATCGTGAAGTCCGAACTTAATACACTCTAAGCCCATTGCAACGGACCCTCCTAATCCGGAGAAAAACATCCGCTGTAGCCGAAGTATGCAGTATCCGACCGGGGGTGGGGTTGGGGTTATATCAGCGCGAAAGTGGGTACTTCAACCGGTATTGCGTATAAATAGTACAGACACTTTGTTCTCTCTGCACTTCCTCAGCACCTCTGCACAGTGTTCGCGCGAGGGCGAAGAATCGCCTAAACGCCATTTCAAAGCCTAGCACCGGCACCTGGAAAAGGCCTAGCGCATGCGGTCAAGTGTGTAAAGACGCACGATAAACTGAGCGAATAAACCAAGAATAAAACTAGGAGCAGTTATTAACCAGCTACAAAAATCAGTCGTGGCCATCAGAATTAGCTAGGCTTCGTGACGAGGAAGAATTTCTCGAAACCGTTCGTCAAACAAATCGGATCGCTGCCTGACGTTCTCCCAAGGCAGCTGACACATTTTTTATGATTTTAGTCTGGTCAGTGAAACAGCTGGTATGAAATGATCTGATGGACAGCTGTGAAATTGAAAGTTAGACCAGTTGGATTGCGCACGGCCACCAGCAGATTCCACACAATGTATGGGAGCCAACATCCCTACTTTAGGCATTTCTTACCTTTTCACCTAACGGAACGGGAATGATGCATGTGTGGGAATAATAAAGACCGAACTTCACTGAACCCGAGTTCCTTATTACCTAAAAAAAACTGTGAAGAGGGCAGACTCGACTCCGGGTGGACCACTTTGCGTATTCGATAGTGCTGTTGTTCCATCTCACTGGAGTCGCGTTTATCGGCAGCGGCCTTGTTCTTGACGGTCGAGCGATTCGTCTGCTTAGACAGGCCTGTACTTCTGGAGATGTCGGCCTGTTTTTCTCCATGTTCAACAGCGTTAATTTTGCTTACTTTATCCGACAGTAAAATCAGCTACCCTGCGCTCATGCCGCTGGTCGCACAAAAAAAAAAAAAGAAAAAAACAAGGCTACTAGCACTAGCTTGGCTGCGCGAACAACATGGCTACCAACAATGTGGCCAGACATAACAGTTTTCTTGCCAAACTAAACAAAGAAAAACCATATTGGGTACCGGCCCCACAGAAGTCCGCTATAAACATTCAGTCAAAACAATTTTTGCCTAAAATTTAGTCTACTGGAGCCGATAGTCTGCTCTAGCCAGGTCCGTTGTGAGCGGAGTGGACTCCATTTAAAATGCATGGGGACCAAACAAACCAACAGAAATGGTCTGTTGTAACCGGAAGTCCATTGTTGCCGGATCCGCCGTAACGAGCGTAGACTGTAGTCATATTTTGCCACTGTTGTGCTATAAAATCGGTGTTCATTGGATAAATCCGAATCGGTGAAAATTTTCTCCGGCAGGTGTTTTTCAAATTTTTTTGGATTCATCCGAAAACCCAAAGCCCTACCTTTGACCGTTCCTGCTTTCCTGGCTTTGCTGTCTGATAGCACGCGTCTTGCCTCCTGTCCCGCTCTTTCAGGAGTCTGAATGGACAAGCGAAGAAATAAAAAGGTGGCGAAAGAAGTCCCACTTTGCCAAGGTCATCAGCCGCAAGAAGCCAGTGTTCAACCCGTGTAAGAATCTTTTTTCTTTATGCTGAAATTTCCGCCCGTGTGGTAAACACCGTAGTTCCTGCTGCGAAAAACCAAAATTCAAAAAAGCGGTGGCACAGGGGCACATGTTGCCTTCTGGGCAACTGGTACTAACGCTAGAGCTGTATTTAGTACAAGGTTCTATTAGCTTTGCACCACAGCTGATTGCAGACGGCAGGATCTTTGTTGCTTTCGTATACCAGCCAAACTTTGTTTCCATTTGAGCTAAAACTTTAGTCTGTTTCTTCTGTATGGGTGACGATCATGCCAAGTTGCGCCCAAAGCCGAATCCAAGGCCAAAGCCAAAACCAGAAGTTTTAATAGCAAGAGCTGGAATGTATTTAGCGCGCTAAAAATTTTTCAGCTTGCCAAATGTACCACACCCTTGTGACTGTCCTACATCAGTAGGACTTTGGGGAGCCATCATAATTACAAATCAGTCGGCCAGCCAAGAGGAAAACAGGAGGCTGCCTAAGCAGTTGTGTGGGCTATACTGTCGGATGTCTAGTTTTACCCATGCAGCGGTGTAGTATTGCGAGAGTGATAGCGCCCTAACAAAACACCTTTGCACAGGTGTGTGTTGGCTCACTTTATTCTCAAAGTGTACACTCTCGCAGAATCATTCACCACGTTTATCTTGGCAGAACTACATCTGGATGAAGGTGCTCCTTACACGAGTACAGTCTAGTCCACTTATAACAATACTCAAGTTCGAAGGAAATTTCGTCGTTATAAAGTGGGTTGCAAAAAAAAAATAGACAAAACAGAGATCAAAACATTTTATTTGCATCCAAGCAAAGTTATACTGCTACTTATTTACAGAAACGGTGCCATAGTCTGTCAGCTCCGTTTGCTTCACACAAAGCTAGCGTATATCTTTTTCAAGAGCACTTAGGTGCTCCACATAGCTGAGCGAGAGGTCCTTGGCGGAAACTATACCCTGAGGGCCCTGCAGGCCCTGTGCAATGGGCCTGCAGTGAACTGCCTGAGTGGGCTGCTCAATTGCATTGTCAGAGTTGTCACTGTAAACTGTAACCGCTGTCTGCAGCACATATCCGTGCAACAATCGCCTCTTCAGTGAGGCACTTGAACATTTCCTAAGCATCGGCCCTGACGTCCTTTCTGTGGAAAAACGGAGGCAGTTGAACCCAGTCAAACTCAAAGCGGTGTACACGTGACACCAAAGGCCAATGCACGAGCGAGCAGCACGAGCCAACACCCTCTCTATTTTTCTTGAGAGGATGTTGAGCAAGTGAGTGAGTGCGAGGACGAGTCAAGGCGGCAGAGACCGGGAAGGAGGTTCGAGAGGAAGACTGCTCTCCTCTCGCTTCCCTGTAAGCGGTGCAGTTGACTTGTTTTGTGAGAGGTTGACGGCAGCCACGCATGGCGGGCCACATTACCATGCCGTCAGCGCGGAGAGCCGGTGGAGCTCGCATCTTGTAATCTTGCTGTAATCGGATTCAATCGTTACATTCAACATCGTGTCACTGGAGCATTGTAATAAGCGGTCCATTTTACCATAAACCGCATAGAAAAGTGAGCGGTGCCATAGTTGTTCATCGTTATATCCGGTATATTGTTATAAACGGTATCGTTATAAGTGGGCTCGACTGTACACCCTTAAAAAGTACAAATGTATTGCTTACTTTATTCCTATCGTGTACGCAGTTAATGAAATGTTCCTCACTTTATCCTTGTGAAAGTTTACCTGGACAGAGGTGTTATCCTTACTAGTGGAATATATCTACCCAAAGGTGTTTTTCCAACAGATATTATCCTAAAAATATCAGCTGAAGGGAGGGTTGCTCGACGGTAGGGGTTGTTTCGTTCACCCAAACCAGTGGCTGTAACTCCAAGATTTTTTTAATGTAACTCTCTGTGAATGATGCTGAACTCATTGCTGTCAGCATGCCAGTGGAAGGAGGTGCAGTGTTGTAAAAGTGAGACCGGTGTCAGCAAGAACCCAAACTAGATTCGAGTTATCAACTTCAGGATCAATACTTTAATGTTCGGTTATTGCATTTTATCGCTGGTAAAAGCCGCAAGCCACTCCTGTAGGGTGGGCATGTTGAGTGCCTACTTCGCCGTCAAAAACGGGAAATAATGCACATTCATAGGGATGTAGCTGCAGTGTTCCTCATGTTCGACAGTGCACATGCTTAAAGCAAAACTCTAGCATCTACTTCTACTGTAAGATATGTGATCTCTTGGAGTGTCCAAGAATATAAAAGAAAAGACTGTATCGAAAAAGTGGTGTGTCCAAAAAAAAAAATTTAAAAACGAGAAAGACAAAAGGAAAAACAGTTCACAAAAGGCAACACTTCAAATAGACATCTCTAGCTTGTTTTCCTTAGTCTTTATTTTACCCCTCTCGCTCCCCTTCTTTTTCTCGGAAATTGTACATGTACTCATTTGTTCCAAACATGCAATGGCTGCAAGACGGCTGTAACGCTAAGCTGGCACCTAGAATAGTACCCCTGTCACACAGGCACTTTCAATCAAGGTTTGAAGCAAAGTGGGATTGACTCTTCAAGTGCGTTCGACGCATTGCCTCTGCTACACGGCATGTGTCAATCCCGATTGAGAAATAATGCTCACGTACGCCATATGGTGCCAGAAAAAAAGATATTTTTCTGCTGGCGTCGGGTGACTTTGCACCGCCGTAGCCAATATCAGCCGAATCCACAGCCGTGCAAACATTCGTTGTAGCGCAGTTGTTTGTAGCAGTCGGAGCAACGTTTTGTGTGGCGGTCTGCAGACACTTTTGCAACGACGGCTTCCACCGTGTTTTCTCTTCACATACTGCAATCTCTTGACAATACTGCAAGAACTAGCAAAAGACTGCTGTACTCGATACAGCTGCTACACTACACGGCCGCCGGTGACCGTGGTGACCCCATTTTTGTTTTTTGGTTGGATTTACCCGTGGTGTTGAGAGTGTACAAATGCAATTTTGTGAAAAGTAGGTATAGTGAACTACGTAAATTTATGGCATGCTTGTTTGAGTCAAGTTATTTAATACAATTTGTGGCATTATTTAAAGTTGCTACCTTCTATGGCGTTACTCAGCGGAAACGAAAGTATTGTTTCCTTTCAATTGTGCTTGGAAACCTCGATCGTGCTTGAACTCGATCCAGATCGACTCAATCGTGATTGAAAGTGCCTGTGCGACACGGCTATAGGATTCATAATGGCAAGGACACGTTTTCTCCTTTTCTTCTTGCAGCTGACAAGACATTTGAAGAGTACTTTGACGAGTACTACAAGCTCGACTTTGAGGACATCGTCGGAGGAATGCCCACACGCTTTCGGTATCGATCCGTCGTGCCCAACGATTTCGGCCTCACCACGGAAGAGGTGGGGGAGAATTCGCGCTGTCTGTGTGTCCGGGCATAAAGTTTTTGACGCCGTCTCAAATGCCTATACCATCTCGTTCCAGATTCTTTCGGCAAAAGACAAAGAGCTCAATCGCTGGTGTTCTGTCAAGAAAACATGTCAGCACAGGTGAGCGATCGACAGTGTTTTGTTTATGCACGGCCGGACTCGACTCTGCTCCTCCCGCGCTCCCCTTACGGCCTTCGCATTGGGGCGTCTTGCTGCCTGCCGCCACAAGTTGGGGGTGGCGCTGCTAGGTCATTGTCACCGCCGCTGCCTCCAAGCGTAAAAGTTTTTTTTTTTGATCCACATAATTCAGCTCGGTCGTTGCATGTGATAAGGTTAAAAGGTTATAGTCGACCTCTGGGAGCACCGCTTACCCAGTCGCAACCATTCTGGCAGCTTACCCGGATTTTCGCACATGCGTGTTGTGACAAGTAACAGTAATCCATTACAGCACACAAAATTCAGAGACAGAAAAAGAAGTATTTATTTAGTCGTAAGGTTGACTAGAACTTGAATAAAAAACAATTTCTGTGTGAGGTGAGCACAAATACTTTTTTCTTTCAAACCCACGCTAGCAATATAAATTAACACAAATAACACAAATGCATGTTACAAATAAAGCGAACCTCCATAACATACTCATCACAGTTTGAAATATTTTCTAGACGGCTTGTGCACATACGCAAGGGGTTTTTCATTTCTGTCGCTCACCATCTTGGTGTAGTTAACCAGAAGAAGTCGGATGAATTTGTCCGCAATTAAACGAGCTGTGCGCCTTGCTTGGCTGCTGTCTACACCCTCTGGGCATAGGAGGATGGGTGATTGTTCGAGGTGTGGGGTAACCAGAAGTTGCAGCACTTCATGCACCTTTGTACGTGAAAGTTTGCTAGCAGCTTTTTCAAAGAAAGTAACAATGTTGGCCAACAGTGTCAAAAACATCCGGTTTGTGTAGTGGAGCGCACTTTTGTCCTGGCTGTGCAGCAGAACATACAAAGGATCAGCTTTGTTTGTAGTCATCAGCATCGTAACACAAGCATCACACTCAAACTCACTGACGAGTTTCATGATGTATCCACCAACATACACCAGACCAGAGTACGTGACAGACTGCGATGGATCACACAGCTGCCCCTTCAGGTTCTCGAGGTCTGCAATCACTTCTTGTGGCACACTCAGCGCTAGCTCCTCCGCATCAGTGTCCTCCACTTCCATTTGCTTTGAACAGAGGGCTTTGCCCTTCACAATGTTGTCAAGGGCTACCGTCACTGAACTTGCATCTAGCACGTTGTTGCCCCCACACATGGACCTTAGCCGGCCAAATAGTGCCTCCACAGGGTCACTGTTGAAGTTCTTGGTAGAGACGTACTTGACACCACTTCTTAAAAGGAACCGTGTTGCGTCCACTGTGGCCCTCGACGTAAACAGCAAAGCATGGAACGTTTGCTCTGTGAATGCACCTTTTCCTGATGCAAGCGAGGCATCTTGTACCTCGTTTATGTAGTCGGTGAACTCCTTTTCAAGCCACAGGAGTCTAGGGTCATCCTTGTTAGATATTGGCCTCTTGTGGTCACTCCCTTTGTATATTGTGTCATGAACGTCGAACCACTGTTTCATCATGTTCATGAAGAAAATGGTTTGGCTGGCTCCCCTGTAACTGTAGAGACTGGGGTCCCCACCACAGTTCTCTTTGAGATGACACAAGGCCGCAGTTACCTGCAGAGAAAATACTTGAACTGCCCGAAGCACGTTCATCTTCTCCAAGTTTGATGGATAAATATGTTTCCTGGTCAAGTTTCGTGCCAGTTTTACAGTTTTGTCCTTCTGAAAGTCGTACAGCTTTTGGACAAACGTTCCAGAGATGACCCCAATGCTGTCATGAAGCTCACGTTTCAGGAATTGGCTGCGCACGTTCTTGAGCACATGGCAAGGGTAAAAACTCAGAAACATGACCCTATTTGGATCGTGTGGGTGAGCGACAACAGTTGACAAATGCCCATTACCCATGTGCGTAAACATAGTTACGTTTGCAG
Source organism: Haemaphysalis longicornis (assembly GCF_048455015.1). Classification (NCBI taxonomy): domain Eukaryota; kingdom Metazoa; phylum Arthropoda; class Arachnida; order Ixodida; family Ixodidae; genus Haemaphysalis; species Haemaphysalis longicornis. Next base: position 64,896,308 of record NW_027526225.1, on the reverse strand, counting down.
AGTAGTTGTCCGTCACGATTCTGACAATCAGGAATCCACACGATTCCAGTGCAGCGATTACCTCTTTGGTCCATGCAAACAAGTCCCTACCGCTTAGCTGCTTCTTGAAGTAGTAGGCACAAGGAACCTTGTAGGAATTGGTGACATTGTGGAGAACGAAGCACAATACTCTGTTTGCAAGAGCCTCACCTGAGGTGCGTGCTGCACTGTTAACAGGCTTGTCCTTGAAACCATAAACAGCGTCGGCCTTCCTGTCGTAGGCACACTTTGGCTTAATGGAAGCTTCTTCCACAATCAAAGATGCCATGTGCTGCTTGTTGCTCAGCATGGAGGCCTCAAGAAGCAGCCTTTCTCTCATGGCATTGCTCATGCCTGAAGGTGTTGGGCTTGGACCCAAGTACCTTTGAAGTGTACGTTTCGCTGGAAGTGTCAAAAGGTCAGATGTTCATGCGTGATTGTAGCCTTTTAGTGAAATAAAGCGCCAAATCACGCACCTTCTTATAACTTCCTCTGAATAACTGGGTCGCTCCATGCCATAGACCTCAATCTGGTGGCGGAGAAAAACAGCTTTCTTGTCACCATTCTGTGTATCGGTTACAATCTTTTTGACTGCAGTGCAGTGTTTGTCTTCGTGAAAAAGTTCCACCTTTTCTTGCTCTCTGGCAAGTTGTTGGGCGAGACTTCTGCATTTTGAGCGCTGATAGGCAACCTGTGATCGAAGCCTTTTTACAATCGTTAGGTAACGACTTGCTAGCTTAGCATCGTTATTGCTGGTTTGCGTGGAAGTGCTACACCTTTCATCGGTAAACTCCTCTAGCGGAGCACACTTCCCATAGGTAGACGGCGGACGGCGGTGACTCCGCTTTCCGCTTAGTCGGCTGGCGAGGAGCCGAGGTGGCCGAGGGGCCACGAGCTGCAGGTTCTTTACGTGGCCTCTTCGTAGCCAGGACCATATACGAAGGATACTGATCGAAGACCGTGGGATGACGACCGATGGACTGTGGGAGTGGGATACTGATCGAAGACTCCTGGACGCAATTTCCGGATACAACATCCGGGAACAGTCACTTTCCGTGAAGTGTTTGCTGCACACTACAGTCGATTCGTACTTGTCATTGATGACGAGGTTTTCACGGGAAACATTTTTCCTCCGCTTCGAACACAGTTCCTCATGGCTAGGAAATTGGTGGTACGACACACCCGGTGTCTTCCCTTGCTGTGACTTGCACAGCGACACGCAACAATAAACCATGGCTACACTATTGCAGTGAGCATACCTGAGCGTGTCTGAGGCATGGTTTACCCTAGGTCATCGAACGCAGTCAAAAAAAGTCAACACTCATATTGCCAACAAACAAGTCTGCGCAATGGTGTGCGCACAGGAAAGTCACGTTTTACACACCAACAACCACAAGCGTCTGTCCGGGAACAAACAGCTGCCGATGTACGTACTAAGACCCCATTCGAGATGAGCCAATCCGCACATGGCAATCGAGGAGACGGTGACGCTGGAGACGCGGCGACGCGTAGCCGGCGTCGCTACTGTGTCGCTACTGAAGCGCGTGGCACTGTGTCAAAACACAACAAAGATGCGCCACGCCATGCTGGTCTCTGTGCGCCAGCGGAGCCAGCACTGGGTCACTGCTCAAGCATGCGAAAACCTGGTCGGATTCCCCTCCTCCTCCTCCGTTATTGCCTTTCACACCCCATCACTCTCTGCATTCTCGTCACCATGCGGCTATCCCCATGCTAGCACAGCAAACAGATGTTGAAGGTGACCCAGGCCACCAAGTGGCGCCACCTTCCTGTCGCCAAGCACAGCAGTGCATGTGAGAAGTCATTGCCAGGATCTCGTGAGAAGCACACTGGCAGGGGCACCTGTGGCGCAGCGTTCGATATATCGCATGTGCTGGTGAATGAGGATTACACACGTACAGGAGTGCTACACTCTTGCACGGGATTTCCAAGGAGATGTTTAAAATGTCCCTTATATGCAATAATTTGGCATATCCAAGTTTTATATATCTGGGATCGACTATAGCAGTTTGCATATATTGATCAAGATTGACCAGGATTGACCAAGAACAGGTGGTAGCTGTGAGCCACATGCTACAGTTTCTAAGGCAGGGTGCTGACCTCAAGGATGTGGGTTCAATATTAGTAATGACTTAATTAAGTTGATGCTAAAATTTTCAACAGCCCTCTGTGGTGATCTCAAATATTTGAACTTCGACCATAGTGCCATAACATTTCAAGCAATAGCCTAGCATTTTGTAGATGTGATTTCCCAATTTATAAGTCTGCAGCGATGAGATTTCGTAGCTTTGAAGGGCATATGCATGTGTTCTGACATTCTTTCATTTAAATTCAAAAAGCAAGGAATATTGTAGCCCTGGGGAACCAGCCTATGGCTTTGTTGTTGTCCTCAGTTGTGTGGGCACGTTTCTTTCCTTGCATCCTTAGAATGCATCCTTGGAACAGCGCAAACAGGACACGGATGAGACATTAATGGGGCATCGCGCAGCAGCTATGTCCTGCTTATGTCTCATTCGCGTCTTTCTTGCGCTGTTCCAAGGACGTTGTACTAACGTGCCCAGCCAACATGTGAATTTAAATGCACCGTTCTTTTTGACACAAACGTATCTTTCTTTTACTGATTAGGACGGAAATGAGGAGAAGCAAGATTGGGAGACGTTTAAAAGGCGAGCGTCCAACATCGCCCTGAAGCGCAAGATCTTCCCCAGTTTGTTTGAGGCACCGTGAGTACTGATCAAGTGTGAAGCTGTCAGCCCTGTCGGACTTTCTTTCTCTTGGTCGGTTTTGGCATAAGCCCAAACTAATTGGTGATTTATGCATTTCAGTACTCTTGTGTTTAGCATCATTGCCTTATTTTTACAGTTCTCGACATTTCATATGATGTGCAGGAGAATTGTGTGAGCTTAGCGAAGCAAGATGGTTTTGTATTGACAGCGCGAAGGGATGAAGAGTAGGGCCGGAGCAGACTTGTACAAGCTACTGAAAAAAAAAAAAGTAACCATTTTACAGTTGCAATTATTTCACTGTAAAAGGTAACCAATTGCAATTGCAAAATAGCCTCGAAAAGTATCAAAGTCACTTTTGTGTAACCGATTACCTCCTGCGTAACATTAAAGATGAATTTTAAAAACAGGAACGCTGTTTATCTGCATTAATCACAAGAGGCTAGATAGGTTTTCTCTCTCTCTCTCTCTCTCTCTCTCTCTCTCTCTCTCTCTCTCTCTCTCTCTCTCTCTCTCTCTCTCTCTCTCTCTCTCTCTCTCTCTCTCTCTCTCTCTCCCTCTCTCTCTCTCTTCTCTCTCTCTCTCTTCTGGGAATGTAGTCTCCGATGTACCGAAACAATAGTTACCCAGGCAACAAAGCATAGTGAAGTGGCATACTAATCCTCGAGGTTCCGTGCGCAGTGATTTAGGGAAGAGAGAAAAGCGTTGATCATTTTTGCCCCGAGCTGAGTTGTTGCAGACCATCTAACCTCTCTCGCGAAAAGGAAGGGTTGAAGAACACTGTGTACCCGGTAATTTTGCAATCAATTAAAAAAAAAAGTGATTGAATTACAGCGATCGTTACTCCTTAAAGGAAGTAATTACAAATTTACAGTAAAATGTAACCGAATGCAAGTTGCGCCCGTGTTGTACGTTTCTTCCTGTGTTGTGTGTACGTTTCTGTGCAGTTTTTTACAATGAACCAGTACCAACTCGTTCAGTTCATCGTTCTTCTAAGCACATACAAGTGATTCATTACCTATAACGAGTTACGTAAAAGCTAGCAAAATGTGGCGGGGTTCAGCGGTTGTCGGTTTTTGCACTCGGCGCAACAATTGAAGGGACATCAACCTGGTTTTTGTATGGCTGGTGAAACTTCTGTCCATGGGGCGTTCCCCATCTCTTTCGATGAACAACCTGAAACTGGTCACCTCGAGAGGCTTTATAGGTATGGCACAAATTCTCAGTGAAGCTCTCAAAGCATCCTGTAGCTTACCTGAACGACGCACCTGTTCCACCAGTGGCATGACATTACCTTTTATCTGTTGTACAGCTATAATCTTCGATGGCACTTCATTGGCTATGTTTGCTTTAAAGCGAAAGTTTTCTTAGCGGGACCAGTGGCGTTCTTCCAAAAAACTACTGCATTTCTCAAAAATTTCTAGAATATCTCTGGACGCAAGCGAGAAACGGGGCTTCCATTGTGTCAAAGCGGTTACTTGAAAATTGTGAAAAAGGAACGGTTCAAGATTAGATAATACACTCATCGATCGTTAAGGAGGAGTACAATAGTATGCCTTTAGTATACTATTTAGGAGTACAATAGTATGCCTTAATAGTACACCATATGTCGGTATACATTTAGATCGTTCGTAGATGGGTTTACTTAGTGAGAAAAAATCGATTGATTCGTTCTTGGTTAGAGATTTCGATCTTTGAAAGTTTTATGATTGATGGGACGTAGTTTCGCCGAAGGTTGGACCCACTTTTAGCGAAGGTTTTGACACAGTTTCGATGCGAGACAGCTTTCGCGCTTCTCTAAACTGTTTTTAGGAAGGGGTGGTAAAGTTTTTCTCTCCTCTTTTTCAGCTCTGAGAACAAGGAAGAAGTTGCGGAACCTGAAAGTCAGCCGAAAAAACGAAGACGGAAGAAAAAGAAGGCCGGGGAAGGGGTCAGCGACACTGGAGAAGTGGAGCGCACAACAACAACAGTTCCCGAAACCTCGCCAAGAGTAGAATCCTTCAACTCGCCCAACTTTGGCAGCAATGCAGGCGGGCAAAAGCAAAAGGGGAAGAGGCCTGCCGACATGGAGACAATCTCTCGTGAGCCCGACGTTGAGCCCGTCAAGAAGTTCAAGTCAAGCCCCAAAGACGACGGCGCAAGACAAGGTGCAAAGGCGAATGGACAAACAACGGCTGGCCCCGAAACGTTGGCAAGCAAAAAGAAGAAGAAGAAGAAGAAGAAGCCGAAGGGCGGACAGGGAGCCGGCTTTGCCCAGCAGAAAAACCAAGTCCCAGCTCTGAAGGTTTCTGACAACAGACTCAAGGCTTACGGTCTCAACCCCAAGAAGCTGAAGCGACAGATGATATACGGGAAGAGAAAAGACGATTCGTAATACAGCAGGGACGCCTGAGAGATTGTCTCCTTTTTTTAACAGAAAGACAATTGAAAGGATTTGATTTTAGTGTTCGCAATAAAAGCTGTAAATAATTTCTTTGATGCCTGTGTTTATTCTGCAGTAGTAGCACAAGTTTTTCAACCTTTATTGCTTTCAAGGTAGCTAGCTAGCTCATACTGAAAAGCCATATGCGTTGTCGCAGCATCAAGCAGACAAGCATCGAACTTGCCAGAAAACTTTGACGTGAAATGCAATGCTGATATTGTTGCACTTACCTAAGCATTCTTTTTGAACCTAGGAAAAGAAACATTCAGCCCTTGGCATCTGTGCCAAGCCTATTTCTGTTGTGCGCTGCGGAAAACTAGTAGTGCACCTGGAAAGTTGGTGACACCCTTCCTTTAATTTTGAGTTGTCACTGTCATTCTGTGGTTACGCATCAAGGAACAGTTTCCTGCTATTGCACATAATTTTCGTGCAATTCTGGTCTACTCACTGTTGGCGGGTTCTACCTGCACCTTTTTAAGGCGGAATCCTTATAGTTGCTTGGTCGACTGTCAACATCCTTGAGCAAACAATCATATAAAAAGGTTCCTTTGGAAGAACAACAAGCACACAAGGCATTTCATGCAGCTCGACAGTAAGCTCAACAGTAGCATAACGGCATAAGCTCGACAGTAGCAGGAGGTGGTGGCTGCCCATGCCAGTATCCTGCAGATAAAGGGAGCAGGAGATCGGAGCTAAACTAGCGAACATGCAAGTGCAAGGCGGAAAGCAGAGGAAAGTACAACAGGAGCATGCAGAAGAAAGCAGAGTTGCAGCAAATGAGGAAATGCACTGCATCAGCGGAAGTCTGTCGACGGCAGCAACTAATTGATGTCGTTAGTATCCTCCACCTTGCTCCTTCTATCTTGGAACCAGTGGCCTAAGGCCATAACCATGTTTATGAGAAGAATGCACACTTCAGAAGGAGGCTGGAAGAGATTCAATGTTAAAGGGGTTTCTAAATGTGTTTTGAGCTCACTAAATGAACTAGTGCAATCGTTAGGTTGGGTGTTCGACGTCGTCTGTGCCAAGTATATCATTTTTGCATGCAATGGAAAGCTCACTTTCATTGTGAAGTGTGAGTAAAACCTCTTTCAGGGCCCCTTTAAAAGGGCCCTGTATGAGGTTTTGCCGATACATGGGTGTTTGCTTTTTAAAATATGGAAGTATGCGATTGCGTGCTGCAGGAAGCGCTAATTAACCAATGGCGCCGATGCGACCCGTCGGCGCTGAGTAGACGACGTTTCTCTTCACCGGAAGTGAGAGAAAAGGGCGTGCAATTTCAAGATTTCCGCTTCGTGATGCGCATGGGAGAATCGATAATGTGCATGTGGGAAGATGGCAGAGGCCAAAAAAAGCGGAGGAAAGGGTGGGAACGCAGCAACAAACTTAATTAAGTGTGAGCTTTCCACTGTGCACGCAAACACGTTATCTTGCACAGATGACGTTGACCACCCGTCCTAACGACTGCGCTAGTTCATTTAGTGTGCTCAAAACGCCTTTCCCGACCCCTGTAATAATGTAATGCGGAGTGTCAAAGCGGCCCAGTACACGGCGCAAGAAATTCTCGATGTTATGCTGACACATCAACGCCTCATGCCTCCCTCTGCCACTCGGGTTTTCAACTTCAAACCGTTTTGGAAATTACACAAGAAACCCTGTGAATTGTTTAAGATTTGCATTACGTTCGGCATGCTTAGGCATTGTAATAATTGTCTATGTTTACCTTTCTTTGTCAAAAGTGTCGCACAACTTGTCGCACAAAATGGGGCAGCCTGTGGCGATATTTGTGTACCCTGCTCAGTTACATAATCATTCGCCTTGTGTCATCCTGTGCGTCACCCCGCCAATTCTGAGGAGGCATTCCGAACATCGTGCTCAACAGAATGAATTAACGTGGTTTGTAATTGCAGATTTTCCATCACTTTTCGCCTTGTTTTCAACACGTACACAAAAGCGTCGCTAGCAGCCACTGACTGCAAAGGCACTGAAGAGAATAGGGAAGTTTACCTTCACGAACGACTACAGACAGCAAGCTGTGGTAATTAAGCGTGGCTTGCATTGGGCTGTCGACTTTAGACAAGAGAGAGAGTTCGGGCCGCGCACCAGTGAGCGAGTACGGTAATTTCACGACGCCTGACGTTGCCGAGCTTCACAAGTATGGCTCGCATATGACGACGCCCGTCTTAGAGTTCACGTAGAGTTCATAGGGCAAAGGATTCACATACGTGGAAATTGAAGGTGAAATGCAATAATAATGCAACTACTTCAGAACACCAAGAGGGAGCTCAGTACAGCAGACTCGACATTTGGGCTGTACTGAAATGTCGACCAGCTTCTCATGTTCGCTCAGAGCTCTGATAGAAGCTACGAGATGGGCTGCGTTAGAGACTCAAAACAGAAACGGAAATCACAACTGGCATGGCTTGACAAATACTGATGGCTGAATTATTCCGCTTTGCGTGAGGGGTAATCCTGCCATGTTCATGTAATTGTCGCCATTAACAGCGCTGTTCTTGTGCTTATATCTGTGTGTTTGTTGGTATTTGCTGAAATTATTGCTAGCGATATAACGCTTCTTGTATGCATGATTCATAGTCTGTAGTTTTTTTTTTAACAAAACACCTGCGCTACACATATATTTGTAGTGTAGGTGTTATCTTAAAAAGAAAACGAGAGGCTAAAGTAACGTAAATTATGTTATAACGTAAGTGCATAAATTCGATGCAGACTGCACAGAATGAGCTACATTGGCCTTGCACTGGAAGCTGCTGTACGGGCGTAGAATGCTTATATGCCAAACATTTTCTTTTGCATTTGGGACAAGAACAACTAAATGAAAAAATCTCATTCTTGCTACAGAACTGTGACCTTCCCAGAGAAAATAGTAGTTGGTACCACAGTTTTATGGCTAAATTCCTAGCTGGAACTAGCTGGTACCAGTTGGGACCAGCAAGGACCAGCTGGGCCCAAATGGGAATTTAACCAACACCACCTGGGACCAGTTACATTTTCTCTTGGGTTACCTTCGGAGTCGAGGTATGGCGATGGTCCCGGGGACGTGGGTTGGTCACAATCGGGTACACCGTGGTCCACCTGAAGTCGCTCTATATATACATGTCGCAGGGCCGCCTGGAGGGCTTGGAGCTGGGCGTGCCTGCTGCCTGTTTCGGGCAAAGGTTCTGCACCTGCGGAGCCCCGTGTGCGGACGTGTCGGATCGCGAGCACCGCGAGGGCTTTTCACTGCTCGGCCCAGAAGGTAGTGCTGGTAGCCCGTACATGCCTGGTAATGGAGATGGCTCATTGGTGTGAGTGCCCCCTGCCCTTGCCAGCAGCTGGTTCACTCCCTGTGAGATGCACGCGTTGTGGACCAGATGGGCTGGTTCATAGCCATTTGCGGCACTGTTGCGGCAATGGCAAAGCTTACGTAAAACACGTCTCTGTGGTTACCGTGCACACACAGGCTCTCCATCGTGGGCGTCAGACTTGGACTGCGATATGCGAAGGCCCTGCACGCGAGGCTGGGTGCTTGGTCGCCGCATCAACAGCCTCCTGGGATGCTGCAGAGGCGCCTGCCAGCTGGCCCCCTCTCTGCCTTCTCGACGTTGTCCAGGAGGCGCATAGGTACGATGCTCCTTTGGTGCGCTCCAGTTCCAACGTAGTGAGGCTCACCAACCCCGTATTCGGAAAGCCAACTTACCGAATGACATAAGAAATTCTTTCATAAGGGCCGTAAAAAGTAGCATGAGAGAAAGCCAGCGTGCATTTCAAAAGTCATCCATATGAGAATTCAGTGGCCTTGTCGAAGTGGAGCAGTGAGGTTCAGTTAATGCAGGAGGAACGAACCTTAGGGGGTTGTGGATAGACAAGCAAGTTGGCTAAGGCGGTGGTCTTCGAGGGGCTGGGGGATCGTGTTAACGGTGCCAGTTGAGAGTAAGCGTATTGTAGAGGGGTTGGCTGGAAGGCGAAGTGTTGCTCTGTATACCCTGCGCTGTAAAGCTTGATTGATTGTATCGCTTAACGCGCCGACGCAACGCAGGCGACGAGGCGCGTTTTTTAGGTGCGGAGCACCTTAGGACCTCACAATGTCCGTCCGCGTCCGTGCGCATAACATTAAAAATCGCGAAAAATCACACAGGCACCGGCAGGATTCGGGCCTGTGTTTGGTAGACCAGACAGAGGTAGTGTCAGTCGTCTTACCCATTGGGCTACGACCGTGAGTTAGTACCCGAGAGCCAAATGGCTTACTCCCTCGCCTGTAAGGGTGCGGAGTACCTTAGGACCTCCCAATGTCCGTCCGCGTCAATCCGTGCGCACACCACCATTAAGCGAAAATCTGTGCGGAAACTATCTAAAAGGGTACAAGAGCACTCCAAAACACTCAAAAACAGGCACTAACATAATCTAGCAACGAGAAAACGCGCAAAAGCACCGGTGTAGTCAGGTTGTGATCAAGTTGTAATACACCTGCAGTGACTGCATCGAACTACGCTAAATGGCGCTACGTGGAAACACGAGATGGCGCCGCGGTGCACCGCGTATGTAAGCGGGTTCTGAAAATCGCATGCCCTCTTCCCGCCATGGGCGGAAACGAACGACGCGTCACGCTGCTGCTAACGTCTACGAAGACAACGAGCTTCCCCGAATACGAAACCGCGGCAAGCGGAGGCAAAGTGTCTAAAATCGAATGACGGTCGGGGCGCAAATCGGATTTCACACGGGGTGCAACTTGGATGTCACGGTCCCCGTACTCCGCACCCTCGCTATTATCCACGGAGTTGAGATGCTGCCATGTTTTTTAACGTGCGCCTAACGTGCGCCGAAATCTCGTACACACGGGTGTTTTTGCTTTTCGCCTCCATCAAAAAAGCGGCCGCCTCGGCCGGGAATCGAAGCCGCGACCTCGTAGAAGCATGACTGAAAGTCTATAAAACTAGTTTCATGTAATCTGTGGTGCCTAAGGATGCTTATCGGCCTACTATGGCCTTATCGGCCTACTATGGCCTTATCGGCCTACTATCGGCCTTCCCTACTATGGAGCTGTAATAAACCGGGTCGCCAGCCCGCAGCTGCTTCCGTTCCTGACTGCTGCATATGTGCAACTTTGGCTTTTTCTTCTTGTTCTTCTTTGTTTTTCAGATGTTGCATTCACTTATCTTCAGCGCGCTGGCCTTGTTCGACAAGTCAGGACACCTCTTTGAAGTTCCAAACCCGAAGCGCGTCCAAGCCTGCCCGTGTTCTGTACAAGCTAGCAATCCTTCACGCCGCCAAAACATGACGTTGTAGCATCTCGCCGTGTCGCTCATACTCCTTGCTTAAATTGCGAAAATAAAACAGTTTTCTAAATATTTGCTGCCTCTATTTGCTGCCTCCTGAGCTCGCTGGCTACGCCAGCTTGAGCACAGTGGCGTGCATGTACAGAATTGAAAAGAAAAAATTAAAAATATGAATATAAAAGGGAATTTGGATGGAAAACTACGTTTTAGAACAAACCCTCACTCACTAAGATCTCTGAATACGAATAAATAAGATCACCTGAAAACTCACGTCGAAGAGAAAACTTACACACGTGATGTGAACGTTTCCCTCGAAAGGTCTAACATTACGCTGCACGCAAGGGAGCAAATTCTGACTTTCCTATGCCAACCTCTCCAATAAACATATTTCTCTCTCTCTTTCTCTCTCGGGTGCAAGGACTGACACCCTTCTGCGGGGCTTATACTTCCACAGTTCCAGTAAAACGTTTAACTAAAGAACGCTTGAAAAGACCGCCTTTATCAGCAAAAGATTTGCCCGATAACATGAAAGTTCGCACCCTTCGGAAGTTCTCACCCTTCATGTGGAACTAAACGCATGAGTAATTTGCCTGGTCAAGCTAAGGCTGAAAGCTTCAGAACTAGCGCTACTAGCCACGGGTGTACTAATGGGGACGAAATACGTACGTCTCAACTCAGCCCGCATGCAGTCTTTGCCTCAACGGGCGCTTTCTAACCCTTCCGACGGCGCCGAAAAGGGCAAGGAAAGCGCCAAGAGGCACGATTTGCGTCGCCGTTATCAAGAAAATCTTTTGCTGATAAGGGGGGCCTTTTCAGCGAAACTTTTTTCCCTCAAAGGGTGTATATATAGCCCTGCGAAAGAGAGTCAGCACGTACACCCTCAAGGGATTCAAAGGGAGTCAAAGTTTACACCTTTTCGCGCAGCCTAATGTTACACCATGGTTACACCTTCGAGTGAAAAGTTTTGCTAAAGAATGCTTGAAAATACCCCCCTTATCAGCAAAAGATTTTCCTGATAACGGCGACGCAAATCGTGCCTCTTGGCGCTTTCCTTGCCCTTTTCGGCGCCGTCGGAAGGGTTAGAAAGCGCCCGTTGAGGCAAAGACTGCATGCGGGCTGAGTTGAGACGTACGTATTTCGTCCCCATTAGTACACCCGTGGCTAGTAGCGCTAGTTCTGAAGCTTTCAGCCTTAGCTTGACCAGGCAAATTACTCATGTGTTTAGTTCCACACGCATTAGGGAACATTATTAGAGCCATTTAATGGCGGAGTCTGTCCGTGAGAGGGCGTTTCTCTGCGCCAATGACGTGTGGAGGTTAGATGGCGGTATACAGGGCCGGCAGATTTCGTCGTCTTGTCAGAGATTGAGCCCCGTGCATAAGCCGTAAGCCTGATTCAGTGCCTTTTGAGCAATTTTTTTTCACTTTTGTTCCTTTCTCTTTCATTTCTTTTACTTGGTCTGTTATAGAATGCTGTTTCTTTACTTATTTCAGTACATGTATTTCTATCGTCGAATAGGACTCCTCTGGTTTGAAGAGAAAATATGGCCCTGTGTGAATATTATTTGTTTGCCGCTGTGCTTTCGGTGCCTCTGATTAGTGCTGAACGCTTTGGTGAGTGGAGCAAGGGAGGACAACAATCGTGAATCATTTTATGCATTTTTATTCACCACGAAGGAAATGTATTCCCTGCCAGGGCATACTTGTTTTCGAGATGAAGGAGCCCGCTGGCCAAGCAAGTAGGCGGGAGACATAACCAAACGTCTTTTGACTCTTGGCAGCGTCAACAGACACTGACGCCGCCATCACTACGAACACCGGAACGCGCGCACACTGTTTATTTCCGGTGAGTTTGAAGCAACGGCGTCCATCTGGGGGGGGGGACTCAGTCGGGGTTCCCCACAGGCTCACATCCTTCGCACAGGTAATGCACCACTCTGGCAGGGCTGCTAGGCTCCTCTGTGACGATCTGCTTGGGGCTTAGCGTCACTGAGACGCTTTGCGACAGTTTTTCGCATTGCCACCATGCATAATCTAGCCCTTCACTGCACGTTTACGTACAACACTTGTCGATACTGAATCGCTAATCTTTGAGCAGTTACATCTGATAACACTCTGGTATGGCACGCCATGGTTTATCTGGACACAAATTGGTGCAGTTAGAGCCACTGAGAAAACTAAACAGTACGCCGAGTATCACACTCAACTCTACGAGTGACGACAACAACAGTCAGACTTCTGTCCGCATGCTACTTTCCCGGCGGCTACGCCGAACTCCCCTGTACAAGTTGCACACAACAGTCCGTTTACCTTTTTCGCCGTCCGGGGCCAAATCCTGGGAGGACACGTTGCCTAGAATGAACACTTTCACGCCAGCCAGAGGACAAAGTACCCGAGTAAGAACTTCGCTTCATGAACGGTGCGACCTTCACACGAGGTCAATGGCTGTCCCTAACCGCACTCCTAGCGAATCTTTTTTGGAATTATGCTCACTAGGAGTGCGAACTTGTTCGCTCTTTTTTTTTCTCCCAACTTTAATGAGCGCCATTATGACAACTAGGATTTGCTTTACTGTTCGAAACGAGGTACAAGAGACCGACACAGTACTTGATGTCGCTCGAGCCGACAGAGCCAGCGAGCCGCATCGACTGTGTACAAACGACAAAGGCAGTACTCCGGTTTCGAACAGGGTTTAATTCCAAGACAGGCGCAGCGACGGACAGCTCGACTCGAACGGCATCCGTGAAGGCTCGACGGCACCGTCCTCCAAGGTGGTAACCAGGACGCATAGATAGGAGGCGGTCTGCACCAAGAGGCAAATCACGTTAAAAATGTTACGTTTAGGGACATCACCATTCCTTACCGATTGCAAACAGGGCTTAATGATTTCAAAACAGGCGCGCGCAGCCATGTACAGCTCGACTCGAACGGAATTCTGGACGTCTCGATGACGGTCCCGTCCTGCTCGGCGGTGGCCGGTACGTATAGGCAGGAGGCGGTTTAGAACAAAAGGCAAAACACGTTAGAAATGTAATTTAGAAGGTAATCACGGCTTACCGAATGCGGGGACCATGATTACGCCTGGCAGGAACAGGAAGGGACGCTGAAAGGCAAAGTAACAGACGAACAGCGACAGAACCACTTTTTATTACCAGAAAACACCTCTGTACAAAACACGCGTCGTCGAGCTCAGTAGATAGGACAGATGGAGACGTGTACCTGCCTAGCCAGAAGAGTAGTGCATGTTTGCGGGAAGGAGCAAGTGCAATAAGACACGACGCAAGGGTCAGGGAAAGGGGAGGGCGGAGGCGGTGCCGGACGCGAACCTGAAAAGGAACCAAGGACACCAATTCCATCACTCGCCTTTGCCACGACCCCAATTTGGAGCCGCGGACCGCAGAGCTGCGTTACGTGCTTCAGTGATGATCGTTGAATGTGGCGACTGTATTCCGAACGCCGCGCGAACCGAGGACGTGCGAGCGGAAGGCATTATCAAAGTGCATATACCTCGGCTACCGCGGCGTTCGGAAAGGAATTACCGACTTTCACCACAACCTAACGGGGCTTCCGAGCTGAGTCCGACACTAGAGGCAGTGGCGAAGGGCTCCAACACCGCCACTGCGCCGCTGTCCCGAAAGCTACAGCCTAACGCGCACCGCAAAGCTTTGGCGACAGTCGGAATCCCTGCGTCGCGACGGCCCAGGAAACGTCCGGCTCCGAGGCTAATGTGCGCTCGGTTAGGAAAATTCAAATACGCAAACGTTCAGCGTCGCGAAAAAAATGATACAAAAGCCGGTTTCGTGGGCACGCCGCACGTCGCACCGGGCCTTCAGCCACGGAACTCACCACTTGGAAGAGTCGTCGGTGTAGACTGTGAAGCAGCATACCGTGAATGAAGTCCGTGAGGCCCTCGTGGGTATTCGCTTGTCCGAGCGAGCCGGTTTGGAGCGGGGATGGCACAGGCACAACGAAAAATGACTGAAGGAAACGAAAACGACAACACTTATGGCATTAAAACACCTCTTAGCGCGAACCAAACTTCCCCAATATACAGTATACCGCGTGGAAAAAAACTCACCTGTCCATCGCCGCCGCCACCGCGCCGCCAGCTACTCTGCGCCCGATGCGCAACAGGCAGCTAGGCAAGATGGCGTACCCCTTGTTCTAAAACGCGCACGCGCTTATCCTGGCATTACAGAGCGCTGCTATCGGTCGGCTACCGCCTACCCTTCCACTCTTTCACATCGATATCGTCTTCCAGAACATTCTGCCAGTTGTAAAACAAAACGAAAAAGTTATCGCATCAAGTCGCAGCAGCGCGGCCACATGAGCATGCATGACAAGGCATTTTATGCTGCGTCACGGAGCGAGATAACCTTCTTGCTTGGTGGTTCTTCATGTCGGCTAGGGGCTTCGGCTGGCGCGATTGCACGGTCCTATCGATCATGCGGCCGTTACCGGCCGTCTTCCACGGCTTTTGAAACCGAATAACAAACGCCACGTCTTGAAGAAACAGTCGACTGCGCGGGAACACAAATGCTACTGCGTACGAGTCTTTGATTGATTGATTGATTGATTGATTGATTGATTGATTGATTGATTGATTGATTGATTGATTGATTGATTGATTGATTGAAAGGTTCAACGCGCCGACAAAATGAAGGCGATGAGGCGCGCCGTATAGTGGAGGGCTCCGGATTGATTTTGACCACCTGGGGATCTTTAACATGCGCCGAAATCTCGTATATACACGGGCGGTTTGGCTCTTCGTATCCACTAGAAAAGCGACCGCCGCGGCCGGGACTCGAACCCGCGTCCCCGTTCTCAGCAGCACAACGCCTTAGCCATTGAGCCATCGCGGCGGGTGCGTACGAGTCGTGGCTGTAAGAAAACTAGTGCTCTTTCCACTCTGTGAAGAAAAATGACCTGCGAAGCTGGACGCAGTCCACGGTGTGCATGAAAGGAAACACGTTTGTTCGTAAATAGCGATTGAGCATACTTACAATTAGCTGAACGAAACTTGGAAGGACCCAAGGTTCAGTCTCGCGGACAAGCTAGGAGCTGACTCCCGCTTCGTAGGCATCTCACTGTTCGTGTAACACACCAACCCAATCCGCTCGATCACTGAGAGGACCCCAGACAAGTCGCATTGGGCCGTGTGACGTCCGCGTTTAAACCTCCCGCCAGCACAACGGAGGCGCCATCAGTAAGAACCGCGTGCACGCACCCCTCCCCCCAAGCCGTGCACGCCGGCAACCGGTTATGTGCGCGGGCTTAGAAGTGAAAGAAACCTGAACAAGTAATACTGCCCCACGTCGGCGTTTTAAGTGGGCAAGTTGCCCTTCATCCGGGAGGTATTCACAGCTACTCGACGAGCTGGAACTAGAGAGCGCAGTGCGGCGGTAGCGGCTTTCTATACATGTCGAAGTTGCGCAAAACAAACAAGGTCAAAGAAGAAGCGACAAGAAAGTGCGCTTGTCCTTTCGTTTCTTATTTGCCCTCGTTTGTTTTTGCGCAACGTTGTCATCGATCGCCTCCAACTAGGCCGGCTCGCGGTATGGCTTCCTATTCACCTATTCGCGCTTCTGTTCGGGCCGACGCCATTCCCACTCTTCCTCGAAGCGAACGAAATGCGCCCATCCTATAGCGAGTTAAAGCTGGAAGGTCTCTAGCTTTATTCTAGCGGACAAACATGGAACCGTCGGTTTCCCGCCCCCGTCGTAGGCATCTTATACCCCTGTCACACGGCAAATCTAATGTCATTGAAACTGAATGAAATTAGCTGTAAATGACATTCGGCTCGGCCGTGCGGGTCTACACGTCTACACGGCGGAACAAATGTCATTTGATTGTGATAGCGGTGGCGATTAGCGAGCTCGCAAAACGGAAAATTACATTTCAAGCGCATATAAAATGTTTTCACACGTAATATTTAAACAAAAACGTAACAAAGGAATATTTTTTAAAATAAAAACAAGAAAACCACCGATTTAGGTGACATCAGTAGACAGCACAAGCTGAGACAAGTCTGCAAAAAATCCGGATTAGGGTAGCGCGCGCACTGGGGACGAGATTTTCTTTTTTGTTAGTACTTGCTGGTCTTACTTTATAAGAACAACAATACAAAAAAGAAAATATAAGTTTACTGACAGTTTTTAGGTACAGTATTCTTTGGTTTATTACTGAATTTTCCTGTCTAGGGACGCGCTACTGCTGTCGAGGCTACTCATTCGGCCGCCAACTGAGGTGTAACTGAGGTCCGGGACCTCAGTTAGCCGGTAAATGTCATTCGCCTTGAATGTCATTCGGTATTCTCGTGTAGCGCCGGATTAATGACATTTAGGGCGAATGACATTTGCTGTAAATGTCATTAGATCTAACCCAGACCCAAACCGATTACGAAAGACAACAGGCAGGACACATTGAGCCATGAAAATTGCCCATCTAAATGTCGAACCAGCACAACGGGCATTATCGGAAAAGGCATGCAGGCCAACTGTGCCCCCCCCCCCTCCCCCCCCCCTCCCCCCCGCAACTCGCGCGCATATAAACCGGCAACCAGTGATCTGCGCACACGTATGCAACCGGAGAAAATGCCGCTCGGAAAGCCTTTCCAGTTGAAGAATTATGGGCTCACGCCGGCGTCTCAACCGGGCACATTCTCGGCGAGGTGGAATTTGAGGCGGCCACGGTGGCGGCGGCTTCACCGCAATCACCTACCTGATAACGGTGCTACCGCCGTTGTCAGCCAATAGAGAGAGAAAGTGTTTATTAAAATGAAAATATTTACAAGGCGAAGTTTTGCCTCTCGACAGAGGGCACAGGTCTCGCCGGGGAAAAAAGTGGTTTGAAAAAAAAAAAAAAACAGTGAAAGGGCAATGAAAAATGAAATGTGATAACAGGCTATAAAAGGCTATGCACAGACTATATACATACACACTCAGGTTACATACAGACTATTTACATTCACACGCACTCTCACATACACACCCACGCACACGAGAGAGTTAACAGGGGGTGGATAGCCGGTGGGGTCTGGCTTCTGGGCGGGTGTTGAGGCCTGACTCGTCGAGGTACGAGAGGAGCAGCCTGAAGGCCTCTCGGTGCAGCCTGAAGGGTCCCCGAGGACGCAGGATGTCCTCTGCAGTACTTGACGGTAGCCCCAGCCGCCGGTACTCAGACGCCAGTTTGTTCCGGGCACCAGCGTACGCAGGGCAGGAGCAGAGGATGTGATCTAATGTCTCGGGGTCGGGGCAGTGGGCACAGGTGGGTGTGGCCTTGCGACCCTGCCTGTGGAGGCGTGGTGCTGTGTTGTAGCAGCCGGTGCGGAGCCGGAGGAGGGACCGCTCTATTCGGGATATCCCTCTGGTGGGAAGGAGCCGCGGGGCTTCACCGGTGGCCACTCGTTTGCAGGGGTCAATAGGTGACCGGTAAAAATCGCAAAGGCTCATGGGTGCATTGTTTTCTCCCGCGGAGAGCCGCCACTTCCGGTTCGGGAGCTCTCCCGGCCTCCCGTAGGCAGTCGGCTTTCACGCGCGTGTGTGCTTGTTGTTTATCTGTTTCCACTGGGGGAAAAAAACGCTCATGCATCGGGAATTCCAATAACAACGATTGACCACACTAGGGGTTTATCTGACAGGTAAGCACCCTGCGACAAAAAATTCCCCCGCATTTCCCCGAGGGGGAGAATGTGAAAGTGCGAATGCACGGTTGTCGGCCCGCTTGCGGCGCTTGCGCTCGGCCCCCGCAGCCCACCGCCTCGCCGCCTTCTCTTCCATCTCTTCCATCGGGTTTGTAGTATCACGTGTACACCACGCAGTTATCAAGCCGCTATAACGCCGCTGAGTCGCCAACGCACGCCGCTGACGACGTAGTTTGAATGCGTTAAAGATATAAGGCGCGTCAACACTGATATCACCGTCGCGTCCGTGGCTTGATCGGTAGAGTGTCGCGCTGCGGCCGCAAAGTCCGCGGATCGAAACCTGGCGCCGGATGCTGTTTCTTTATAGAGGAGCACTGCGGACGCCGACGCCGCCGCCGGCGGTGGATGGTTTGGGGTCGCTTATAAAGTGTATCACACTTAATAAACAACACGCTGCGTACACGCGCCTGACAGCCGCCGGCGCACGCAGGCGTACGGGAGGCGTACGGGAGGGCAGGAGAGATCTCGAACCGGAAGTGGCGGTAGCAGACGACGTACCCATGAGCCTTTGCGCTTTATCTGAAAGAGGCACCGGTGGTGGCGAGGGGAATAGCAGTTGTGGTAGAGTGCACGGTCGGCGGTGGCGAGGAGGAGCCCCGTAGCGGTGCGAGTAAATCGACCTCACTGGTGTGAAAGCTGGGGGTGCTAGATATATACTGTTGCTGAATGTGTCCAACGTTGGCCCACATTTGGCAACATTGTCACCACGTTGTGTAACGTTGCCTCACGTTACACAACATTGGCAACACGGCAGAAACGTTGCGGCAACAATTTGTGTTACTAGGGGAAATATACTAAGCATAACGCACACTTTAGTATTAAAGGTAGCTTCCCCGCAAGAAGACCCTGAGTGCGGGAGTGCACCCTTTACAGGAGGCTTGCTTCGTTGTACTGGCGTCGTTTCCGTGACGGATATGACGTTAGTGAAATCTTGGTGTACCCAAGAATGAAACGCTTTCGTGTTAATATTACTTTGTCTTCCCTGAAACACTCTGTATATGCAAGAGGTGCAGCACCTGTAATTGTGGTGGTCCATGGATCATGACATCAGTGCGACCCTCAGGCAGTGGTTCCGAGAACTTCGTCGAATGTCTTACAACAACTGCGTTTCGTCACCTGAGTTTTGTCAGCGGGTGCCATTTTACCAGACTTCCTACTAAGTGTTGATGCACTCATTCAGTGAAATGGCTCCGTATGACAAAATTCGTGTGATGAAATGCGTTTGTTGAGGGATGTTCACAACGTGTTCGAAACCAATCCATTGGTGTCACATTGATCATTGCAGTAGCTTTCACACATGCTTCCTTCCTGGACTGAAGTGGAATGTTGTTTCCTTTATCCGGCCTTTGCAATATTGTCGCGTAGCCAAAGACGACGCAGTTGTCTTGAAGGAAAGACAAGTCTATTGGAGCGAACTTGTGCTCCCATAGCAACTCAAAGTATATAGAGCAGAGGCGGCGAAGCAGCAGTCAACAAAGTGACGTGCGCAGGCGAGTGTCGGCGAATCGAATACCGCAGCGTCTGCTCTGCGGGCATTTAGCTTTTGGCGCGAGTGTTTCTCGAACCTTCGAATTACATCGAGAACACTGTAGATCAAAGAAGATTATTCTAGGCTGGGGACGTTAGTTCGAAACACTCTCCCTATCAAAACAGATAACGCGTGCGGCATCAAAAATAAAGAATGGAACACGCGCTTCACTTGGCCCACGGATAACACAGATAACACAGCCCGGCGCAGCCGGTTGGCAAAAACAAAAACAAAAATACACCCAATGCATGGTTCGCGGAAATATAAATCTTTAGCAACAAAACGTGCAACTTTTCAGTGATTACCGCGAGGAGCATTCAGAGCAGGGACATCCTAAAAGTGTTTGCTTCTCGTGAAAAAAAAAAAAATTGCACTTTCGTGTTTTAAATTTTTATTTTATTCGTTGATGTTTTGTCTGTCAACCATTTTAGCACATGCATGAAACTTTTTTATAGGATCCAGCCCACCCCCCCTTTTTTTAAATATATCATTTTGTGTTCCATTCATGCTTTTAACGTTTTCTCAAAATTTGTATGCAGCTGGTAGCGCTTAATTGCGAAACTTCTCAAGCAGTAACTGGAGACGTGGTTTGCTTTTTCAAACGTGCATCAAACAGCTTTGAGACCCTGGATATTAACAAAGCAAAGAACGAACAGCAAGATTTGTAATAGGGCATGTTTAGAGCTTTCCGCTTTGTTGCGCTGAGGCGCAAAAGACTTTGTACGATTAAAAGCTCTTCAAGTAGCTGGTCCTGGTAAACAGCGGGCCTTGTATCCCAACAAATCACGCAAGGTTCTTTAAAAGAAGGACCTTGCAGTTCCTCTCACTGCCTCTTGAATCGTAGACACTTTGTTGTTGTCCTTGCTACGAATAAGATTTAGGGGCCGCTGTAACTTAGTTCAAACAGGAAGAAAATGCGTACGCAATCGTCTAGAACCGCGCAAACTGTCGATTGGGAGGCGACTGTTGCCGAGCTGGCAACGGATGCTCTGAACTGCGCCTCTCGCGCGTCGGGGGACGCGCCAGAGAAACTACGACAAAAGCCGCACAAAAGAACACACGAGGGGCAACGGGGTTATTTCTGGCGCCTTCGGGAGAGCCAAGGCTCTTTCCTCTCGGCGGGCTTCACACGAGTCCTTCCGTTCATCCTCGCGAGCGCACTTTTATACTTCTGAAAAGTTCGGCGCCGGTGTCGTGATGGCTGCTTCCTTGGGCCCGTGGACTTCGTCTGCTGCTCTTCTTGCGAGGTAAGGAATTTCTCGGTTCAAACTTCGCGGTTCGATCTTTGATTCGGGAGGTGACACCGCCGTGACCTCGACGCCGTTCGAACTGTCGGAAGTCGAACGCAGACGGTGGAGTGCATTGGGCTGCGAGGGGAACGGTGCCTGCGTCGTTTCTGTACGGAAGAAGCGCCTGTTGTCTTCAATGTCGCGCAACAATTGCTGCGAACCAATACGCACACTGCGCAAAAAAGCTTATTTTCAGCTTAGATGAGTGGGAACGTATCTGTGCGTGCTAAGGAACTAAGCCGGTGGATTGGATGGTGCAGCAAATAGAGCTGCTAAACGGATCGCATCGCGCCCTGTTCGTAAAGATGGGGAAGTTCGCATGCTGCCTTGAAGTATGCTATAGGGCGATACGGCGCTGCCAGTTTGATGCCAAGTTTCAGACTTTTCCGATAGCAACAGCTGATTCGGGTCTGTGCTCCTGTTTCACTGCATTTTCAATGTTCCGGAGAATCGAACGACTTTAACACAAAAAATCGTGCCAAGGCTGTTTCTTCGTTTTGTTTTAATCGAAACGGGCGTTGTGGTTGCGCAAGATTGATCTATGCAGCATGTTGCGTAGCTTCATAAAAATCTGTGATCTTTTTTTTTTTTTTTTGCCAAAACTTCTACACTACCGTCCATACCTGATGCATTCACTAAGCAGCTATTTCGACGGCAATAATGGCGCGTAAACTTAAACTCTTGTTGCATAACAATAAATCCCGTCACCGTAATCGGGCATGCTAAATCTGGAGGACTTGTCCCACAAGAGAAAATTGTGGTCAGTGATTTTTTTATATGCACAGTTGTCAGCTGACATGTAACTCAAAAGCGTGGCAAAAGTAGAGTCAGGGTGATTCCGAAACTTCCCGGGATGCAGCACAACGATGATGAACATGCTTAAAGGCTGACGACGTACGCCATATCGCCTGCGTAAATTGTTTATGCCTTCTTATCATTGGTTTTATACTCCGGCTCGTTTTATATAATGCCCTGGCGCTAACTATGACTGTGATGACCCTTTGACCGGCCACTCCGCTCTTTTTCTGCAATCGCGTTGTGTGATAATATCCACGACTGACCAGTTAGAGCTTCCCTCAATGGTAAAACCCAGTGCCCGTGGAAGGAGGGCTCCCCCCCCCCCCCTTTAGAGCTTGATGGATAGTGTCAATAAACTGTGCGCTATTGTTTCCGTATTTTCTCCACAGCATGCACACCCTTCATCCTGAGGCAGATAAATGTTCACATAGTTTTTTGTCCTCAAGAAGCCAGATCAGGCCTCAAAGAGCAACGCACTTTCTTTGGTGTTAGCTTTAAAATCCTCTCTCTTGATCCCTTGTTTGGTCCCTACTTTATAGACTCCCAATAACTTTTTTTTTCCCGTCCTTTTCTCCCATATATATCCGGCTGTGCTCCTTTCACTTGCTTTTTCCGGGAACCCTGATTGTTCGTTTGCCATGTTAATTTTGTATTTGGCGGCTTTCGGTGGTGACTCGTATACAGGCGGCCAGCTTCGAAGGGCTTGCATTGTATGATTGGCCAGTTACTCTACTCCTTTTAGGTACCCACGGGTTCCGTTTTTTTGACGCGCTGTGATTGGGCAATGTCAGCTACAGTGAAAGCTCGTTAATTCGAACTTCAATAATTGAAATTTGTGGATAATTCGAACTGTACAATTTGCTCCGGTCAAATCTTCATAGACTCCTATGTATAAAGAGGCCCGTTAATTCGAACTCGAGCAGGTTCCGCTACGAATAATTAGGACTATATGCGCGCAACCGCCCCCGCGGTGGCGCGTAGTTCGAATTATCCGTAGTCCGAATTATCCGGTGGCGGGTAGTTCGAACTATACCCGTCGTTCGAATTACCAGAGGGCTTGACACACGGCCAGAGAAACGCACCCTGGGTCCACCCACGAGGCTGCGTATAACGGAGAAGTCAAAACAGTGTGAAATCAGCCTAAATCTCGTCTGGCGGACGTTTTGGAAGAAGCATTTTTTGCGAACTACGTCGATGAGGGCGCAGTGGTGGCATGGATGTGTGTATGGAGCTGACGGATGGGGGCATCGTATCTCAGGTCAAAAGCGAGAACCTATGCTGCCAATGAATACAAGGAGGACGAAGCACATTGCGGCTGTTCGCTCAGAGGTCACGGCTATATGGAATGCCGCCCGTATCTTCTTCGGTTTTTAAGAATTGGCAAAGATACTCGTCCTTGCCACATTCGCTACATTCGTTTGTTACATCCGCTACATTCGTTTGTTAGAGCAAGAAGTGCCGACTGTCGCCTTTAGGGACAAAACGCAGGCTGCAATCACGGGCGTTTTCAAGCATCAAAGCGCTGGCATGCTTTATTGGTTCCAAGTTGCAGTCTACTGCCGCCATTGTTCACTTTCATTAGTTCGAGCTTTCATTAATCCGAACTGGAATGGCGTCCCCTTGCGGTTCGCATTAGCGAGCTTTTACTGTCTTATCTCTGGTGATTACAATTATGTTGCCTTTGTCGAGATTCTAACCAAAGAGCCCCCAGAGCCAACCATTTTGTACAAAATCATGCGATATGGGCTTGAAATTGCCTTCATTTCCGGCTTAGTCGACGTACCGTACACCCAATGTCCACTGAATGGTCTACGCGTGGCCCGTCTTGCACAGCCGAAGCCCACGATTGCACCTGATTCTGAACATTCGTTACGTGAGAATGAGCGCTACAAGCTGCGGTAAGGCATGGAATTGGAATTTCGCGCGAGTTCACTCGACACCACCGAGATAACAGCCGGGCCTGCCTGGGTGGCACAGAGAGAAGAACTTCTTGCTGGGCTAGTTGGTGAATAGATGTCATTATTTGAAGCGCAACAAAAACACGCGGACGAAGAACAGAGTAGACGAGACAAGCGCCCGTCTCGTCTACTCTGTTCTTCGCCCGTGTGTTTTTGTTGCGGTTCAAATCATGACATCTGCGTCGCACAATATAACGTCACAAGTATACACTCAGTACCGGCTTAGCTTTCTTTCATCCCTGGTTCTTTGCAGTACACTGCAGCGGTTGCACGGTTCGCAGGTCGTGTATTTGCATCTCCATATTAAAAGTAAGTTCGGCACAGATGCGGATTAAAGTGCCTAAAAAACAGCTGGCGTAATTTTTTCTCGTACAAGCACACATATTTGATCAGCAACTAGCTTCTAAAATAGAGTACTCTGCATATAATTATATAGTGTTCAAATTACAGCGCTGCCGCATACGACTCCAAGTAAGTTGGCGAATTTCACCAAGGAATAAAAAGGATGTGTCATGTGAAGGCAGTGCGGTAAACTAGCGTCATCTGTCAACCGAGAGACCTCGCCTGGCCGATACAGCGGTAACTTGTTTTTTTTTTTTTTTTTCTTTGCCAAAATACGTTGGTGGTGCAATAACCTCCAGGCATGTGTATTTTGAAAAGACATCATTTAATGAACACAATTGAAACGCACGCGCACGATGCGCCCACACCACGTGATTAGGAGAAGGCGACCACGCGTTAATGCGCACGCGGTCGGTTGCTATGGTAACGCTTGCGGCCCACCACCACTGTTGAGTTCGCCCGCGCGCCTACAAATAGCGCTAGCTGCGTTTTGCCCTTGTGCTGCCACCACGTGACAGCGGTGAGTGGAGTAACTTCGCTTCCTCTATTATCCTTGAGCCCAGGAGAAGCCTAGAGGAAGGAGCTAACACGGTGCTGTCGCTGTCGTAACGCTCCTGTTTTGTCGCTGCCGAGTTTTTGGCACGGGCAGAGCTATCTATCCCGCCTGAGTCCCTGTTAATAGCTGACGCCGTAAAATGAATATGAAACGCTAAAAATTATACGGTAGCTACCTCAGAATCAAGAAGGGACGCCATGCAACCACGACCACCAGCCGGTTTCACGTTCAGCCAGTTCAGCTTGCACGGTGTCGCATCTGTGCATATATACATTGCATGCACTCATATGCAAACGTATGCGTAATATTACAAAAAGCTAGTCTACAAAAGCTATCGCAGCGTGTTCTTTCGATATTTGACCCATCCTTATTGCTTTATTTTTTCAGGCCGAATTTTCTGGCAATCTATACACGAGTTTTAGCTTAGCGTATTCATGAGCGTAGATATATCGAACCTTACGAATGATGATATGCCGAAGGGAACCGCGATCCTGGTTATGAATTATACGTCGACTGGGCAAGTGCCATGGGGCTTAATTTCTCAAGGCGGGGTCAATTGTTTCACCGAAGTCGCAGCGAAGTGTAATAATTTAAAAGAGACCGAAAAAGTTGTCGAGCACATCAACGCTTGCGGGAAGGCGCGAAAGTGTAATAGACATTCCTTTTCCCGTCTTTTCCTTCTTTCCGTTACTATGACCGAGCGACATGGTCAATACCCTTTCTTAGGCCTGTGTTTACTTTAACATTTGATAGCCCGAATATTAAGGGTAACGACGAGCCAAGCAACAACAACTCACGCACAAGCTGAGGTACCGATTGACGATGTTAAACCTTAATTAAAGTGTCCTAACGTCCTGCGCGTACCTGGCAGTTGATGCTGTTGTTTCCTTTGCATATTTTCCTCCTCCCGTTACTGTGACCGTTGTCCAATCTCCCTTGTTCGGCCTGTGTTTAGGCTTAACATTTGCTAGCCATAACGTTAAGCCTAACGACGTGTATACATATAGAGCGATGCCAAGCTCAATGCACGTCGAGCAGTTTAGTCGAAGTCGCATTGAATTGCGTGCTAATGCAACGAGTGACGCAATCAGACAATAGCTTTGTCCGTTCTGGCATGAAATTCAAAAGGCATTTCCGCGTATGCGACCGGTACGTGGGCTGGGCAGACATGTAGTAAAGGGGCGCAGAGCGACCAAGGAGTGAGAAGGCCATTGCAAAATTTACATGGACAAGAAGGCACACGCCTGTACTGTCTTCTGGCGAGAACCATCTGCGACACCACTCCTTGCAATAAATTCAAACTTTTCCAACAACGCAAGTTAAAAGTCTGACGCGTCCGTTGCGGGGTTTTCTGTGACATCCGGGTGCGACTTGTTCGCTAGACTTTGTGACGCGACCGTAAATTTCAAACGTGCTAGGCGCACACCTTATTTATGCCTGAGTGCGCGCGAACCTTTGCAGGGATGGAAGGCGTTGATCGACTGGCAGCAGCGTAATGGAGGACATCGTCGAGGGCGAGTACTTGGCGCGAGAGGGGTCTCCCAGGCCGGACGAGGAGGACGGCGAGGAGGAACTGAAGGCGTTCATCGGATTCTGGCCCCGTGCTCTGGCTGAGGACGCCCCGGACGTCGAGCAGGGGCCCTGGGCCTCTCTGCCCGACGTCCTCTTGGAGACCGTCTACAGCATGCTGCCCATCCATGACCGCTACGCCATGTCACAGGTCGGAGGGCCGCCATTTTTTCTTTCACGTAAAAGGGATGAAGGGAGGACTGATTTTTAAAATGCCAAGGAGGAGGAGGAGGAGCAGGAGTGAAACTTTATTATGTATATGATAAATGCCGAAGCGCATGGCCTCCACCCCGGAGTGCTGTCTTTTTTTATTGCAGGATATAATGCATGCTTGCCTGCAAGTAAGAGAGAATAAAAAGAATAAAACTTTTATTTAGTCGCCAACTGAAGTTCCAACTGGAGTCGCCAACTGGAGCACGACACACAACGCCTGTGTGTCGTGCGCTCCCTATCATCCTCGTTTCTTTTTTGCGCTGTGAATTCAAGATTATGGAGTTCCCAGGCGTCGGCAAGAAGCCCCTGGGCTATGGCAGCGTTTTCAATCAGTTGGACGGTAAACATCTATCTTTTTGTGTGCATGTAAGTCATGACATCCACAGAGTCATCATAACCGATACTATTGGGAGAAGCATAACTATCACGATTCCGCTCCTCGCGCTGCTGGTGCGAGATGACAGCAGATGCAATGAGTGAAAAGTATTGAGTAGAATGACATGTCTCTGTTGAAGGGAGCAGTCGTGGTCCGTGAAGATAAGTCACCCGCGCGGGTGTATGGTTGCGAGAGTATAAAATTAACCCGGAATTGACTTCTTTAGATGCAAAAGCTTGACGTTAGGTATAACTGCTGCTAATCATTATTATGACATACGTACAATTTTTTTTCTTGGAGTGAGGCATGCATTGTACTATCGTGATACATTGAAATACGAACAACGGAGCGCTTGGCTTTCAGAACATGCCGCACATCTGGCGACGGGCCGCGTATGCGCAGTATGAACAAGTTTCGAAAGTTCGTGTCCAACCTTGGTATGGAAACACTATCGTTCGGTGTGTGAGCATTTAGGTTTGGCTTCCCGCCGCGTTCGGCGCCCGCTCAGGCGACCGTTATCTGACTTCGTCGCTGCGCTGAGTGAAAACGGCGCACGCAGCCATATTCCTTGATGTATTTATGTTGTGCTGTGCGCCCGCAGATGCCGCCAAGAAGGGAGCCTCTTTATAGTCACACAACAACGGTTAAACAAGCGTCGACATGTTTCTAAGCAGAAAACACAAACACGCAAGCAAGAGCACTCGCACTGAGTCAGAGAGGTTCCTGGCCACGCCGCAATTAATCGTCGCCTATGTACGAACCTGCAGACTTAATCCAGAAAAGGGGCTTCGTCTCACATCATAAAGACTCCGCGGGAAAGTACGACGGCGCGTCGCGTTATGCGCTGTTGAAGCCTGTGCCCCGCGCGCACGCACGCACACGCTTACCGCTGTCGATGCGATTTTGTGTCGACATTTGAGGCCGCGCATTTAGTGTCGAAAAGCGCATTCGTGCACCTCAGGCCGGCCTCCGTCCCTCTCGCGCAGGTTTGTCGCAACTGGTACCGCGTGTTCTACTCGCCCCAAGTCTGGTCCGTGTTCGTGCTGGACGACCGGACCATGACGCGGCGCAAGTTCAACTACTACATGGGCTACCAGCACCTGCTGGACCACTACCGGACGCAGGTCTGCGTTCACAAGATCGGCCGCCACATCCGGCACCTGCTCATCCCGGCCATGTCCAACTTCTTCAACCTGTACGAGTTCATGGTCATCATGGCCTACTTCGGCGAGCGCAACAACGCCCTGGGCCAGCTGCGCCGCTTCGAGTTCACCTTCGGCTGCCACCTGCTGGGCAACAACGCGGACATGCAGCGGCCCCAGGACAGCGTCTTCGGCACGGGCGGCAAGCTACTGGAGTCGCTCAAGCGGCTCATGTGCTGCTTCACGGGCCTGCGGCACCTGGCGCTTACGGACCTCCTGCTGGAGCCCCAGGAGGCCAAGTTCCTGCTGGACGACGTGGCCGAGGCGTGCATGACGACGCTGCGCACGCTGCGGCTCATCAACTGCTCCAAGGAGCCCTACCCGTTCCTGCACGCGGGCGTGTTCCTCAACCTGACGACGCTGTACATATCGCCGCAGCACCTGGACGACGACCTGGTGACGCTCCTGAGCTACACGTGTCTCCGGGACCTGCACCTGGTGCAGACGACGTACACCGAGGTGGGCCTCCGCGTCTCGCCCCGGGTCTGGCGGGAGTGCCGGAGGGCGGCGCCCCGGTTGAGGGTGCACCTGTCCGTCGAAGGCACTGTGGCCAAAGAGGTGAGGAAGCTCTTCTCCATTTCAGCTGTCTACTGGTCGGCATGGGCTTTCACGTAGGTACGCCATTACCGTGCACATGGTTGCCTTACCTTAAATGGACTCTGAAGTCAAAAAAATTACTCCCACCTCCCCTCGCGGGAACCCCTGTGTAGATGCGACGCATAGGGGCTTCCGTTGTTGTTTCCGTTAGGTTGATTCTCCCATAGCGTGAAACGTGCCGTGAATCCCCTGCCGCGGCTATGACGCAACGTGGCGCGGCTATGACGCAACGCAATCCAACACAATCCACTTTAATCCAATCCAAGCCAAGCCAATCGAATCGAATCCAATCACCCTCGCGAGAGAGTGTTCGCTATCGGGGAGGAGAGGGGCGGAGAGCACAGCTCGCACGGCGAGGAGAATGGGGGAGGGGTGTGGACGGACAACAAACGTTGGTATGGAGGGACAAGGCGAGTGAACAGTCGCATCTAATACAAGTTGCTCTAGATAGATCAACTCACCGAGAACACGAATACTACACTAGTTTTGTCCGTCCCTTTAAACATCAAGCACTTCATGCAGATAGCTGATGCAGCAGGAGTAACAAAACGGTGCCCTTCTTTCAGTCCTGGTGGGCCTTGTGGAATGCTTTCCCTCCCACTGGAATCTGGGATGCATTTTACCTGTCTCCCTGGACGCTGCAGCACTTGCAGTTTGGAAAGAGTATACAGCATAGAAGCGATATTAAAGGAGAGATGGCATTGTGTGTTCAACTTGGGTTGTCTAAGCTGTCCATTTTATGTGCAGGTCCTGCATATTCCCCATAAAACCCTTGATGGGACAGTTCCTCCAGAACAATTGAAGAAACCCTTTGAGACAACAAACAAAGCCGCTACTATTCATAACCCATGATCGCCTAGGAAATGGGACGTACGGCTCGCCTTTTTAAAAGAAAAGGAGTGCTCCTTGATTCACGATGTGCCTGTACACTCCTAAGCAACTACAGACGTCCGTGGAACATCCGAAAAACAGCCGCGCATCCAATGCCAAGTTTGTACGGCCAATGTAGAGCCAATGCCAAGTTTGTACGTGTTTGTATGTACATTTGAGGACTAGCTGTGGGCATCCAGCAAGGGATGTACAGAGGATATACATTTTCGTATGTCCGATGGACGTCCGCCCATGGACGTACAATGTTACCACGAAGCATCAAACAATGGCGTATATTACACTTAAAAGCAAAAACGGAAAAAAGTGCTCTACTTTTCAATTAAAAAGATTTTGTACATAAACACCCTGACTTGTATATTGCAAGTTTCATCTGTGTGTTACTAAAATTAAGCCTATTTTTTAAACTTTTTTAAAGCACCTCACCGACTACAACGATGATTGGGGAAGGGTATATAAGAATTGAGAGCCGCTAGCATAACGTGTAAAGCAAGTTTACCGTGTTTGTGTATACTTCTCTGCCCCGTAGTGCGTTGGTGTTGTGCGGCGTAGTATGCTTAATTGTCGTTAATACAATTGCGATCTGTAAATTTTTATGAAAGTCCAAAATAGATGCAATTTCGGACGTCCGATTAGACACACAGAAGTGTTAAATCCGGACGTCCCATGGACGTGCATGGTATGTCCACCTGCTCTAAAATGAACGTCCAGCGGACGTCCGCTAGAGCCGGAATGTACGTACGATGGATGGACAGGCATCCGGTGGTTGCTTGGGCTCGAATAATTCGCGCTTCCATTGTTCCTTTGCAGGTAATATGGCAAGACAGCGCTCCGGTTCACTCCGTTATCTACAAGACAGCATACAACCAGGTGGGACCAGAGTCTGCGTTGACAGCTGCCACATATTACCCCGACGACTTGAGGACTTACGCTTTCCTGGGGTTGCCTAGATTCCACATGCCCAAACGATTTGTGGATAGACCCGATTCTGCACTGGTAAGTTCGAATTCCTTGTGCTTTTCACTCAACTACTGTGATGCAATGCTTGTTCCGGAGTTGAAACGACGAAGGACATTGAATGAAACCTCGAGATCCCAGATGAATGGGGATCTGAAGCTGTGGGTGCATATTCCATTTTGCTAAAGAACTTACGAATTCTCCCAGTCTTCTAGTATTAATGATTAAGTCGTACGCGTACGTTGTTCTCATTACTCAACTCCTCGGAAAAAATTGTTTCAGGTGGCCCATGTACATGTGGTGGATACAGTAGAAACTGTGAAATGAAGCTGCTTACCAGCAGTGATTGTATGATCACAGATGATTAGACCTATCATGATCTTACGATTATGGCTGGTCCAAACAAGTTCATTTTAGTCTCTGCTGTAGCTAATTAGCAGCTCACTGACGCTGCTTCCACAGCCATTCAGTGGCCGGAAGGTGTCTATATGGTTGGTATAAAACGTTGTAAATGCAATTTTTTCTGAAAAGGTTAAATCACATAAAACAGGTTAAAAACAGTAAATTCCCTAATGGGCAAAGTTGGCAGGTTTGTATTCTCTCACTTCGCAGTGCAGAGGGGCAAGGGGGATTAAAGGAACTCAGCACTGCAATTTTCTAGGTGCGGAGTACCTTAGGACTGCACAATGTCCGTCCGCGTCCGTGCGCATCACATTTACAATCGCAAAAAATCACACAGGAACCGGCAGCTAGATTTGAGCCCAGCTGTGTCTGGTAGACCAGACAGAGTTAGTGTGTCAGTCGTCTTACCCATTGGACTACGACCGTGAGTTAGTACCCGAGAGTCAAACGGCAAGCTCCCTCGCCTGTACAACGGTGCGGAGTACCTTAGGACCTCCCAATGTCCGTCCGCGTCCATCCATGCGCACACCATCAAGCGAAATTCGATTTGAGCCGTGAGTTGCAGTTTCATTTAATTATCCAGGTGCAACTCACGGCTCATATCGAATGACGGTCGGGGGCGCAAATCGGATGTCACTCGGGGCGCAACTTGGATGTCATTTCGAGTGCCCGTACTCCGCGCCCTCGCCATCATCCACGGAGTGGAGATGCTGCCATTTTGTCCGTGCTTATCCACTTCGCTCTACAAAAAAGTGGTCACGTATGGTACCAGGAAAGACCAGCGAGTAGCTGGTTTCCGCTCCAAATTGGCATTCTGGTTCCGCTTTTTGCCCCATGCACACGTTGCGAGTGTGTTGCGTGCTCTTACAGGTCCTCCTCTGTCGTTCCTGCCGGCGGCTGGAGACGCTGGTGATCCGCGAGCGCATCTCTACGGCCACCGTGCTCCTGCTGGCCTACCACGGCCGCTCGCTACGGCGTTTTATCGTGCGTGGCAACGCCGTCATCAAGAAGTGCGACTGGCCGCGCAACCCGGAATGGAGCGAGGAGTTCTACGCGTGGCTCCGGCACACGTCCCAGTCATACGACGCCGTCTGCCAGGAAGTGTCACAGATCCTGGGCTTCCCATGGGCGCCCCTAACGGACAAGCAGTTCAAGACCATCGTGCTGCACGAGTCCGGCAGCAAGGACTTCTTCCCAGTGTCGCCGCAGCCGTCCATGAGCGAGTTCCGCTTCCCGGCCGCCGAGCACAGACTGTCCTTTTCGTCGAGCGGTTCCTTCTCGCCCATTTGAAGCTGGTTTCTTCACAGTGGGGGATGCGACCGTAACCTTGTGGCGTCGTCCGAGAGTTTTATCCGCGAGGAAAACTTAGTGGCGATGAAAAAAGTGTGTTGAACAAAAATGACGTTGATTCATTTATTCAAGGGCAGATGTCTAAGGGTGACGGGTCTTTAATTGGGGGGACACTATTCTTGAAACAAATTCTTCTAATTTTCAAGTAAACAAATTTGT
Source organism: Haemaphysalis longicornis (assembly GCF_048455015.1). Classification (NCBI taxonomy): domain Eukaryota; kingdom Metazoa; phylum Arthropoda; class Arachnida; order Ixodida; family Ixodidae; genus Haemaphysalis; species Haemaphysalis longicornis. Next base: position 64,863,969 of record NW_027526225.1, on the reverse strand, counting down.
GAAACTTGTCAGTCCTGCCGCTTTTCCCCCACCGATTTCGAATATGCCATTATTTTTTCAGTTTGTCAATTTGTTCCTAAGATAATTAGATAAATAGCCATTTTTGGTCAAACAATAGCAAAATCAGTGCTTCCAATCAGTGTTTCCAATATTTTCCAATACTATGAACCCTGGTGAATGCAATAATTGAAGCAGTTTTTTTATCCATTGCTTGGAACTAATTTTCCAGCTCATTAAGCTTCAGTGTTTGAAATGGGCACTCAAAATAGTAACGTTCCTTGCCATTGGTAAGGTGGCTAGAATTCCACTGGTGTCACCAAAGTTTGATGAGCTGTAAAAGTAGTTCCAAGCAATGCATCAAAAAGTGTTTGGTTATTGCATTCACCAGGGTTCATAGTATTGGAAAATATAAAGATTACAGCTTTATGACCAACACTGTTTGTCTACTGTTTGACCAAAAATGGCTAATTATCTTGAATTATCTTGGCAACTAATTGACCAACTGAAAAAATAATGGCATATTCAAAATCGGTGGGAAAAAAGCACTGACAAGTTTTACAAACATTTACTTGGAAATTAGAAGAACTTGTTTTAAGTCCAGTGTCCCCCCTTAACATAACTTTGTGTTGCCGGTGATTGCAAGACCCTGGTTGCCTTATTATTCACTTATGTTGCTGCGCAGTAAAGACAGAATTTCGGCCACAAAAATGACTGGCCACACTATTTATGAAGGCAAAAGGCAGCTTTTTAGCACCAGCATTCAACTTATTCCAACAACTCAGAATACATATAAAGTGCATACATATAAAGTTTTTTTTTTAATGCAATCTTTGGGTCAATAACAGCATTTTTTTGACATAGCACTCACATCAGAGGGCCGCGGCAAAAAAAAGTTTCAGGTTGCCTCCATGTAAGTGCAAATTCTTCACTTTTAAAGCCAAAAACGAGTGCAGAGGTACACTTTGGCAGCTGTAGTGGAAACAGGAGCAAATTGCAAAACTATTCGATACAGTTTGTGCAAACATCTTCAGCGCTACCTTTAAATTGTGTGACATGCAGGTGTCCCAACTACCATGTACCAATATTTTTAAAAAGAGCAATGGCGTTACTCGAAGAAACCCTAGTGCATGTTTTCAATACAGTGTAGTAGCGACCACTAATTTTTCTTGTTAACGAATTTAATAAGGTGATTATAATTAATTATCCAAGTGCTTCCATCTGCATCGTAAGGCCGGGTTCAGACTGTTGTCACAATAGTCGTAATATCTTTAAATAATGACGTCATTTGGCGTCTCAGCCAACCGAGCTGCATGAAACGCCGTTTTTTTACATCCATAGCACATGATATGGCTGTTACGCCGGTAGTCTGAACATTGCATACGGCGCTGCTTCACGATGCGGACGGAAGCACTTTTACGTGGTATTTTTTATATTTCGCAGGGTTTTTTTATCAGTCAGAATAAATTGATTGATTGTGGGGGTTTAACGCGCCGACGCAACTCAGGCGATGAGGTGCGCCGTAGTGGAGAGCTCCGGATTAATTTTGACCACCTGGGGATCTTTAGCGTGCGCCGAAATCTCGTACACACGGGCGTTTTTGTTTTTCGCCTCCATCAGAAAAGCGGCCGCCGCGGCCGGGAATCGAACCCGCGACCTCGTGCTCAGCAGCGCAACGCCTTAGCCACTGAGCCACCGCGGCGGGTCAGAATAAATGAGTAAGCAGTTAGTACGTCACTGAAAATACCACAGTTAGATGCCCCTCGCAAGTACCTACAAGTGCCTTATTGACACTTTAGGCATTGGGGCAGTACATCTCGAGATAGATAATTAATTACAATTACCTAATTAAATCTCATTAACGAAAAACTTACTGGCCACTACTCCCCTGTACTGGAAAGATTGTGCACTAGGTTTTCATCGAGTAAAATCATTGCTCTTTAAAAATTTGGTCCATGATAGTTTGGACACCCTGTAGTCTATTACAGGCATTTTTGTCTCTCAGTGTTAAATTTTTTTTTTACTGCCTCAGTGGCAATGTTTTTATCAGGGTTGTATTAAATTGCTTGCTAGTTAGATTCGTGCAATACAGTTGCTTAGCGCCTTCAGTACCACTTTTCCACCGTTTGCTTCTGCCGAGAAAATTACAAGCAATGTTTCTAGAATTCAGTAGACCTACCTCACTCCACCGTCACTCCAGTTGCAAGGTTTTCAACAGTTCAATTTTTTATCGATGTAAAAGAAGAGCTGGCTCCAAAGAGAACGGCAATTCTTCCAGTAGCTCTAAGTGGTGTATTTACGCACTATTAAGATTGCAGATAACCTTCATGCACCTACCAAGTGAGTACACCTCACGCTGTAACTGGTTGAATGCAATTATGTAGTGAAGGAAACTGTTGCTTATTGTTTGATTAGGTGTGATGTACACAAGACGTTTGCTAATTCAGTTAAATGGTGCCATAGGTATTTTTTCAAGGGATATTCATAGCTACTCTGCCAGTGCTACATTAGGCACATGTCACATTTGGGGTGAACTTTAGTTTCAAGCTTCTTAGCACTACTTTTGCATAGAAGTCTCCATAAAATGGTGCTTTCACAGTTTTTACGGTGGTAAGAACCACTATCAAACATTTCCAACTTCTTTTTTTTCAGAGAGCGGGTTGAGTAGTGCTTAAAATTATGGTTTGCTCAGAATTATCAAATGGGGTTAAAGTTTCCACACAACACATTAGTATGTGTCTTTTTAGTCAAAAGCATGCATCACAGACATATCGGATGCTTTCATATGCTTGACGCATTTGCTAAATAAGCTATTTTCTCTTTAATTTGTAACAAAAATATCCCAAGCTTTCTTTTAATCAAATTCACACCTAAGGCAAACATTTTGACACGAGTATTGAAACAACGATAGCAAAAGGCCACGAAAGTAATGAAAGAGCAAGATGACTGAGAACTGGGCACTTTTACTGTTTTGGTAGAATAGCAGTGTGAGTAAAAATGAGAGAAACACGTTTTAGTAAATCCCATCACAATGTTTATTCTTTGGATGCGGCATAATGTGCAGCTTCTGGATGTTCAAGAACACCTTGGCACAAGATCAAGCAGAAAACCTTCAATACTACTTCACGTGTTGCACTACACTACACTACTTCACTACACCACACATTCCGAGGCACAAAAAAGACGAAGCCATTATAATACAAGCATCACAGGCTGAGATCGTTCAACACAATCAGCAGATCCGGCATCAACAGCCGTACAAAAGCATCCCACCACGCATTAACGGGACACTGAAGTGAATTTGTCAAGCTCCTGTTTTTGCTTGCACTGCGTAGACTAGCTCAAATAAACACACTTTTCATCATTTATCCAGGTGATAATGTGGTATTTATTTTATAAAACCAAGAAAGATGAAAAACTACCATGCGCGATTTGCAGCATCCGCACCAACTAACAGCACTGATGTCAATACAAGGTTCTACGTGATGGGCGATGTCCAAGATTAGAATTCAAATCTGTTTCAGTTTCAGTTCTGTGAAACAACATGCTTGGCATCCGATGTTATTGTTAGATGGGCATTCTCGTTATCTCAGTAATCGGCATACCGCGCATCTGCCATGTTGTCGGCTGTAAAATGCATTGGATAAGCCTACCAGCACAGGTTGGAATCGTAGTAATCACTAGCCAAAGAGTACACAGTGGATGAATGCCCTCCACGTCACCGCAGACGCTCAAATGCCATGCGCTTTTCCCCCATCTTTAAAGCTTGCCTGGCTCGTAAGAGGAGTGTTCACACCACGCCAAAGGTAGGCTGATTCAGGACTGTGCCCACAAGCAGTCGGTGCTCATGGCAACAGCACGCCAACGAGAACTCACCAGGGCGTCAGTGCCAGTCTGCATGCGTTCCGCGAACTCGCTTGTGGAGCGCAATGAACATTACGGCCCAAAAATGGTGAATCCAGTATAGAAAACATTGCCCAAAAACAAATAAATTAACTTCAAAAGAAAAATAAAGAAGAAATCTCACACTAACGCGCAAGACTTGAAGAGAGCGAAGCTGTACGCGACCATCACAACCATCACGAAGGTTTAAGTCCACGATTGCAGCCGATTTGCTTTTTTTGGAAGGGATAATCACTGGGCATCACCTTGGAGGGGCGCATGCTGTGACGTGTCTTTCTCATTCCGATCAAAACGTTGCCACAATTACAGCAATCGCTGGAGTTTTTTTTTTTTTTTTGCCAATCTCGGCCAATCTCCCTAAATGGGTATGCTTGGTTTGACAAACGTGCGCTGGAGATGCTGGGTGGTTGACGAACGCTCGGCATTTTCTTGGTTTTGTTAACTACCGGGCGGTCGCTGCGAGGCCTGCATGCAAGTCCGCGCACTCGGAAATTTCTTGGTATTTTTAACTGCCGACACGAAAAATTACGATTTGCTAAACAGCTTCGCTGTTGAAAAACAAACACTATTAAAAATTCAAACTTGCGACTTGCAAAACAACATACCTAGTGCACCAGGCCACTCGGCTTAAGTCAGCAATCCCAGGGGCGGAAATATAGAGTATATAATGCATAGCCAGTTTACATTTTTATTACTTCTAGCATTTCAAGCAGCTTAGACGACTATTTCTGGTATAGCACTCGTGCAGTAAGCATCCTCCAAATTGCCCACAATATCTCGTCTAGCGACTGCATTCTTTAAGACGGAAAAGCGTTCGCAGATGTTGTGGTCGTGCTGCTGACCACTGTGCTAGTTCACCCAGTGCAAGAAAAGTGCTTCCCGCACCCTGGCTTTACGCTGTACGATAAAAGGTTCGGTTGATTTTAATTCCTTAGTACCTCTTCTCCTGCCTTCGATTGGCCTTAGATTTTTCTACTAGCATACCAGTCAGCGAAGCGTGGCATGTGTGCTTGTGTGGAGTGACTTGGGCTTAGAGCTTGATGCAGTCTACAAACTAAGAAACTAAAGGCACAATCTTCCTGGCACAAGCGTGTTAGTTTCAACTGAGTGAACAAACTGCGACGACCCGCCGGCCGCCTAAACACTGGGCTGACTGATTCTGTCGGAGGGTCGGCAAGCCGTGTAGCGCAGTCAAGCCAAGCCATCTTGTTTTGACGTCATACGAAACACGCAAGGAGGATGCAGAGAGGAGGACAGCGTTTTTGAATTGATTTTTCTACTGACCAAAGTCGCGTAAACGCAGCGAGAGCTGTGGAAACATGGCCTGGAGACTCCAGACCACAATTTGGGCTAGTATTCCAGCAATGTTTACAAATCACTTCAGTGTCCCTTTAATACCCGAATGAAGACGCACAAAACTACCTGCAACGGAGGGGTGCTTCACAACACAGGAAGAACAGACTAGCATTGCTTAAACATTTCTCACTACATCACAGAAATCGGCCCTGGTTTAGAAAGATTGAGCAATGTTTATTCTGGAGGGATTGTCGCGACTATGCAAGCCGAAAGTTTTTTTCTAAATTCACATTCAAAGCCGCCACACGTACTACAAACAGAAATTTCATTCCAACGCAGACTACAAACAGAAACTTCGCTCCCGTACCGAAACATTGGTGATAAAAAGCGCCGCGGTGGCATAATAAATACAAAGTTCAGCACTCGAGAGCTGGGGAATGTCGCCGTAAAATGTAGCGTTTCCGGGTACATTTGTACTAGTTCACACACACACACACACACAAACACACATGCGCCCGGAGAACAAGTCCACCATACTACTTGAAGAGGGGAATGCCGTAGAGTGTTGTTGAAGCCATGACGATTGTAGCCCCGACGAAAAAATTTCTGTATGGAGGAAGGCAAAAATTCAAGTTATTGGAACGCTGCAAACTTCACACGCAGCAGTGTTTAGTGTAGTGAGAGCCTGACAAGCTGTTCGGCCTTATGGTCTTGCTGGTCTTAGAACTATTTTTTAACTTACCGTATTTACACGATTGTAGGTCGACCCTTTTTTTCGAATTTGACAATCCAATGTTGGGGGGTCGACTTAGAATCGAAATCGAACCGCCTATCATTAGTAACGGAAATAGAAATGAGAAATTGTGGGTGCTACGAGGTGGGGACAGCTTTGCACCCTCGTTCCCATGGTTGTAGTCAAAAGTGTGAATCACATGGGGCGTTTTCTGCTCGCGAAAACGCGCCGCGCATGACACAGCCGCGCTGACGCTGCCGCAAATACCACCCGCATGCTGCGTGCTACGCGATTGGGGACGGCAACATGGCGGCGTCACCAGCCGCAAAGAGGTGCGCGTAGCTCCAGCGACCGCTTCTAACTGCTCTTTAAGATATCACTGAAGGCACAAACAAATACGTTTGTGCAGGAAAGGAGCTGATAATGTGGTCGAAAACGACACTATTAAGCATCATCCGCACCGCAAGGTAAAGCGCCAATCAAATATCCGCCACCGTGGTAAGCCTAAGCATCTCTGGCGGCGCCAGCTGGCTGTCCCGAGCGCTTTCAAAGTGCCGCAAGTCGTCAGGCTTCTCCCACTGCCGCGCTGGTCACGCGGCATACCGAGGTAAAACCAGTAGAACTTGGAAGCAGAAGCTGTCGCGTGCGCAGAATCGTCGACGCGTGCGTGAAAGAATTGCCCGCGCAACGCCGACGCGCACGAATCGCGTGCAAAAACGCGTCAAGAAGCGTTTTATTCGTCTCTAAAGTATTAGCGAATCCCTTTATTCAATGCGCGGCGCTAATGTAGCCACAATCATAGCACATAGAACGCGATGGTGGGAGGTTAGTCACTCAAAAGTACCGTATTTACACGATTGTAAGTCGACTCGAATGTAGGTCGACCCCCAAAAATTACATCTCAAAAAAAAAAAAAAAAAAAATGCGAGCGCCGCGTAGAAAATTGTATCACAAAGAAAAGCTCTTCCGTAACCCACACGGCGGCTCTCCACAAGAGCCGTGCGCTCGTGGTAAGCGCGGTAGATGTTAAAAAAGAAAAGCTTTTGTATAAGCACCCGGAATAACAATGCGCTGTAGGTTGAGCGGGAAAAATACATTCGCTGCGAGATGACAACCATCGAAGCAACCGGCAGCGGCCACTGCGGTGCGATACCAAAACAAACATGGCGGCTACGTTAGCGCCGTGCATTGAATCAAGGGATTCGCTAATGATTATTATTATTTTTTTTATACGAATAAAACGCTTCTTGACGCGTTTTTGCACGCGATTCGTGCGCGGGTGACTTTTTGATGCCCCCATCAACGACTCCGTGCGCGCGGCAGCTTCTACTGCTTGTAAGGCCGAACCTCATAGAGTGTTTTTTTCACGCGATTCGCGCGTGTCGGGAGCGGCAGTGGGAGAAGCCTGACGACTTGCCCCAATGGGGAGGCGCGCTCTTCAAGCCGGCAGTTTGAAAGCGCTTGGGGCAGCCGGCTGGCGCCGCCGGAGACGTTTAGGCTTACCACGGTGGCGGATATTTGATTGGCGCTTTCCCTAGCGGCGCGGATGATGCTTTATAGTGTCGTTTTCGACCATATTATCAGCTCCTATCCTGCACAAACGCCTTCGTTTGTGCCTTCAGTGATATCTTAAAGAGCGGTTAGGAGCGGTCGCTGGAGCTACGCGGACCTCTTCGCGGCTGGTGACGCCGCCATGTTGCCGCCGCCGATCGCGTAGCGCACGCGGGTGGCATTAGCTGCACTGTCAGCGGCGCATTTTCGCGAGCAGAAACGCCCCATGCGGTTCACACTTACGACCATAACCATGGGAACGAGGGTGCAAAGGTGTCCCCACCTCGCAGCAGCCCTGAGTTCTCGTTTCTCTGGCCGTGACTAGCGGTAGACGATTGATTTCGATTCTAAGTCGACCCCCCAACATTGGATTGTCAAAATGTCAAATTTGAAAAAAAGGGTCGACCTACAATCGTGTAAATACGGTAAATCGCGCGCGGCCGCTTCCGTCAGCCGCCATGTTGTTTGTTTTGGTATTGCGCGGCAGTGGCCGCTGCCGGTTGCTTCGATGGTTGTCATCTTGCAGCGAATGTGTTCTCCACACTTATAGAAAAGCTGTTCTTTTTTAACATCTGCCGCGCATACTGCGAGCGCACGGCTCTTTTGGGAGCATCGATCATTGATGGAAGAGCCGCCGTGAGGGACGGAAGAGCTTCCCGGATGCGATTTTCTAGGCGGCGTTCGCTTTTTTTTTTTTTTTTTGAGAGATGCAATTTTGGGAGTTGACCTACATTCGAGTCGACTTACAATCGTGTAAATACAGTACCAATTAATTTTAATAAAACTGCAGAGGATTATGAAGTTTTTTGCTCTGACTCCAAATCAGCAATTAGATTTCTCACAAGTTGGTTATTTTTCAGATGATTAATGATTAATTGCCATTATTTTGGGTCACAATTACAGAATAACCACTCCATACAGAATGGCGACTACCCAGTGGCTAGGCAGACAAATGACTAAAGAATACAACCATGGAAGAACTTTTATGATTTAACTATTCTTTTACAACACACTGAACTTCACTCTTCCTGCGCTCTGCCAGAAATGGCTCACACGGGGTGTCAATTGAATGCAATAATAATTTTCCAAAGCCTCCATTGGAAAAATTTGTTGCCAACATTGTGTTCTTCAGACGTTTAGGTATTAGGAGCAAAAAAAATTAGTTGTACCTGCTCTGGGTTCCGAGATATCCGAGGGCAAAATGCTAGTTTTGCATTGCAAGAAATGTGCCGTTTCACCGAATTCTATGCGAATTGAGCTATAGAGTGCACTTTTTCGGTTTGCGGGCAATTTTCCTGTCGTTTACGCTTCAACCCCCGCGGCAACGAAATTCCCGCAAAAGCGAATTTTTTGGCTTTCTCCGGCGGATTCGTTGTTGCGGGGTTCGACTGTATACCTTTATCTCATAAACCGCACGTGGGTACACATTTAGATCCTTCGTTTACTTAGTGAGCGAAAAATTGTCGCATGGGTTCGTTCTCCGTTTGTGATTTCAGTCTTTGCAGGTTTGACGATCGAATGGACGCACTTTTGATGCAGTTTTGATGCGAGAAAGCTTTCGCGCTTCCCTCAACCTTCTTTAAGACGGGACGATAAAATTTTTATGTAAGGAATGTCTCGTGACTTTTTACTTTAACTCTAGCAGTCTGTGGTTCTGGAGTTCCATCAGCGTAGGAAGCTTTCACGATGCAGGAGAATAAACCTCAGGTAGCAAGCAGGGTACCGCCATCACAAGTTTTAACTCTCAGCATTCTGTCAAGCAGTAATGCATACAGCAATAGTTACAGAAGGAAGACCCAGGGTTAATGACTGCCAGAGGGCTTCCAAACATCCGTTGTAGTGCAAGCCATGTTTGCAAGACTAATGCCCGTGCTACACGGCAACTTTCACTTGATAGTACAATTGTTGTTCACAAGCAAGCCCTATTTGTCTTCGACGAGGCACTCGATAGACTTTTGGTTCGAAGGGCTTCAGAAGGGGCCATATAGCACAGGTATAACAAATGCAAGGAAAGGGTTCCATTTTTTTCGTTACAGACACAGCGGTATTAACCTCGACATCAAAGCAAACTTTCACTTTGCTGCACAACTGATGTTGAAAAGATGATACGCCGTCTCTACCGTGGGTGTCATATTGGTAACATGAATGGCTTTGCGGGTTCACCCGTATTGCTGCTATTTATTCCCATCAGGCACCATTCAAATGTACAGTCTCGGTCAAAAGTTCTTAGGCAGGGTAGTTTTTTTAAGTTGTTAGGCTCTCTTTTACCGGTGCGGGGATAAAAGAGTTAGTAGGAACAATGCTCTGACTTTATCGCTATCGCACACTCAAAAGAAATATTCCTCCTCACCCTCCTTTATCCCTGGAACCGGTGAGAATGTGCGAGTGTTGTTGATGGCAACGCCACAATAGCGCCTAGGAACTTTTGACCAAGACTGTACATAGGCGTGCTTGGGTCATGTGTCAAGTAACAAAGTGAATCGGAAGCAGATCAAGAGAACGCTGAAAGAGAGAAAGTCGAGGGAGCTCACCGGGTAGGCAAGAAGTCTCCTAGAAAATAGTACGAACAGAACGTTGAGAGCACGATGGAGATGGACGTCGCAAATCCCTTGAGGATGCTGTCGGCGTAGCGCACCGCCAGAGCGACGACCAGGCCACCGAACGTCTGTTGCGAGAAAGGAGGAATAGTTTTCACTGTAACGAGACGAGACTCCTAAACGGCAGGATGACAGCTTTTGTCACGGCACAATGGACTTGTGGTTGGCAATTTAGTAACACCTTTAGTGTACATGCCCCACAAAGTTTTGACAACTACTGTTCATTTACATTGTTTTTAGCAGTAGAAAAGAAAGCCTAGAAGTGGATAAAGCAGTACATGAAGCAGTCGTTTGCTGCTAAATTTTTTCTGGCTTATGCATGGTACATAATAACAAAAGCACTGTTTTACCGTATTTTCGTGCATATAACCTTTTCCTGCATATAATCCGCACCCCCACTTTCAGCCCGCCGGAAAAGAAAAATAAAAAAAAATCCTCGCGTATTGCCCGCACATTTGACACAGGAAAGGTTGCACCAAAGCTACTGCTCAAGCAACACATCGTATACTACGTAGACAGAAAAAGTGTATATCTAGCAAGTAGAATACACTGACTGCAAGGTGAAAGTCACAATTCACTAATAAAATTCAGTTGTTCGAGGGCGCTCGTACTTGTTTTTTTTTCCTTGTCCTTGCATGTTTTGCGCAATCGCTGCCATGGAAAGCTTAGTCAGTGTTACTGCACAGGAGCTTCACGGCACAACGCGCATTGCCGTGAAGCGTCACTAAAGGAAAAACCCCACGTATTAACCGCACGCCCACTTTGCCACTCAAATTTTCGCATTTTCGGTGTGGGTTATATGCGTGAAAATTAAGTGGTACTCCATCAGATGTAAGCTTAGAAATAACATCATTACTAAGAAACTATTATCAGTGCACACCAGCATCATTACTCATCAAGCACCACTATTGTTGCCGTGCACCATCATCATATGTCACAGCAATGATGCTCTGCTAACGATGAAACTCGTCTCAGATTGTGACAAGCTTCTACCATCCGGTAACAGAAAGTCTATGCTCAAAATCTACCGAGCCACTTGCCTGTAGGCAGATGACCACCCAGGTGATGGTGTTGTAGCCCTGAAAGAAGCCCCCTTGCAAGAGCTGGTTCCAGTCTGACACCACCATGGCCACGATGCCCATCAGGAACCCAAATATGGCTGCACAAGAATGCATACATTCCAGGCATGCTTGCCCAACTGGCCGGGTGAACAGATGGTACGCAAAGAGCTATCCTGAATCGTACGCAGATTTAACAGAATCGCAAAACCGACTAAAGCAACCGCACGTGTGTGCTTAACTCTTTCGTTGTGCAAGAAATTTACCGATTTTCAGGGGCCTAAGAATTCCTTTGTGCTAAACATATCGACTAGGCAGGTATTGCAGACGTAAAATGCAGATGGTTGAATGCCCTTTCCAACAACACCAGTTTTAATAATGTTTTCATAAATAATTGTTGAGAAAAAAATTATCAAATTCAAAATTTTTGTCCAGACGTTGAATAAAATGAAAAAAAAAAAAAAAGTTGTGTATAACAAACCACCAGTAGTAGAAAAAATTTAGAATGCAATTAATTGTGGGGTTTAATGTGGCGACGCTACACAGGCAATGAGGTGCGCTGTAGTGGAGGGCTCCGGATAATTTTGACAACTTGGGGATTTTTAACGTGCACCGAAATCTCAACAACACTGAAATTTTTGCTTTTCGCCTTTATCAAAAAAGTGGTCGCCGCGGCCGAGAATCGAACCCGCAATTTTGGGTTTAGCAGTTTAGAATATACACTTTGTAGATAAACTTTTCAAACACCCTTCCTAGAAAAAAAATTGAGATGGGCGGAACAATGTGTCCCATGTAAAAAAAAAACAAAAAATGCTAGCACACGTGGTGTTCACGCTGTGTGGTGAAGCCCAACCTTCTTTTCAAAATGTGCAATTATGGATGGCTCTCTGGAGGAAACCTGGTGGTTTGACATTATTAGGGGAACCAATTAGTCTCCACGTGATGTAAAAACACCTTGAAGTGCCAGCAAAAGATTCAGGGCAAGCAAGCGATGTGATGCAATCGGCTTGGAGTTGAAAACCAAATTCAGTGGTGAATGCTGGTTGACGTTCTGGTTATCACTTATCTGTCAGAACTTTCACTTGCTGTTTAGCATTATCTTTTGACTCGCTATGGTAGCTCTGCTTGCAGGAATAAGGTGCAATGCACTAGAATCATGCCCAGGAGGCTTCCACCAGGCGGCTGTAATGTGACAAAAAGCTCAGTCCATGTGTTCCAGATTTCGGTGCACGTTTTTAAAGACCCCCAGCTGGTCAAAATTAATCCAGAGCCCTCCACTACGGCGCACCTCATCGCCTGTGTTGCGTCGGCGCATTAAACCTTATAATCAATCAGTGCTACGAGCATCCTACATTGCAGCACCACCTAACATTTACAAAAAGAAACAATATCAAGCCTGCGTGAGACTTCGGCTGTATAGGCAGTTTTACTAAGAAGCAACACTAGACCTCCGGAAATACCCTTGTATGAAATTGAAACCGGCCAGTGAACAGCTGGTGGTGTTCAAAGCTGATTGGACACGCTCTCCTTGCCTGAACTGCTATCCGCCGACTTGGTGTTATCTTTTGACTTTCAGCTGGAGCTGTAATCACAGAAGTAAGGCGTGGGTGAAGTGAAATCACGAGCGGTGTGCGTTTTTTGAGGAACAATAGTGGGTGACAGAGGCGCCATGGCAAACCGCATTGAAGTTGGGTAACTGTGTAGTAGCGCCAAAGAAGAATTTTGCAACACAAAAACGAAACCAAAACAGCGGGAAACTGGCTGGAAATGCAAGGTCCACTTGTTAGTCATGGGGGGGGGGATCTTCAGAAATAAGCTCTGGTGGAATAAAGCTACCCTTTCTCTGAACCAATGTTCACTAGTGAACAGCTGGCACCATTTTCAGGTAATTATCACCTCTCAATGCTGTCCAATTACAAAGCTAACAACATAATTTGGTATTTGACTTGCTCAAGAAAATTTGGTGGTAATGCAGCATAACCATGAGCTGCATGCTTTTCTATCATGCGCAGCAGCCACGCCCCCTTTCGCAAAAACACGTGCACCTCAGCCCACAAAAAGCGCCGTAAAAAATCTCAGTGTTGCCGGAGCGGGGAAATTTAAACTGATTCTAAAAGTTCAGAGCCTAGACTAACCATTGGGGTGCATTAGATGTACGAGAAACGACTGCAACATGTCGAAATCACCGAAATAAAGCATCGATTACAGACGACAAATTTTAACAGGCATGGTACTGAAAGCCTTAAAGGGGCCATGCAGACAAAACACAGGTTGGTTTTATTCGAAAGATTCCGTGTTTTATAGCGCCCCCAGAGCTTGTCCAGATACAAACGATGCTTTCTTCACTGAGAAATGAATCAATTTAGGTTACAATTTTGATTCTTGTGCCAAATCGTGTGTTTCCATGATGTCTGCAATGACATTACAAGAACAGGTCTTCAAGCTAAATCTAGTGTGCTACGGAGCCTTGTTCGCCATTTCAACCTAGATGGCACCACCATACCGCAGCGGGCCGTTTTCTGTCTTTGGTTTGTTTTTGACCATATTTGTACCTAGCTTGTTTTTGTTAAGGTAGAAAATAATCGTTTTGTGAAACCAATGTTCGCTGGACAAATATGCTCACGCCAATCGGCCAGAGTCGTATGAGACAACCCCCAAAGCGCCGCAGTGCTGTGCCACAAAAGCAAGCATAGTGCGTGCAAAACCAACAGCAGTACACATCGATACTTCCATGTTTACGTGTACTTTCGTAGTTCCACTGTTTACCCCGCCACTCTTACTGCTATACAAAGAATTTGCCCTAAATTTAAGTGCAAATATCTCGCTAGACAAGCTTATAAGCCCTGCCTAATTTGTGTTTGCTTTTGCCGGCCTCAGCCAATCGCACAGCTGGCACTATGTCATCATAGGTTCTGTTGCGGGAAATTAGCTAGTAGGTCACATGGCCATTCCCTTTTTGCTAATTATACACATTACTTAAGCGAAGTTTACGTTAAGAGTGGTGTCAGCATGATTCTAACGAGGCAATCTTTCGAATGAACCAAACTTGTGTTTTGTCTGCATGGCCCCTTTAAAGCTGCTAAGATTATTGACAGCTATTACAGCACCTTTGTGTGTTTGTTTATGCTTCCTCTAGTAGCAGAAAAAAGAAATACTAAATTTGGAGTGCTTGGGATCTGTATTCACGAAGCAGTTGTGACACATCTCAGTGTATGTTGCCTTCAAGTGTGCCATTCCCTAAGATGTTTAAAAAAATGTTCTGCAAATCCGGCCAGATGTGAATGTGTCTTCTAAAGGTGTGGGGCAGGCAGGTGTAGCGATGTTGTAGACGTCTGGTGCACATTCAAGGACTCCCAAGTTGCCTAAAGCCTCACTGCTTCGAACCGTCGAAACACGAGGTTCGATGAACAGATTCCTTCCACCACCTCCCACAACTGTTACGGCCATGGGTGCAAGCATATCTGCTGGTGATATTTAATGATCGGGCACAAGTAAAAATGTGGTTAATATCATTTGGTTAGTGATGCACAATTAGTGATCCTCATTAATCAAAACCTGTTCAAGGAAATGACCTCCTGTCTTTGACCGTTTCACTCGTGTCACATTTATGACACGCAAAGCATAAAAAGCCGCATAACAAAATTGCGACAATAAGAAGAACTACTACATTATTTATTTACTATTTACAGATAAACATTAAAACATTAAAAAATTACGCCCACCTCCCCTCGCGGGAACCCTGGTGTGATGCGACGCTGACGGGGGTTCAAGTGCAAGCGGAGAGCAACCGTCGACCGAAAGGCCGCCGGAGAGCGGCACACCGGTTATATGTGCAGCGCGCCCGAAGGAGAGGAGACCACGGAGAGAGAGAGAGTACTGCACATGCGCCGGCGCCAGTGCGTCTGCCGCGGCTATGATGCAACACAATCCACTTTAATCCAATCCAAATCCAATCCAATCCAAGCCAAGCCAATCGAATCCAATCCAATGCCCCTCGCGAGAGAGTGTTCGCTATCGGAGAGGAGAGGGGGTGAGCGGCGGAGAGCGCAGCTGGCGCGGCGAGGAGAATGGGGGAGGGGTGGACGCCGACAACGCCGGATGGATGCAGGGACAAGGCGAGTGAATGAGATGCGTTCGCATGTAATACAAATACATGTTATAGAAAGCGTTACAGCGAAACTTTAGCCCCCCGAAAAGGGGGGTAATGGGGTAAATGATGGGGGTTGCAGCCCCCTCAGTTTCCTCACAGCATACATTCACATGCGAGGTAGCCCACCTACCGAGCTGAATGTTGCGGATCCACAGCGACCAGGTGATCTCTTTCAGCAACTTCTCCAAGTAGATGCCGCTGAAGCCACTAGACATACACGACAGCAGCACCGCCATGAGGCCCAGGAGTTGGTGGTAACGGTCAAGACCTGCCGCCTCCGCCGCTTTATTATCTCCCGTGGGCACCTGCAGAAAACGTTCCTCCCGTCAATTTTCATCCTCACTATTCCAAATTCCAAGTTTATCTTAATTTTCGGAATTTTACGGTATTCGCCATCAAGGCTACGATTACTGATTTTTTGACGCTCGATATTCACACTCGTTTAGCAGTCGATGTTGGGTGTGCGCTGGTGTGAATATGCTTGCAGAGTGGAACGAACTGAAAGCGGATTGGCCCAGCAATGACTGAGTGGCTAATCAGATCATTTAAATCACTCGAAAACTTCAGCTTGTTTTAATATGCCAGTCAGAGGTGAGTAAAACTATGTGAAGAGGGGACCCTCTCCTACTAGGAGACATTTCACAATGCATTTTTCACGAATTGATGCTCTGCAAAGACGGGCAAACCCAACCAATCGACTGTCTAAACTAAAAAGTTGATGACAGTGTGAGCTGCTCATTGATGCTAAGTTAACTGTGCCAGCAAACACCAAAACTACGACGTAATGCCTGTATATACTGCGGTTATTTATGAACACGACGGGCCTCTTCAACGAAGTGAACAAGAAACTGCACCAACCTGTACAAAAGCGACGCCAATGATGAGAAGCACCAGGGAAAGCCACTGCTGCGTCGATATTCGACGCTTCAACATCCATACGCTAAACATGGCAGTGGTGAGTATCTTCAACTGGTACGTCACCTGCACAAACGGCAGACAAGAGGAAAGCTCTCAGTTGCGCTTGCAAATGATCGAGCCGGAAACTTCGGCTTCCTTTTGCATCCTTCTCAGCCATGCAGGCAAGCAATCTTGGAAGCATTGCGCAGGGTTTTTTGGTGTACGTTTTCACTTGAGCGACAGTAGCGCCCAGCTCTGAACAAGAAATTTCATCCTTGTTATCACATTAGAGAGTTATAGCAGAGCGGAGAACCAGGCCCGGTACGGTACCCGGTAAGCGACTGGCGCCAGTGCGCCTGCGCCGAGGCGAAAAAAACTGGTTGTGCGCATGCGCAAGCATACCGTACCGGAACCGTTTTCCCGATCTGCTACAACTCTCTAGGGGGATCATTAGTCTCGAACATCATTCGAGATACACACAGGTACCAGAGTTTTTTACCACAGCGCGATAATCATTCAAGCATGCTTGGATGCAACTAACATGCACACGTCAAGCATTTTCAGTACCCGAAACCGAAACTCGGCAAGCCGGTTAGTTGTTCGGCCATCGCTAGAGCATGGGTCATGCAAGACACAGAAGGCGAGGATGGCAGTGCAAACCTGGTAGGTGGCGGCATCTAAGAGTGACAGCGCGTAGAACAGCAGGTTGTTCTGAACTGTGTAAAGGCCGGCAGGGACCAGCATCTTGCAAGTTTCCCTTGGCTGTCTCCAAACTTCGTCTCGAAGCTGCACCGCTAATGCTGGCACAGAGAAACCTTCGAGAAAGCAAACGTCGGAGCATCTCGGGATGAGTGCACTGAAAGTTCTCGGGGTGACACGTTTGTAGTTCCTAAATTTATGCTAAACTTTAGCTCGGACAAAGATACCGTAGATTTCAGTCCCCCTAAACGATGCAGTCAACACGCTCTAACCTCCATCAAATACACCGCAGTTTTAAGTCCTCTTTTTTTCCACACTTTGAGCTGTCTTACAAACCACAGCTTAACAATAATTAAAAACATGTTTGGGTCACAAAACAAATCTGCATTCACCATACTTGGCAAGTGTTTAACACATAAAAAACCTCGCGGTTTAGGTAAACCTACAAACATAAAGACTACCTTTAAGGTGCACGCACGTCGCTCCCGAGAAATTGCAGACGACGTCTTAAGACGCTTTTTGTAAGAAAATACAATGGAATGAACGTACGAACGCGACTAAACTTACCGTTCTCCCACAGTAAGACACCTAGGCAAGCGATGATTTTGAGAAACTCCGCGGACACGACAGCGCTACTGGACATATAACGGGGTCCTTGTACCGCCTGCGTGCGTGAATAGCGGAGGAGTAGGACCATCGTGGTCGTCTGCACGACGATGAAGAGTAGCGACGTGTACTTGAGGACAGACGACATCTGAAAGAAAGATTTAGCGAAGATTTTGTGGTGCAGCTCGGTTTTACGAAGCTCGCTGTAACAAACGGTCAGGCACACGAACCCACCGCGGTCTGCGATCAGAAAGTAGCTTATACGACTGCCTCCCACGTAAGTGTCGCTGATATTGTCGACGAGTCGGACACAAGGACACACATGCGCGCGAAGATGGGTGAGTGAAGCTCTCTCTGCTACACTCGACACCTGTTTTTCGCAAGCAGAAAGATGGATTTAGCACTGCGTGGGTAATTATCCGAATTATCCGGCGGCACGGCACACGGACAAGATACAGCCACGACGGACGATACACGGCGCACTTACATCACTATGCGCTGGAGGCTTTTGCATTTTCAGGCGAATCCGTAAGGCGCAACTCTAGCGTCTTAAAACACAGGAGCAGGTTACCGGTACCTTGCGCTTCGGCGGCGGCGATGGCTGTTTCATGATAGGCTGCCAGCAGCGCGGCGATGGATATAGGTGTTAAGTTATTGTCACGCAATACGTCACAAACGTAAAGACAAGTATCGAATCGTGTCTATCCGTAAATCATTGCTGTAAGCGGAAATTTCGTTCGCGAACAGCAAAGCGAAAGAGATCGGGTTGCCTAGATTGTTGATGCCGATATCAATGGGCTGTTGCAGTGCGCCGCCGCCGACGCCAACAGCTGAGTGTGTAGGCGAAAGAGGCCGAACGTGTAGGCACTGAGTTGCGCTATTTAAAACATTCGCGCATATGCGCCTCAGATAGCACTCAGATATTATGCAAAGTACTCATGAATACGTTACGACAGTAACATAATGCGATGTTTGCAAGCGATGCGACGGGGATCCGCAGCGGCTCGTCCCCGTCGCTCGTGCCGTCGCTCGCCAAGGCACGACCGCGGGCGTCTTCCGTGGTCGCCAAGCAAAAACCGGAGGATTGCCTTGGCGACCAAGCAAACAATGGAGGATTGGCTAGAAAGTAGGATGAATTTATTATGCAAAGGCAGAGACAACAAAGCTGGTATTGGTTCGTACAGTCCACTCACACTAACGTCAGTGGTGTATAGATTCGTACTGCAGGCGACACAGAGTTTCATACAAATTTGTATGAAACTCTATGGCAGGCGATAAAATCAGAAAGCATGGATGGAAGAAAATGAAATCCTTGGGGAACTGCAGAATGAATTTAGACAAGACAAGCGCTTGGATGATAACAACACAGTGCATTGAAATTGCGAAAGACCATTATGAAATACGTTCTTGGACATTAAAGGGGCATATGGTTGAGTGCACCTGACATGGGAAGTGTTTCGTTGTGGGTGGAACACTGGACTTCGGTTATATTGGGTTAACTGGGTTTATTATAACGTAGGAAAAGAAAGCATATACAAGCGACTACATGACTGCAGCACAGACGAGAAAGTGAAGTGGCGGTCAGGGCGCGGACGTAACTCGATGCCGTCGTCTGCTCAAGGTTCACCAGAGGAACCGAACTCGTAGGGCGATCGGGTTGAGGGCTCTTCCTTCCGGCGGCTTTCATAGACCGTGGGTTGCGTCCCGCCGTCTACGCTCTAGGCTTGACTACGTGGCGCCAGATCTCTTAGTTCCTCACGTAACAGGAAGGGCAGACATGCTCACAGCAGGGCAACACCCAACACTCAACACCCATCGAGGTCTGAAACAGGCATGAAACAGGAATGCCCGTTGAGCCCAATATTGTTAATGCTTTACATGGTAGGGCTAGAAAATAAACTGGAAGAAAGTCAATTAGGGTAAACCTAACGCACATGTGGCAAGGCGAAGTGGCCATTCCGGGAATATGCTATGCGCAGACGACATTGTTCTTTTAGCTGAAAACCACAGCGATATGCAACGATATGCTAACATTGGTGGCCAGGAAGCCACAGACCTCGGTTAAATTTTAGCACGGAAAAGTCTGGAATAATGGTTTTCGATTACGCTATAGCACTGACGCAGTGTCAATCCAGCATGGCGAATTACCCAGAGTAGAGACAGGCCACCAGACAGACAGACAATGAACTTTATTGAAGGTCCTGAGGAGCACCGCCGCCGTTCAGGGCGGCAGCGCGGCGGGCCGCTCCCACGTGGGCGTGGGGACGGGGAGGCCGAGCCTAGCCGAGCCTCGATATCACCGCCGCGTCCTGGTGAACGCCACTCTTCCTCGGTTATGCGTTGAGGGCCCCGAAGTGAGGGACGCCGCCAGAGCATGTGATCCAAATTGCTACGTTCGCCACTATCCGGGCAGTCCGGTTCAAAAGTGTATGTGTAGGAGCCGAGAGTGGATAGAGTAAGATAAGACAATGGTCTGCAACATTCAGAGCGTGGCAGCATGCCTGCGGCCTGGAGAGTTTCTCGTGCGGAAGAGGAAACGTTCGCCTGCCCAGCTAATAGTCTGAATAATCTCGCTGAACGTGAATAAAGTGTCTCTGAAGACCTCCCAACCAATCCCCGAGGGACCGCCTCCGTCCGACCTGGCGCGGTGGGTTCGCTCGAGCGCGCGCGGGTGTGGGCGACCTCGTTGAGGTTAGTTACACAGGACAAGTGCGACCCTAGGTGAGCGGGAAACCAGGTGCTGGTGTGTGAGGAAATTACCTTATTGTCGCCGGTTGTCGTCAAGCAAGAGCCACCGCGGCCTGCTCGGCTCTAGCCGGGGTGGTATTCCTGAAAGACGAAGAATTGAGAACTGTGCCACTGTGATCCACCATGACTGCCGAGAAGTTTGCCGATCGGCCGTACTGCGCAGCGTCCACAAAGCACGCGGAGTGCGGGTCGTCGCGAACTTGTTTTAGTAGGGCCTCGCCTCTGGCCCTTCGCCTGCCCGCATTCTGCTGCGGGTGCACGTTGCGGGGAAACAGGGGAGATAGTTATAGCGGCTCTCTGCTCCTTAGTAAAGCCAACCTTGCGCTCTTCCTCTAGGGATGAATTACAGCCCAGAACCACCAGAATCTTCCTGCCAGCGGGCGAAGACGACAACCTGGCCGTCTGAGCCGTGTGCTGCGCTTCAATGATTTCCTCTGAAGTGTTGTGAACCCCGAGCTGCATGAGCCTCTCTGTGCTGGCATTCATCGGGATACCCAGCACGCGCTTGATGCTTTTACGAATTAGTAAATTAAGCTTAGCCTTTTCGTGATTCTGCCAGCAGTGCATGGCCGCCACGTACGTGATGTGGCTCATCAAGAATGCATGGAAGAGCCTCAAGAGCCTCCTTGATACCTCCTCAACTGTTTTAGACCTGAGTAATTAACCGTATCATGCTGTCCGTCTTAGCGGTGATTTGGCGATGATTTCGGTGATTAGCGGTGATTTCGCTTCGTCCCGTGGGGACGAAGCGAAAAAAAACCGGGCTCGAGCCCGAGCCCGAGCCCGCCCGGCGAACGCGCAGGGGTTTGTAACCAGAGCCGGCTGACAGATCCGCGGCTCTTACGGATGGTGCGAGCTAGTGTCACTAAATAAAGGCTTTTAGAGTATCGACACTCTTTTCTCTCATTGTTTTGTGCCGCCACGATTGTCATTGGTCGGTCTGTACCACGTGACATTTGTTTACCCATGGGCGCTGCCATTTTGTTTCTGGCCTCGGCCTGCCCGTGCCTGCCCTGTGGCTTGCCTCTGCTGCGCGGACGTTGAAGCGACCCGTCGCAGTCGTTCAGCTCCTGTTTCGGGTGCTTTTTCCACGTTTTTCGCCGCCTGATGAGCCTTTTGCGATGCCTTGTTGTTCCGTGATCCACTGCTGCAACAAGCCCGACGATGGAAAGCGGCTCATGCGTTTTCCCTTGGGAAAAAAGGCCGGTGAGAGACTCCGTGCGTGGCTGCAACTCGTCGGTCGCGACGATTTTAAGCCTACTCCATCATCGAGGATCTGTGAGGTGAGTTTATTTCAAGCACAGCTGTAATGCAACCATCGCAGTGAAAATTCCAGAGCCTAAACGTACGGCTACGCGATCGGAGTCGGCCAAGCACTACCGTTAAGGAGCAACTTTCCCCCTTACATTACTGTGCTGGCGCGATCATAAAAAAACTTTTTGTAGCCCCGCCCGTATAGAGTACGCACGCGCTTCGTGTGGTTCGCTTCCCTCAAAAGATAGTGTTGTGCAGCTGGAGCCGCTGAACAAAGCAGCGAAACTTTAGTGACACTAATCCAAATGTCCTGCTCGCTGACACCAAATGAACGCATGGAAGTCTTGCGTGTGCGATCAGACCCGTACGCCTCGTTGCCCGTAATAAAGCATCGTTGAAGCGGCAATTGCATCACTGCCGCATAGCTGCGGAGTCATTTTATTTACTGCATGAATATTTATTTTATGAATTTGCCAGTTTAATCAATCAATCAATGCCACTTGTGGTATGTAAACTTCGAATCGAAATTTACCTCACCCTTATTATATTTGAATGTGTTCTTTCCACGTACCAAGCAGTTTGAAAAGTTATTGTGTTCATGTTAAATGTTACTTGCAAATCTTTGATTGAGTAGCCATCGTCATGTGGACTTATTTTTCTTAAGGACCACTTTGAAGCTGACCAGTATGAAGGACACCGAGCTGATGGTCGAAAGCTGCTGAAGTGGAACGCGGTGCCCACCATCCCAGCCTGCGAGAATGCACGGGGGAGATCGAGGAGCATAATCGCCCAGAAGCCAGACAATGGTGTGTAGCGTGATGCACATAGTACTTTGTCATTTGCTACACTTTGGAATGCAGCACTACACATTGTCGCAATGAGATGTAACTTTGGAGCACATTTTGTGCTTTCAGGCATTTCAGCCATCACAGGCGCTCAAGGAGCCCCACCCGAGGTCTGTGTTCCCCAGGTGTGTGTTGTGCAGCCCCGAACGCCTGGAGCTGCAATCGGAGTTCTACAGAACAACCCGAGTAAGTATTTCTTGGGGGGCGCAAGCACTGATTTTCATACGTAGTGTGATGTCGACTGTATGAGAGATTGACTTTTAACCTTGGTGCACACAGAAGTGACAAGTGAAAACAAAAACAGGGTGAAATCATGACTTTTTCCTTCATGAGATACCGTGGCATTTAATCTGACTCTCTCCTAACATGTGGAGTCACATTAGAAGCGTCATCACGAACCTAGTGAGCTGTTGTGAGGAGGAGCGTAAAGATCCAGTCCTTCATGTAGGGCAATGTCATTTCATTGGAATCGCCTAGAATCACCCTTTCCATATACCTTTTAAAGGGGTACTGGCACCAATTTTCGGTGCTGATATTATAGCACAGTTCGCTTCCTTTACCTACCAGGATACCCTTCGTAAAGTATGAACAGCATGCGTCGCGTGCAACATATTCTGATTTGATAGTAATTGCAGTGCCGACAAGGCAACCGTGCTGGAGGCTTCCACCGAAATCAACATCGTGTGACATCACACCGCGGTAGAGTGAACGAGCCGCGTGCTCCCCAACTCCGTGACGTCACGTAACAACGCCTGGCTAATGGCAGGGTGCGAGCATGTGGCGCGCCGATGGAGCATCACAGGTTTTCGCATGGGCGCACGTGATAGCGCCGACCCTGTTCAGCAGAAAACATGACATCACGCCGTAGTTTCTGCCGCCCGTGCCCTCCGGGCTTTTCTCGACGGCAGCCAAAGGCAGCGGTTTTCGTTGCATTATATTTCATTATTTATCATGCGCATTTTAACTACTGTTTCATGATTGTTAGGCCAGCAGGCCTCAATCTAAGCAATATAAACACAACGTAAAAATTTTGTGTGAGTACTCCTTTAAAAATGAAGGGGAAGTCAGAATCACATAAATTCGTTGAGACAAATCATCCGTGGT
This sequence comes from Haemaphysalis longicornis, assembly GCF_048455015.1. NCBI lineage: Eukaryota > Metazoa > Arthropoda > Arachnida > Ixodida > Ixodidae > Haemaphysalis > Haemaphysalis longicornis. The sequence continues at coordinate 64,840,531 of NW_027526225.1, read as the reverse complement.
TTGGGCTGCAGGCCAGTTTATAAATCCCAAGTGTACTTATATTTCGCTGTCATGAAAATTAGATTAGTGAGGCAGAACAGCCACTCCTAGCACAACTATATAAGGGACCATTGTGCCACAGCTGAGATGTGTTGTTGCCTTTCCAGCAACCCCAAGCACGGCTGAAGTTTCAGGAGTGAGGGCACCTTCACCTGACGTCATGCAAGGGGATGGCTACGTTGTGCCACTGCTTACGGTGGAAGTGGAAGTACAAACAGGTAGGTATCGCATTCAGAACAAGAACATGGTGGCCGCAGCAGCCGTTTCATGTACATCAAGAACATAGCTATTAGTGGGTGTTGAATTAAAGTTGTCAAGTTCGGTGCAAAGCACTTGCATGCAGTAATAATTTAAATGCTTAAAGTACTTCACATAAAAATTGGTTTCACAAAGTCATTCTCATGAACTAGTTCAGGTGGAGCAGCACCATAGTTGCATTAACGCGCCTTGACTCATCCCCCTTAATTTGGGTGAAGGCGTTCCAGGATTAGTTTCTAACCTTCCGTGCACACATTGCAGAAAGCGTGCAGAAATAGCCGGACTGGTTGAGCAGAGCACAATGGCATCTGGGGTGACCAGCCATCGTGTCTTATGCACGAGAGCCCCACTTCAAGCCTGAAACTTTTATTTGTTTTAAAAATTGTCTTTGGGGTTTTTACGTATGTATGCTACACCTGTGTCATGAGGCCTTCTGCAGTGGAGGGCTATGGATTAATGTAAACCATGGGGGTCTCTTACGTGCAGCGAAATCTCAATACCAGCGTTTTCGGTTTCCACCTCCTTCAGGCAACTTTTTTTTTTTTAAGTTACTGTACTACTGCTTTTTCCATGCCCTCCCTACTCTAAACTCCAGCAAGGGGCTTTTTCATGAACCAGCAATAAAAATGATGGCATGAGCAAGGAGGGAGAAAAAACAAATGTTCAGTAATGGTTTTTTTTTTTTTTTTTTAACAGGTGCATGTGCTGTGGAGGCTGAGACCATGGACTTTTCAACATCTATGCCTGATGAACCAAGTAAGTGAACTAGTATGGGGAGCGATGCAAAGCTCACAGGTTTAAGTATTTCTGCACATCTGCTGCAGAAGCAAGTTTATAACACGATGCGTATATTTTCAGCTAGAGGAGTGCATGGGAGCTGTTCAACGAGCAACCAACAGTGTGCTGCCGGTACAACTGACCAGGCTGTCCAAACGGTATGAAAAACTGCCTATCTTGGCTTCTGAGACCATGTGTAAGCGTGCAACATGTTAAAGGGACACTGAAGGCAAAATACAAGTTGCTCTAGATCGATAGCTTACAGAGAACACGAATATACCATTCTTATGCGTATCTTTAAAATAAGGTAGAAAATTGAAAAAACGTAAAAACAAGTATCGCCACCACTGGCTATTCCGCACAACTTACACCGGAAGTGGTTAAAATTGTGTGAAAAATATTAAAACAATACGCCTTCCTAAGTTTATAAAAACTTAAAGGAGTACTGACACCAAATTCAGAATCGTTAAAAATGACATAATTGGCTTTATTCATTTGTGGAGATCAATCCCACCAATTTTGGCAGCCATCGGTGGCCGGAAACATAACGAAAATCCCTTTTAATTGCCCCGGCCGCGAGCTTCCTCAGATTGCCAGAACTAGCGAAATCGCTTTCAGCGTGACGACACGTACTCCGTGCCCTGTGAACCGGCCAGTTGTGGGTGGCGTCGTAAAGCCCTTTCTAGAACCGGAAACGCTCTCCTACGCTGCTGTTGTCGGTGGTCTCGTTTCGCCAGACGGTTTCTGTCAATGGCATCTTCAACTTCGTCAAAATGGCAAAAGAGTAACGCTAGGCTTTCAAAAACCAATGGAAGACAAACATCCTGAACAAACACGAACTCAAATGTGTTCCAATTAAACATTAAACACGGGAAATAACACCTAATTACACGAATTTGCAAATTACTTTTCGAATTTCCCGCGTCCCAGTCACCGCCGCAAGCTCAGGCGGGCCAATGCAGACCACGTGCCATCACAGCAGATGCGAAAAACGCGCGTGCCATCACGGGTTTTTGATTAGCGTCATCACCTGCAGTTTTGCGGCCGCCACTGTATGACGTCACGTACTCCGACTAGCTCTTGAACGTCCATCTGCGCTGCCGGCGACCGAAACCGAAACTGGTTGAAATTACTGCGTTTTAATCATTTCTATGCTTGCTTCTTGCCGCTTTTGGATCGATTTTCATAATTAGTGGCCAACGAGGTACTGTTTGCAGCATAGAAACCAAAAAGGTAAAATTTGGTGTCAGTACTCCTTTAACAGCAAGCTTTTATAGTGTCACGTCGACGAACAGAAAGAAGCCTAGAAACAATATGATACAAGCCCAACTGATAGATTACGCAGCGACCCCAAACGACAACAAATTGGTTTCGGTTTCGGTGCAATACCCGATTGCGCGACCGGTTCATTGTGTGGCACTTCACTTGTACGGTTCTATGTACATGTATCATTATGACCTTTCTGCGTGCTTTTGCTGTAGTAAAAAACGTAAGTATGCCTATTTTGGCTAAAGTCAATTGATTTCAAGTTACCAACTACTAGTATGCACCGCATAGGCAAGCATTTTACAGCATTTGTGATATTTGTTGCGGCACAATTGCATGCATGTTGCGCGCATAGAGGAAAGCTTTTGTTTCCTCTGCGGTCGGGAACAGCGGTAGACGGAATAATGGGAACAACCAAGACGACGTGAGACTAGTCATGAGATGGTTAAGTGAGCCAGAGGATCATCCTGCAAACATTTCTTCTTCAAGCCCGAAAGTATTTGTGGGTGAGTGTGCAATGAGCGAATGCAAGTGGGCTACGCACGCTGCGAGGCGGACGAGAGTGGATCTTATATCGAATAACGTTGGTATTATTTGCCTCTTTCCCAACGAGGGCTTCTTTACTTCCAGCATAGGAAATGTCTGGTGTTCGTACATAGGTGCGCGGTGCTGTGCAAGCAGCGGGTGATGGAGCTTGTGCACACGAGCAGTTGGTTAGAACTGTCACACGGCTTATGTGCTCGTCTTCAACAGAGCATCAAACCTGATCGCACGTCCGATGGAGAAACATTTTGCTTAGTTGTCATGAACAGCAAAGTACGTGGGAGTTCAGGAAAGCACGACTGATTTGACCCAAACGGACGAAACCGCTTGGTACGTAATAGCCTTGTATTCGGTTGCCCGAAGCTATACACCACCGCTGCCTCCCTTGCTTCCGGTTCATCGTGAAGCAAACGGCTGCCGGCCGTTTGCGTTATCGAATCGCTGTGAGGGAAATGAGGAACGGAAGTGTGTTGTTTGATTAGTGATTTATCAGCAATTAATGCATCTTTTGGCACCGAATAAATGCTAAGATTGCTATTAGAAGGTAATACTTTCATTTGAAACAAACTTGTTGGTTGTCTTCGGTGTCCCTTTAACGCACCTATGAACTTGCCCGCATGTGTTCAAGAGTTACCGCGAAATGTGCTTAGGCTACAAGTGATTACCAGCTGCTTTTGTGTTGGTTCTCAAGGGTGTTTTCAAAATTTTGATATGTTACAGGAGGCTCCGTGCAGTGGACCCAGGTGTGTGCACGAAGCTACTGTTGAGGAGTTAAAGCGCAAGCTGGATCTGCAACAGAAGCAGACCAGGAAGCTGGAAAAGCAGTTGGAAGCTGTTATCGGTGAGCATTTTATCTTTAATCACAAAAACTCTAGTGAAAGCAAAATTTTAAGGTTCGTCAATACCTTTTCTTGTTGAAAAGTTTTTCTGGGCTAGAATGGAGTTCAGCGAGTTGCCAAATACTGGTTCTTTCATAATAAAGTTAACTTTGTCTTCATGACCTTTTAAATGTGGCACTGCACGGGCCACATTTAAAATTGCATTTTGAAGGCTCAGTTAGTAGCTCTAATGATAGCTTTTTGTAAAAATAATGTTGAAGACTGCATTTCTGCTCAGCCTAATGTTGCCACAATAAAACTAGAATTTGTGAAGTGCGTTGTCGCATTTATTTGTGGCATTCCGTTCTCTTGCAGGCAACAAGGTTCCACACCTAGCTCCTGACCAGGTTTTGAATGTTGGGCATCCTGATTCACGTGGCAACAGGTGGTCCGACAAGACGGTTCAAAAGGCCCTGCAGGTGCGACTCGCATGTGGCACCAGGGGGTACGAGCTCCTGAAGGATGAAGTCCTACCTCTTCCATCTGAACGGACACTGCAAAGACGCATTGAGGATGTCAAATTTGAACCCGGTGTGTATGCTGGTGTACCAGTGTTCATATGTTGTCAACATGTTTTTTATGACAAGCACACTACAAGATTGCCTTTACTTTGTTTTAAGGAATCCTCAACGAGCTTCTTCCAGCCTTGAAGGCAAAGCTGGAAACGATGAAGCCAGAGGAGCGACACTGTGCCCTTCTCATAGACGAGATGCAGCTGACTGCTGGTCTCGACTTCGACCCTACAGTCAAGAAGCCGATTGGCCTGGCAACAGCCCCACTTGTAAAACAAGGGCCTGAAGGCGAGCTGGTGTACGCAACACACGGCCTTGTCGTCATGCTGACTGGATTATCCTCCCGCTGGAAACAAGTTGTTGCCTATCATTTCACAGGTAAGTGCAATCTTCTAACAAAAATATTAAGCAAGCAATCATTTAACAATACATTTGCAGTGGACACAAAGGTGGTGACGCCAAGTCCACATGTATTTATCTTTAATAAAAAGGGTACAAGTGGGCCACCATTCCTCCACTGCTGAGAAAGAGAGATAGGGAGAGAGAGAGAGAGAGAGAGAGAGAGAGAGAGAAGAGAGAGAGAGAATTAAGTATAGGACAGAATTTAGTATTGGAGAGAATTAAGTGTAGGTATTCGTACCGAAGACAGCCAAGGCTATCAAAAAAGCGAGGCAGACAGAGACGAATAAATGGAAGGAAAAACTGGAATCGAAAACGCCGTTAGAGATGTACAGGGCAGAGAAATTTGAGATCAGAAAGGAAAATCTTTACGATAATTCCAAGGGCAGGGCGTTACTTTTTGAGGCTAGAGCAGGTTGCTTGAGAACAAAGAGCTTTGTGGGCAAGTATGCGCAAAATGATGGGGTATGTGTGGTCTGCGGAAATGAAACCGAAACGATTCAACACATTGTGTTGGAATGTGAGTGTATCCATCCAAATCTATATAACGTAAATATTCGCCTTCCCGAAGCCCTCGGATTTAAATGTAGCGCAGAGACAATAAATTACAAGGCTGTAGAGGTGACTAAAAGGAGATTGGAATACTGGTGGAAGAAGAGAGGAGAGGGGATTATAGCCTAGGGCAGCTACCACCTGTAACGAACATAATTTATTTTGAGCTCATCCTACATAGCGTTAAAGGAGTACTGACACCAAATTCAGAATCGTTAAAAATTACGTAATTGGCTTCAGTAGTTTGTGGAGATCACTCCCACCAATTTTGACAGCCATCGGTGGCCGGAAACACAGCGAAAATCCCTTTTAATTGCCCCAGCCGCGAGCTTCCTCAGATTGCCAGAACTAGCGAAATCGCTATCATCGTGACGACACGTACTCCGTGCCCTGTGAACCGGCCGGTTGAGGGTGACGTCGTATAGCTTTTTCTAGAACCGGAAACGCTCTCCTGCGTTGCTGTTGTCGGTGGTCACGTTTGCTGGTGTCACGGTGGTCACGAAAAACGCGCGTCGTCACGGGTTTTCGATTGGCATTATCACCTGCAGTTTTGCGGCGGCCACAGTGTGACGTCACGTACTCCGACTAGCTCTTGAACATCCGTTTGCGCTGCCGGCGACCGAAACCGAAACTGCTTGAAATTACTGCGTTTTAATTATTTCTATGCTTGCTTCTGGCCGCTTTTGGATCGATTTTCATAATTAGTGGCCGAAGAGGTACCGTTTCCAGCATAAAAACCCAAAAGGCAAAATTTGGTGTCAGTACTCCTTTAAATATAGACATTATGCAACCTAGTTAACTATGCTTTTGGTGAGATGACTCATGTCATCGCCCCGGTACAAAGGGGATACCATTATTAATCATCAATCATCATCAGGAGGGCAGTTCAAGGGGTTGTAGGGAGCATTTCGAGGTTCAAAAGTTCTGTCACAGTATGCTGCAGTGTCTAATACCCGTGCTACACGGGCGTTTCGAAGGCCTTTGAACCAAATGTCATTTGACTCAAAAGCCACCTTTGAGCTGCTACACGGCGCTTTTCAAAGGCATTGGGTTGAAATGCCATTTGAGTCAAATGAGCACCCCAACCGACCTTTGAGATTCTCAAAGGCCTTTGAAACATGAACGTTTGTACTCTCGGGCGCAGTTTCTGCATGCCGCAGTTACAGAAAAGGGTAAACTTGGTTTTCAAAGAGCATGTTCTTAATAATTTTTCACCTCTTCTACTTTCCTATCGCTCAAACTACGGTTAAAAGGTAACTTTGCAGTCTCCACACCGGCAATGCAAAAAAAAAAAAAAACTATGGAAGCCATAGTGCCCATGCTATTTTGTGCATGTTTTGCGTGCGTTCGTAGGTTATAATCAGTTTCATCACTCGCGATGGTGTCAACTCTAAAATTATTTTTTTTGTCAAGTTACGAGAACGAAACTGTGCAGCAGTAGCGACACCAAAACATGGCGGGTGAACGAGGAAGCGTTCAACTGCCTTTGAGAATTGGCCGTGTAGATCGGCGAAACTCCTTTCAGTTCGAATGATATTTGGAATTTCGAAGGCCCTTTGACTCGAATGTCATTTCAAACGCCCGTGTAGCATGGGTATAAGCCAGGAATCCCAACTCAGCTAGCGCTGTGCCTAGTGCTGGGGCGTAATTTCTGCTTTTTTGACCAGCTACGTCCACAAATGGCTTGCATCGTGTTCACAAAGCTCCTGTATGCACTTGTGCCCTGTTCAAAGTGTTGTTGCATTCAATTGTCTTGCAGGGGACTCCATTGATGGCACGTTCCTGAAGGATGTGGTCTTTCGAGTGATCGAGGAGTGTGAGGCTGCTGGTTGCCATGTGGACGCGGTTATTTCCGACATGGGGTCGAGCAACAAGGCCCTTTGGAAATGCTGCGGCATCCGTGCGACGCGGGTGGCCGAACCCGTAGTTTCCTGCAGGCATCCGTGCGCAGCCAACACCAACCGGCAACTCTACTTTCTGGCTGACGCACCACATGTTTTGAAAAACATTAGAGGCCACCTGGTGAGGGGACAGTCTATCTTCTTGTCAAAGGAGACTGTTGCCAAGTACAAGCTCCCAACAAGAGAGGTAGGTATAAGCGCAAAAGGTGCTTTTATGCTAAAATGCATTTTCCGAAAGTATTCAGTCTTAGTATCTGCTTATTGCGATGGTTCATAAACGTAAAGGACCTCAGTAATTTTTTTCAACTTTAATGCTTTGAAGGAACACGAGCTATCAAATAGCATGTCATTTTGGAGGGTTCTGTATAATTTCATGGTGCTTGTAGTTCTTTAAGGCACCTTTACCTCATCGTGGAAAGCAAAAATGGGAGAAAAATTGGAAACATTTGTCTTACTAATTAAAAGGAGTACTGACCCCAAAATTTTACGTCATGTTTTTATTGCTTAGATCGAGGCCTACGGGGCCAACTATCATGAAAGAGTAGTTCAATACAGCAGCGGACGATAAATGAGGAAATATAACGCAGCGAAAACCGCCGTCACCGGCTGCCGTTTCAAAAAGCCCGGAGTTCGCGGGCGGCCAAAAGTACGCTAGGACGTCACGGTTTCCGCTGAACGGGGCCAGCGCCATCGCGTGGGTATGCGAAAACCTGTGACGCTCCATCCACGCGCCAGACGGTTGCGCCTTGCCATTAGTCGGGTGCCAGGTGAACGTCACGGAGTAGGGGAGCACGCGGCTACGTCACCTCGTTTGCTCTACCACACCCTGATGTCACACGATGTCGATTTCGGTGGAAGCCACCAGCACAGCAGTCTCGTCGGCGCTACATTTGCAATCAATTTAGGATATGTTCCAGGCGACGCATGCTGTTCATACTTTACGCAGGGTATCCTGGTGGGTAAAGGAAACGAAGTGTACAATAATATCAGCACCAAAAATTGGTGTCAGTACCCCTTTAATAAAAAGAAGTATTGTACCCTCTGGCACAGAATAAATGCCTGAAGTCTTGTACAATGCTATCTTTTTGTTTAAAAGCAAGCTTCCTTGCCTGAAGTGTACCTTTCAATTATTGATAAGTTAGCTGTAGCAGTTTTATGAGGCTTGACTAACCTTATCTGTTACATGCCCTGTTGAGTTTCACACCAAGCTTTAAATTAAGGCATACAAGTGTTTGTTTTTTGCCAACAGCCCCCGGAAACATGCAGCTGTTAGCATTTCATCCTTTTTTATGCTATTTTTGCACCTCGCAGGTATCCGTGGAGCACATTAAACTTCTGGCAGAGGAAGATGCGAAACGGGACCTAAAGCTGGCGCCTCATCTCAAGGCTGGCTACCTCGACCTGAACCACTTCGAGAAGATGAGTGTGTCGTCAGCTGTCGCCGTACTCAACCACAGTGTGGGGGCAGCAATGCGGGTACTGGTGAAAATGGGATTGCTCCCATTAGAGGCACTGACCACGGCGTGGTTTGTGGAGCAGGTGTTCCGCTGGTTCACTCTCATGACGTCCCGCTACATCGGCACAGCAATGAGCTTGTTTAAGGAGACGTCACATGAAGACGCCGTGGCTTTCCTTCAGGAGTTCATGGAAATGTTTTCTGGTGTCTCAATACGGAACGAGAAACAGAAAGACTGCTTCAAGCCCGTGCAAACCGGCGTGCTGATAAGTACAACGAGTGCCCTCCTCCTGCAGCACGAGCTCCTGAGTGTTTACAACTTCAAGTTCGTCTTGCTGTGCCGACTCACTCAGGATGCCCTGGAAAATCTCTTTTCGTGCGTGCGAGCGAAAAACCCAGTGCCCAGGGCTCTAGAGTTCAAGCTGACCCTGCGGCTTATCATGTTGAGCCAGTTTTTCAGGCCTAGCCGCAAGGGCAGCTACCAGATCGATGACAGTGTTGACCTGCTGGAGTTCCTTGAGGTGAAGGCAGCGTCAAAAGAGAGCCTTGAAGCAGGAGAGGAGGTTCGGTTAGACGACAGTTTCCTCGATGACGCCACTCCGCTTGACGACGTTGAGATGGAATCTCTCGTCTACTTGTCGGGATACATCACACGCAGTGTGAGCAAGCGGTACGCACTGTGCAACACATGCAAGGCGTATTTGAAGGACGAGCCCATTGCAGAAAGCGACCAACTTTTGCAGCTAAAGTCGTACCGGGCACAGTCGCAGCCGAACCCCTTGGTACGTCCTTCAGCCCACGTGGTCAGGTTGTTGACGCATGCAGACACCGTCTTCCGGAGTTTCGAGCATGATGCTTTGAACGTTTCCCTGCCGGCTCTCACAAAGGCAACCCTAGACTCGTACCAACTGCCAAATGATTTCCCACAATGCCATCAACTGGGAAAGCACCTCACTTCATCTTTCCTCATGCTGCGACTGCGGATAACCCTGCGAAAGCTGAGCTGCAAGGCGAAAGCTGCCAAGTCCAAGTGTGCATCGAAAAGCGTTGGGATGCGAGCAGCTGTATCTCAGGTCCGTTAAGTCATTGGGTATGAAGTTTTTTTTTTTTTTTTTTGATGGAGGGTTTACGCACCAAAGCTACACCTGTGCTATGAGTTGCCCCCTACCACCTGGGGATCTTTCATGTGCGCCGAAATCTCTACACACAGGTGTTTTTGTTTTTCACCCATGAACTCAGCAGCGCAATGCCTTAGCCACTGCAACGGGTACCAGCTACGTGTGACAGCATATTTGTGAACCAGTGATGCTGTACGTGACTGGACACTCGCCTGAAGAAGTGCGACAGCCGAAGAAAGAAGTGACAAGTGTTACTCCGGACGCCTCACAACAAAACAGCCTTTCTAAAGGCTACTTCCTTGTTGCATGGCGGAATTGCAAAAAGCGACTCCCCCGTGTGTGCCCTCTCTTTCTAAAAAAATTGAGACACGTTATAATAAAGATTAAGTGAAATCAATTATTGCTAGTAAAGTAAAACAGCACAAAGGACGAGGACAAAGAAGAGCAGACGAACATCAGCGCTGGTGTTTGTCTGCTCCTCTTCGTCCTCGTCCTTTTGCGCTGTTTTATGTTGCTATAATCAGTCAACATGCCCAAGCTACCCTAAAGAATTGGAAAAGTCCTAGTTAAGCTTGAATGTCGTGGTTAGAGCCACTAAATGTTTTGGTGCTCCTTGGCCTCAAGGCGCCCTTACGCCAATAAATCACACAACACAGTAATAGAGCCACTAAATGAGCTACTTTGTGGCTCTAGTCGTGGTCAACCGTGGTAGGAAATTCTTATTGTGCCCAGTAAAAAAAAAAAAAAAGAAAAAAAAAAAAGAGAGAGCTCTGCAGTCACGATAGGGCCATTGATCCCCGGTTATGAAGGCTTGAGGCCATTTATCGGCCCATGAGGCATTTTCTATTATTATCTCTCCAGGTTGCCAAGAAAACAAGAACAACAATACTCCAGATCACCAAACAAGCATCCTAACCGGCTATCGCACGATGAGCATGAACGGTCAGAAGCCACCACCCGCCTTATACGGGATCAGTAACCCACTACAGACACGGGGCGACATTTATGTTGCGGCAATTACCACTGTTGCTATGAACTGCATCATTCGACTTCGGGGTCAGGTTTACAGGAGCCGCTACACATAGGGAGATGATTATGAACACCCCCTTCCAGAATTTACTAAATGCCAGCCCCCCCCCTCCCCCCCCTTTTCACTTTTCATTTCCCACCCTTTCACACAATTGTGATGAAGTTGTAGGGATCAGAAAATAAATGGGATATTTTGGCTGAGACGCTTCCTGAATGTAGCTAGCAGAATTGGACATATTTCTTGGCAAACTGACCAGTGTATCGGTATCGGGCGTGTCGTATTATTTGAGACTTGCAGTTGTGTGGATTCATTGCATGTCTTCTTGCATAATACACAATAAACAAATACAATCAAGTGCTTCCTTGGTGCATCGCTTTTCATATTACAGTATTTTATTTCTCCCTTTGTGTGTATGCGCGCGCGCGCGCGCATGTATGCATGCACGCAAGCGCAAGCGGCTGAAAAGTGACATGTTTTAGTTGCGGTTAAGGTAACGTACACCCTCCGAACTCTGCAAAAGGTATTTAAGGCAAATCATGGGAATTTGAATCGATGACGACTGCAGGCGAGAGGATATTTGCATGCTTCATTTTTAATGTGAGCACGTTCAGAATTCAAGAAATGGTTGGAATACCTGCAATCTCATTGGTCTGACGCGTTAATCTACACGTCGTGGTCTAAAGGTCACGACGAAATTATAGTTTCTCGATGATGTACGCAGGGTTTGATTAAAAGCTAGTCATATTGAAACCATTTACATATTAGGATGGCGAGGAGTGTGGACGCGGATCACGCCACTCCCAATTTTTGCTAGTTTTTGTGAAAACACCCTAATTGCCCGAACAGAATACACTATAATGTTCTTTTTACAACAACCTGTTTAAAAGCATTCGCGGATGTCGCCGCTGAATTTCTTTTTGGACATTCAGTAATATTTCCATACTAGCCGCAAAAGATCGGGGTGAGTGCCGTCTCAAAAGCGCGCCTGGCTTCAACTAAAAACGTATGATACGATCGTCTCTTTTCTGTCCAGGGGAGTTAACGCAAATGACAGCTGAAAATAAAATGCAGTGCCTCCCGTACAGCCGAGTGTTATCACCCCTCTAAACATTCATTGCAACGTGCTACAATAAGCCGTAAGAAGTAACTTACTACCGAGTCCCATGTCTAGGAAAAGCTAGGAGTTTCACAAGACCAACATGAGTGCCCGGACATGATGCACTTTACAAAAGCGCAAATGAACATCGCCGCTTGCTTGCGCGAACTGAGCTGAAGTAAACGAAAGTAAACATAGCCCCACAGTTGACGAGCGCCGCCGATGCCTGCCCAACCCGCCGGTCAAAACAGGCGGAGGTTTAGTACGGAGGACTGGCAACACTGCTCAGGAACAAAATGGCTGCCGTGGATCACGAAGTGGCGGTACTCTTAAGCGTAGCTTATTTAGTGACACTAGTGCGAGCTAATCAACAGAGGGCAGTCCTGGTCTGGCAACCATGGTAGCCCCGCGAAAAAATGGCGGGAAAATTTGCGGGTACGCCAGCCGAAATGCTACCTAGTTCTGTCCGATCGTATCGCTCGAATGCATGGAGGAAGAAAATTTTAGGAGGGAGCATGACGTCAGGCGGCACAGCTTTGGCAAGCCAACCTCCTCTGACGCCGCATTCTCCTCTCCTCGGGCTCCTCCCGCGCAATGCATTATGGAAAAAGCACCACTCTCAGGCCCGCGGTAGCATTTAGTGGCTCCGGCTGGCTGCCGGTGGAGATGGAGGCGAGCGCCATTGGCGCCGTCGCTGAAGGCGCCGTACACGATTGTTCGCCAGCGTTGCGCTCCAAGCTTCGTATCGTGGAAGTACTGCCGCTGTCGCTGTTCAAAGCAAGGCGAGACTTCGATCGCCTTCTTAAGGCGCGTTCCCACTAGGCCGACACGACGGCGACGACGACGCGACGGCGACGCCGACGAGTCGCCAAACCATCGGCCAACTGCCGAGTTGACCGACCGCGCTGTCATACTACGCCGACGGCGACGCAAACACGTCGGCCGATGGAAAGTCGCCGTAGTGTGACTGACTCGCCGACCGAAGACGCCAACAAAACCGGTCGTCCGACCGGTCGCCGGACGCGTCGTCGGGAATCGACCGAGAAGCGAAAACTGCTCCCCGACAACATTCGTGCCGCAATAAATGCGGCTCTATTTTGATAGTTTCTGGAGTGTCATAAACTCAGTAACGTCCATGAAGCCCATACAACTCAACACTAGCGCTGATGCAATCCGTATTTTGGCGTTCGACGCTTCGGCCGTGCTCTTCGGCGACGCCGCTACCCCGGAGCTGCAAACTGCAAATGCGTGTGCGATCGGCTCGCCTGTAGAAAATGTAAGGTCAGTTTCGTGCAGAAGAAGAGTTACGTAGGGTAATTTGGGTAATAAGGCATCAATATCGGCCAAGGTTTTTCATGTGAAACGTAAAACCAAAGTACGGCAAGCACTATCCCCGCAGTGGGAAATCGCAGTGGCAGCCGCACACACACATTATTGCGAGCGCTTTCGCGAAGAAGCGGAGTTTATGGCGATAAGCTATTGTGGGGGCTTCGGGGAACCTTGCTGTGCAAGCGCTATTTAAGAAATTTCAGTTTACCAGCCAGGAATTCTGTAAACCATGGCTAGTAAACACCGACGTATGACACGGAAGGATGGGCCTCCATCTGTTACCCAGGCTATTTCGCAGTCGAGAAGCATTTGGGCGGTAGCTCAGTGCTCTCGCGCGTCGCTCCCGTGTGCTCATCGTTGCGGGTTCGATTCGCGGCGGAGTGAGGTTTTTTTTTTTTTTTTTTGTTAGTGTGAGCGGTTTTTTAAGTATGGTTTGCGCATCCAATTTGGGAATCGCGTGATTTTGAGAAGCAACTACCTTTGCAATTAAATATTTCCTTCGAAACAGCGAGTGGCGTCTTGAGCCACAACAATTAATTTCCCTTTTCTTAATCGCACCGTGTTTTTCGAAAATGCGGTAGCATGGTGCAAAATCAGGCCTTCTCCATTAGACGAGGTTAAATTTCTGCTGACGTACGCACTAATTTATATGCATATTTTACGTGCTAAAGAGGTCTTTTCGCCGGGGGTTAACATCCATATTATTACTGCCGCGGCAGCAGCGCACAGCTCTTTTTTCTTTGTCCGTGATCTAACCAGAAGTTGAGGAGTACATACAGCACAAGCAGCGCACATGCCAGTACGCACGAATGGCTTCAGTCGTGCTGCGGCGACACGATATACCAAGTTTGAAAGAAAGATCCCCGGCGGAGAGGCGAGGCGGCGGAGTCGGCCGTCGCGGGGCCGTCGGTGTGGGCGTCGCGCGGCCGTCGGTGCGGTGTGACAAGCGCGTCGGCCGACATCGCGGAGACACTGACGCCTCGCCGATTTCTCGCCGACGCCGACGGTTGGGCAACGGTCGGCGTCGGCGCGGTGTGACATGGCCGCCGACAGCTCGCCGACACGGTGTTGGCCGACCAAATCGGCCGATGGTCGGCCTAGTGGGAACGCGCCTTTACGAAGCACCCTCACGAGCTGCAAGCCGAATTTCACTTCTGACGTTGGATCGCTCGAACGCGCCGCCGTAAACATTCACAAGCATGGAGCGGCCTACAGCTGCGCGGTGTTTGCCAGGTGTGCTGTGACGATTGCGTTTGGCATTCTGCTGAGTTATCGCGCGTAACGAGTGTCGTGTTGGCGGGGAGGTGGTGAGACTAGCTTTGGTTTCGCGCGCGCTTTTGCATACGTTCGCCTTTCCGGTGCTCCGGCGTGATGGTATGTTTTTATCTACTTCAGTGCACTGGAAAACAAAGGGTTCAGAACCCTTATGTTGGGGGTGACCACCTCGCGTCGCAAGCAGTACTCCGGCTGTTTGCCGCTGAGGACCGCTCGATCGGTGCGATACGTATATGAAAAAAAAAAAAAAAAAAAAAAGAACGAACGCTAGATTACGCCTGGGAGGGACCTTGCTGAATTGTGGACTGACTGCGCCTTGCCAATAAATGGTTAAAGAAACGGTTGAAATGGTTGATCTTTTCAACTTTGCCTGCGCGGCAAAGTTGAAAAGATCATTTCCACTTCTGCACGCGGCGGCGGCACACAACTCTCCGACTAAGGCGTGAACTTCGACGGGTCCGAAAGCTCAGTAAACAAAGATGTTTTCTGCCTCTCCCGTCCGACCACTTTGCCCGCACGATCAGGCCACTGCGCGTTTCGGGTTGCAGGCAGAGCTGCGCGCAACGACTCGTCGCCGAAACTCGAATACGCGGACGGCCCGGCAACCAAACGGATAGACGCACGCACGCAGCGTCGGCGAAGGGCCACATGAGGCGCAAAGAACTACCGCTTGCCTGTCACGTGAATAGAACACCTCCCATCAGTCTTTCCTTTTTATTTTTTATGACTAGGCTTCACGATTGTCACGTGACGCTCCCTCCTAAACTTTTCTTTCCTCCATGCTCGAATGCAATTGTGCAGTTAACACTCCAACAAAAATGTTTTAGTGTTGGCCTTTACTGCGTCCCTCCTTCCCATATTACGTCCCTGTGGCGCGAGATTTGAAAGTTTTTAAATATTTCTTGCGTAGTGCTGGTTTAAACATCATCTTTCGTGGTTCGATTCGATCCGAGTGAATTATCAGAGGTAATTTTATTTTTCCAGCAGAATGAAGTTGCATTTAGTTTTCATTGCGCCTTTAGGAGGGTGCGGAGGAGGAGGAATAAATATTTATTCAACTGTACGAGTTCCGTTGTGGGAGGCCTCAGTCCAGAAAGCATTCATTGGTCCTCGGCTGCCCGGTGGGCCTTGTCCACCAGTCTTTGCTGGTCTTGAGGGCATGAGCTGGTCAGCTGGGTCTCCCACTGCTCCTGTGTTGGGTTTGGTAGGGGGGTTAATGATGGTGATTGTCGGCACTCCCAGACCATGTGGTAGAGAGTGTTCGGTGTGGGGCAGTGTTGACAAGTCAATGTGTAGGTTGTTGGGTAGATGGCATGGAGTAGTGTTCCGTGGAGGTAGGTGTTAGTTTGCAGTTCTGAGGGTAATGGCGTCCTCTTTGGTCATCTTTGGGTGTGGTGGGGAGTAAATGCGGCGCCTCAGTCAGTAATGGGCGAGGACATCCGTGTATCTTCTTAGAATGTCATCGCTGGGGGTCATCGATCGGTCTGACAACGAGGGGAAGGCCCGGAAGGTATGCTCGCGGGAAGCGGCGTGGACCGCTTCAATCCTTTCGAGGGATGCGTGGCCTGGGGTCCAGACTATGTGGAGTTCTGGGGGGCTTCGTAGAGTGTGCAGGATGCGGATGGCTTGACCAGAAACACGACCTAGCTGGTAATTGCGACAGGCGGTTTTGGAGTCTGTGATGACAGTGGTAGTCTGAGCCCGCGGTAGCAGTGAGGGCGATGGCGATTTCCTCTGCAGACTCTGTGCCCGGGATTGGGATTGTGGCCGACGTGAGTTCTGTGCCATAGAACGTTGTTGGCAACGCTGATGGCATGCGCCGACTTTCGAGGGTACCGGGCAGCATCTGTGTAGGGGACCGCTGGTTTGTTGTCTCCGTAGGATTTTCTGAGGGTGATGACCCTGGCTGTTCTTCGTTATGCATCGCATACGGGATGCATATTTCTGGGGATGGGAGCAATGGTGATAAGTTTGCGTAGAGCCAGGGGGATGCGCTGTTTACTATATGAGGTCACCTGTGCATCGTAGTCGAGGCGACGTAGCGTATGACGACCCGTTTTGGTGAGTTTGAGTCTTTGGAGTTGGCTGGTTTTGTGAGCTTCAGCGAGTTCCTCCCACGTGTTGTGCAGACCAAGTATCATTAGCTTGTCAGTAGAAGTTGTCGGAGGTAGACCAAGTGCAAGCTTGTAGGCCTTCCGGATAAGGATATTCAGTTTGGCGCGCTGGCTATTCTTGAGACTGAGGTATGAGAAGACTTTTTTAACACCAGTCCTGACTCTCCGATTGGCTCGCGGATGGACCTCGAGTGTGGAAAACGAGGTCGAAGCGACGGTCGCGAGGGTTCGTCGCATGTCACCTCGTGTTCCCCCTTACAGAGCCAATTTCGATTTCGTTATCCTGTCGTCAACAATGGCTAGTTCTTCACCTTCTTCGGGGTGTCATGTTCGGATAGAACAGGCGGTGAGAACCTTTCTTTCAATGTCGGTGACAACTGAGACCATAGCCTTTCGTTGTTCGTAAGAGGCAGTGTCCGTGTAGTCGACTTGAAGTTCCCTGAAGAGCCCCTGCAATCCGCCCTACACCCTGCCGACAACACCAAGGATCGCCTGTGCACCTACCGGGACGTGCTCGACCAATACAGAGGCGAAAGACGGAAGTACCCTGCAGCCAATCCCTTGCTGACCAAAAAACAAGAAGTTGCATGGAGGCGTCTTCAGACTAATACATATCCCAACCCTGGCCTCTACATGCACTTCCACCCAAAAATTCGTGGCGGTAAATGTAAGCACTGCCCCCAGCTTGCAAGTTTGGCACACATGCTTTGGGAAAGTCCTGCTATAAAAAGAAAAGACTTCAGCAATACAGAGGGAACAATTGTTATCAACACCAAAGAGCAGTGGGAGACCGTGCTGCTTAGCGAGAACCCTGCCATCAAGCAGTGGGCCGTCCAGAGGGCCGAAGACGCCGCTAGGAGCCAAGACATCATGGCCGACGTCTGAAGCACACCGGCCATAACTAGGCCTTTCCTCTGGACTAAATAAAGTTACTTCCTCCGCCTCGTCAACAATCCATTCGGCAGGTTGATTCACTAAAATACCTTGGAGTCATATATGACAGTAAATTGAATTGGCGCCTTCATATCGAGCACATTGCAGCCAAAGGCTCCCCCGCTGTCGCTCTTTTGAGGGGTCTTAGTCACAAGCGAACAGGTCTGAGGGCAGATACGCTCTTGATGATTTACAGCATGTATGTTCGTCCAGTCTTAGAATTTTGGTGCGTTTTGTTCTCTGGCTCTGCGACCTATAAGCTCTCGCTTTTGGTGAAGCTTGAACGTCAAGCATTGCGCTGCTGTAGGCCTGCCCGGTTACATTCCGATTTCGGATGTTGTACTCAGAAGTCGGAGTCCCAACACTGAACTCCAGATTCAAATACCTAACAGTCAATGCATTCGCAAAGTTTCTTCAGTCTCCGCTGGCCAGACCACAAGCTGTTTTCCTCCACCATGCAATATCGTTTTTTAGTTCCTATTGGTCTCGGCTCCGGCGCCCACAGGTCATTTTTGCCAATTCGTTGCTACTCCATTAAAGGCCACCCACCTCTAAGTTCCCGCCTTGCAGCTCCATCCACAGTAGTAAGGATTTCGTTTGATAATATTTACCCGAAAAACGCTGTTTCTCCCGCCTAAAATAATCAATAACATTCTCCTGGCTCACCAGTCCGAATACCCATCCCACGTGGTCATTACAACTGACGCTTCGAAAAAAGACGAAAAGGTTGGGGTGGGTATTTTCTCTCCGGAATTGAACTTGTCTTTTTCATTGCGATTACCAGATTTCATTCCATTTTTCATGCAGAATTTCTTGCCCTTCTCCTTGCAATCGTGAAACTTGATTCGGCGAATTCTTCCGTGATGATACTCACCGACTCCTTGTCCTTGTGCATGGCTCTCTCCTCAGAAACGTTACATCCTATTCTTAAAAATTTTATTCCTGCATCCCCATTCACGTGCGGGAGATTCGGCTCGTTGGGCTGCCCGGCACCGCAGACATATTAACTAAAACAGCTTTGGCTTTGCCGATCGTAGAGGTTCTTCCCCCGTTTCCTTGCGTGTTGTTGGCACGTTATCGCCAATACCTGCTGAATCAAGGTGCCTCTGATCACGGTCAGAACACTTCTCCTGAACTTGAACATCTCAGGTACCGCTGGAAATGAAGTATATGCCAAACTCGCTTGTGCGAAGTATCGCTGACTTATTTTCGCTGTGGTGTGCCTCTACTTAATCGGTATCTATATGGGGCAAATCTGACAACCTCCCCTCCCCCTTGTGCCACTTTTGTCAAGAAATTGAATCCAAAAAACATTTCTTCCTTCTTTTACTCCGATTTTCTAACCATCGTAGAAGGCTGCTGGAGATTCCCCTGCGACGTCTTGGACTGCCTTTGACTGCACCGGTGCTTTTGTCGTTTGGGGGCACTAGGCTGCGCCGCTGCCATGGGGACGTGTGCAACGCCATCCACTCCGTCATTCCGGAGACACCTCGTCTGCAGGGCTAAAAATATTCTGACTGGGCTGACTTTTACTTAGTTTTCCTACTGTTCTCTCTGTTGTTTTTTCGTGTTTTTGTCTCTCTCTCTTGAACTTAGACCAAATTCTTTCTTCTGCTCCATTATTTTGCATAGCAAGATTGATCACAATGGAAAAAGAACTCTTCTTGACCAATCCCCCTAACTGGATATGCGCCATTTTTCGTGCCACGACCACCACCACGTTCCTCACCGGCGGCGCGCCGGCGGCGAACGGGCGGTTCCATCGTTCGCAATGGCACAACATCGAGCCCCGAGGACGCAAGGGCCGCAGCCACGGTCCATTCAGTGAATACCCGCTTTTCCTGGCACCACTCGGGGATCGGGACGCTTGAAAATTGTCCGACTGTAACAGTGAGTGCTTATCCTCTCAAGGCCCGCTGCCTTGTCGGATTGAACGGGGCTCTAAACAGCTCGGGTTCATCATCATTCACTATAACGCCGTCGCCAGACAACTCCGTCCAGGAACCCAATGGCAGCAGAGTGTTTTCTTGTTTTTTTTTTTTTTTTTTGGGGGGGGGGGGGGGGGGGCTATAGCCGGGTTTCTAACAGCGTTCTGTTCGGCGCCCTAATCTTGCGCGCTTTTTCTTCTGTCAGATTTCTGGAAGACAATGCCGAGTTCGTGGGGAGTGAGCTCGGTCGCAGCGCTGCGGTAGAATAAATCCTGGCCCGACAGCGTCGCGTTCTCACCAGGTCTTTGAGAACTGCATCAGCGTCGAAGTCGTCTATATTGCTATACCAGAAGGAAGAGTTGGCAGTGCTCGGGACCAGGGTCGGTGGTAATAGGCATACTGGAGAGGAAATCTGACACCCGCTTCGGAGGTGCGTGGGCGATGGCAGAAACCCTCACCTTATTGTACTGTATATTTTGTAATATATAGTACTTCCTTGCTTCTGCATATTGTTACGTAGAGGAATACGTGAAAATGAAGGTGTATTTCACAGACACAAAGAAGCGAGCACCGCGTTGGACCTAGCCCGAACCTCTTCTTCCTCACAGCTGAGCCCTAGCACATGTCCGCAATGCTTGGGGCTATGTACTAACATTTCCTTCTTTAACTACTGACACACTGTAACATAACCCCCGCGGCAAAAAGCGCCGTCTCGGTGCTTCCTAGGGCGATGTTGTGGGAGGGCGATGGTACGGCTTGAGGCGTGAAACGTGGACAATGTCTGTTTTGCTGCTTCCAAGGTGGTAAGTTGGCGAAGGGGCGGCTCGGGAGATTTCGTAGGTGACTGGGGTCACTTGACGGACCACATGGTAGGGTCCCGTGTAAGGGAACAGCAGTTTTTCAGAGAGCCCCACGCGGCGGGACGGCGACCACAGAACAAGAGACCCATGTGAGAACTGCAGGTCTCGGTGGCGGGAATCGTAAAGCGCCTTTTGGGAAAACTGCGACGAGCAGAGGCGAGAGCGGGCAACTTGTCGAGCATGGTCGGCACGGTCAACTGCGGCTCGAGCATATTCCAAAGTTGGAACTGAAGGCGGCAAGAGAGTGTCCAGTGGCAAAACAGGCTCGCGACCGTAGAGCAGGTAAAAGGGAGAATATCCAGCGGTGTCGTGACGGGACGAATTGTACGCAAATGTAACGTACGGTAACGCCACGTCCCAATCACGATGGTCGTCGGAGACATACATTGAGAGCATGTCGGTAAGTGTTCTATTGAGTCTCTCAGTGAGACCATTCGTCTGAGGGTGGTAAGAAATCGCGATCTTGTGTTGCGTTGAGGAAGCACGAAGAATATCGGCGACAACGCGAGACAAGAAATAGCGGCCCCGATCAGTAAGGAGCTGACGAGGAGCGCCATGATAAAGGATGATGTCTTGGAGAAGGAAATCAGCAACGTCAGAGGCACAGCTGGTGGGGAGAGCGCGTGTAATTGCATAACGTGTGGCGTAATCAGTGGCGACCGCGATCCACTTGTTGCCCGAACTGGATACCGGGAAGGGACCAAGGAGATCGACGCCTACACGAAAAAATGGTTCGGTGGGTATGTCCACCGGTTGGAGAAGGCCTGCTGGGGATGTGGTAGGCTTTTTACAGCGTTGGCAGAGGTCGCAAGACGCCACGTAACGCCGTACACAGCGATAAAGGCCTGGCCAGAAGTACAGCGACGACGCACACGGTCGTAGGTGCGGGAAACTCCGAGGTGGCCTGCAGTGGGTACGTCATGGAGTTGCTGGAGAACGTCCGAGCGCAGACGTTCAGGAAGGACCGGAAGCAACTCTGGACTCTCGGGGCGGATGTTGTAGCGATAGAGGACCCCATTGCGTAACTTAAAGAGGCGCAGTGAAGGGTCATGGGAGCCAGAGTTGAGACGGTTCATAATTGCGCTGAGAGATGGATCGCGGCGCTGCTCGTCCCCAAGGCGTATACCAAATCCGTTATTGCGAGCACACTACTTGGGTTTCTCGAAACAGCAAGGTCGGGGTTGTCAACCGGGTAACGGGACAGGCAATTGGCGTCTTGATGCAAGCGGCCGGACTTATAAACTATGGTGTACGAATACTCCTGCAGACGCAGAGCCCAGCGACCTAGGCGTCCTGTAGGATCTTTCAGAGAAGAAAGCCAACAGAGCGCGTGGTGGTCGGTTATCACCGAAAAGGGGCGTCCATACAGATACGGGCGAAATTTTGCTACAGCCCACACCAGTGCCAAGCACTCCCTCTCCGTGATTGAGTAGTTCTGCTCAGCGGACGTCAGGAGGCGGCTGGCGTATGCAATAACACGGTCTCGACCGTTCTGTCTTAGATACATATTACCAGCGAAAAAACAGACAGGGACGAGGAAAGAAGCAGACGGGACACTCGCTAGGGACTAGCGAGTGTCCCGTTTGCTTCTCCAAGACCAAGATGTTACGTAGAGGAATACGTGAAAATGAAGGTGTATTTCACAGACACAAAGACGCGAGCACCGCATTGGACCTAGCCCGAACCTCTTCTTCCTCACAGCTGAGCCCTAGCACATGTCCGCAATGCTTGGGGCTATGTACTAACATTTCCTTCTTTAACTACTGACACACTGTAACAATATTAATATTAATCAGTTAGAAAGCTTCGCGATGTAGACAGAGAGGGCGCACTATCGTTTCTTGCCTTCTGGACGGATAAGAAAGCATTTTATGTGTGTGTGACTACGCGAACCACGCGAACCACGGCTAGGTAGCGCTAAAAGTTTCTGAGAAGTTGCGAATGCGTTCAAGCTTGCACGGAAAAGTTGCTTGCATTTCCCGTAAATATCACATCTACACGCGTCAAAGCCTCCTGTCCACCGTGTGTCGGGATCCTTTGTGAACATGGGTGCAAAAATATCCAACTTTCCAAACCTTCCAAAAATATCGAAACCAGTTCGTTTTTCCTTGCGTCCCCTAACGGTGGTAGACGAGCGCAAATGTAGACGGCTGGTATGCTGTTCAGCAAGCTGCCCTAAAATCACTTCGTGTCTAGAGAGAGGGAGTTACAGCCTTGCTGCTAGTGCACGCTACGCTACCGACGGCGGGCATCGGGACCCGAGTGGGCGTGTGCGCATTCCATCCGTCGCCTGCCTCGCCGTGCCCGCCCAATCGTTCTAGTGAGGGGAGGGTGGTTGGGGCGACCCTTCACGCAGTACCCGCGCACGCATGCGCAGTCGGGTTCCGCACCCACCACCCCTAGCGTAGCGTACGCTAAACCACTATGCCAAAACTCTCTACTGCTCCCGCGTTCCTATATCTTGGGGGCTACCATGAAACGCCAGATTTCCGTTCGCGTAAATTTCCCAGCTCGGTTACCACCATTGGGAAAGCATTCCGGGCACGCATATCGAGGTAAACATGGAGGAATACAGCATCATTGTAAAAAAATTTGGGCGATAACGCGCTACGCAAGCACGGCATCTTAAAGGAGCCATAAAGAGAAAACACAAGTTTGGTTCATTCGAAAGATTGCCTCGTTAGAACCATAACGACACCACTTATAACGCAAACTTCGCTCAAATAAGCTACATAATTAGGAAAAAAGGAAATGACCATGCGACCCACCAGCTCATCTTCCGCAACAGAACCTATGATGTCACTTGAGAATGCTCTGCGATTGGCGGAGGCCGGCAAAAACAAACGCATGTTAGGCAGGGCTTACAGTTTGCATAGCGAGCTAAATGCCCGTGAAACATACTGCACATTCTTTTTATGACAAAGAACGGTGGAGTAAACGGTTGAAGTTCCGAACGAACACGCAAGCGTGTGCGCCAATGCGTACGAAACTACCGCCTGGCCGAGCTCGACATCTCGCCGGCGCGCAGACGAATTTTCGGGTTCGAGGCGCTCTGACCTTGGGGGAAAAATGCCGTAAACTCCGCGCACTGACGCTCGTATCTTTCTGGTCGAAGCAGAGAGCTCGCGCGAATGGCTTTCCATACACGACACCGGCCAACTGGCATAAGCGATACTGCTACTGAAATTGAACTATTATTAACCGTAATAAAAATACGGCACATACGTACCAGTCTGTATTCGTCCGTCGCGACCGGGCTTACGAGGCAGCGGTGCCGACGGCAGGGCGTTCGTCTGTTGTGGCTATCGCGGAATGGTCGCTTTCCCGTCCACCGCGTATCCCACAACTCTTGCCGCTCGTGCACTTAGAAGCATTGAGCGTTCAAGTGGTGTGAGGTTGTTAAATGCAAGCCCGAGCTCCTCGGCGAGAGTTTTGTTCTCCGGATCAGGCGATTCCATGACTAGGGCTGCGGGTGCACTAGGTTTTACTAGTATTTTTAAAATGGCCGCCGTCTCGGTCGACTCCCGCGTGTGGGTGCTATATGGAGTCGACATACTAAGTATCTGTTTCATGGACCGGCTCTATGACGCCATTGTACACGTGACGAAATCTGAAATTTTAGCGGGAGATTTAAAATTTTGGCTTAAATTACCTTATTTCTCAAAGAATAAAGCATCATTTGCTTCCGGGAAAGCGCTTGGGGTACTATGAAACGCCTAATCTTTCGAATAAAACAAACTTTTGTTTTCTCTTCATGGCTCCTTTAAAGGAGTAGCGACACGAAATTTTAAAGCTTAGACAACTATGTACAATGCTTCCTTTTTATCAGGAGATATCACCCAGCCAGTTTCAACAGTAACAGTACAGGGGCGGTATTCTCGAGTTTTGTCCCTTTTGCGTCCCTTTCAAAAGTGGGAGTGTCCCTTTTGGCGAGCCCTGATTGGCTAAAAGCAAACAACTGGAAGTGACGTAACGCAAGCGCGGCAAACCTACTGCCAACGCCCACTGCTTAACCGGAAGTACGTCACGATGAAAGGGACGCAAAAGGGACGTTTTCAAAAGGGACAGTTGCGAGAATACCGCTCTAGTATAACATATTTTAAATCCATCTTAATGTTTGCCCGCACGAGAAAGCCCAGAGAGGGATAACATGACATCATCTGCTCCTTTCCCCAAACTGCTGTCGTCGCGGCTCCCGGGATGTAGCCGACGCGCCGGCTGCGGTTGGCGCGCGCTGCTACGCCGTATGTGTCACGTCATGGTTATGGGATTGACGTCATGCTGCCCGTGGGCGTGGGAATGGTGAAGACCTCGACCGGTCTGGGCCAACACCACCTAAATTTCGGTGGTGATGTCATGGGCGCGCGCGTGCGCGTCCAGAGCGGCAGCGGTGCGGCAAGAATGGTGACGTCAGGTACGTGCTCCTGTCATGGCGGCTGCTCGGCATTCGTTTTGTCGAAACCGAAACTGACACGAATAAACGACGCCGCAAATAAATGATGTTTACTCCGCGTTCGACCGTCTGTGTCCTTCTATGATTAGTGGGCTGGTAGGCACGCATAGCAGTGAAAAAAACGTAACACGAAAATTTCGTGTCAGTACGCCTTTAAAGCGCCTAGATTTGTTCGAATAGACTTCTTTGGGCTACTCAAAAGCGAAAATTTAGATCAGAACCTGTATGCCTGTTGTTGCCCAATCTAACCGCCCGCCAAAATTGAAATATATTTTAACAAGAAGTACAGTCGCGCTCACTATGACTTACACCGCTCATTAGTATTCACAGATTTATATGACCTTTTTCTGGCACCCGGGGTTAAAGGCCAAGTGCGCATTAGGAGAACAACTAATGAATCAAGCCTTATCCTAACGTATATGCCCATAGTCATTGTTTTGACGATATAATCGTCTGAATACTGATGAGCGGTGTAGGTCATAGTGAGCGCGATTGTACATATAGGCAAAATCGTTCCAATGAAACTGCCGGAATTGGTCATACACGCGTTCACTCTATGCAGCGCCAAATAAAAAATTAACCGTCAGAAGCAACGTTTTTAAATGAACAAAATACGTGGAATTGGCTTATACTTCGGAAAATTAAGGACAGGTTTACAAAGGAGGAAAGTTGCACGTTCTCTGATCAGATGGTGCGAGGCTAGTGCGAGAGCGGGAAAATTGACTTTTGAAATTCAGCATTGCATTAACCACGGGACAAGAGTAACGGGAAGAGAAGTGCCCATTGGCAACGGGAAGAGAAGGGGAGAGAGGGGGCCTGCTACATTGCAGTGGCGGCAGAAAGCATTCGTCTTTCGACGAAAGTCGTAGCGGAGAAGCATATTCGCGGCCATTTTTTAACGTAAAATTTGCCATCGCTTTAATGATTTTGAAAACTTCACGGTACAAACGCCCCCACAGAGGTGATATGACTGGGCATTTTGCTTTCTATTTGACGGTGAAGACACTGCTCGGCAATGTAGTTACCGCTTACCCTATGGGCGTTCTCTTTCACACGCAAGTGACGCATGGTCCTCTCCACGAGCAGCCGCTGGGCTTTTCGGCTGAGACTGGCCTATACAGTAGTCTGTAGTTCATGAAGCCGCCTGCAATGCAGTCACTTCTTTTCCCTGCTTTGTTTCTCTATCTTTACACCTATACGTCAAATTAAGAACGTATTTTCCGTTTCTTTGGTGCCCTGTAACAAAATAGTGTCCTTCCACTCTGTGAAGGATGACCCGAAGCTGGGTGCAGTCCAAGGACCGCGTAAAACAAAACACGTCTGTTTGTAATTCGCGATTTACCTTACCTCCTAGCAAATTAGCCGAAAGAAATCTGGAGGGACTCGAGCGTTAACTGTAGGTGTTTATCCGGAATTTCGATTTGTTTGGGGAGTGGGGTTCCGAAATCCTAATGGGGGGGGGGGGGTGTTTGGGGGGCGGTTGGAGGTGTATAAATCCTTAAGCAGGTGCATGCTCATGGTTGTGGAAGGCTTTTTGGTGGTGTAGAAATCCTCCTGGGGGTAGGTTAGGGGGTTGTTGGGAGGGGTGGGTATAAATTCCTGACGTTAGTCTGACAAACATTGAGCTGTATGTTTCACTCCCGCGTCGTAGGACTCTTACTGTTTGTGTAACACACCAACCCAACCCACCCGACCTCTCACGATACGAGACAGATGGCATTGGGCCGTCTGACGCCCACGTTTAAACCTCCCGCCACCACAACGGACTGTTCATCACCGGCAACCGGTTGCGCGCGCTTGAAAGTGAAAGAAACCATCGAAAATGTCGCTCGGAAAGCTCTCTAAGCGGAACAAGTAATATTAGCGTCATTCAGCGTTCCAAGCGCGCAAGTTGCCGTTCATCAGGGAGGGATTCGCAGCTACTTGAAGAGCTGGAACTTGAGCAGGCAACGCCGGCGGAAGCAGCTTTCCGTTTTTGCGCCTATTCGCGCGTATGTTCGGGCCGACGCTTTTTCAATTTCCGCTCTTCCTCCAAATGAACGACATGCGCCCGCCCCATAGCGAGTTAAATATGGAAGGTCTCGAGCTTTATTCTACGGCGGACAAACTTGACTGTCCTTTGCCCGTCCCCGTCCATCGTGGGCATCTAATCGTCGCGTAACACGCCAACCCAGACCCAAACCACTCGATTAAGGACAGCTGAGAGGGCGCATTGATCCAACAGCCTTCCAACAACCAGGAGCAACGATACTACCGCCGTTGTCAGCCTATTACGCAACTGGTGAAGGAGTTATGGGTGCTGGCGAGGGGAATAACAGTTGTGATAGGGGCTGTCAGCGGTGGCCAGGAGGAGCCCCGGAGCAGCGCCGAGTAAAGCGGCTTCACCGGATCGAAAATGGGGGGGAGGGAAATAAACGAAAGAACATCGCGAGCCCCCGTGTTGCTTGCTAGTAAAACGGTTTGGATTTAGGACGCAATATGAAAAGAGCGACCAAAGGTAATAAACAACTTGCTCGACCCTGTCACAAGTCTTGCATTTCGCTTGCAGGTCAATCCCTGCTGTGGGTCCCCCTCGCGGAACGGCAGCGGATCGAACTGAATCGAGGCGCCTTTACCTAGAATCGTCAAAATCAAAGTCGCTCACCGGCTTTACACTCCAGATGGCCGAAGCTCCTCCGGTCCCACCTTTTGACGGTCCGCAGAATGCGGCCCCATCACGCCACCTGGCCAGTCACCCGCATTGGGTCCCCCGCCACCACCGGGTCCTCCGCCACCCGGTGGTACCCCGCCTCCAGCCTCGGTCACACTTTCTCGGAAGAGCTCCGGTCTTGGACCCTCAGCTTCTGGCACGCCAACTCGGCAATTCCTCGATCCTGCCCTCCAGCCCGGCATCGGCCACGCCAATTCGGCAACCCCCCGGTCCGCCTCCCCAGGTTTTAAACACGCTCTCTCGGGAAGCCCTTCGCGTTGAGCCACCGCCACAGTACGCTGCGCCACCCGCGCCAACGACGACCGGGACCAGCCAGCAGCAGCCGCCGCAGCAGCAGCAGCAGCAGCAGCAGCAGCAGCACGGGACCGGCACGGCAGCCACGGTACAAGGGGTGCCTCCCGAGTATTCCAAGGAATACCTGTTGGCGTTCAAGGCGTACGGGCAGCAGCTGGGGCCGAACATTCTGCGTGGCCAGATGTACATCGAGAGCGTGCCTGCGAACGCTCTACCGCCCGAGCAGAGGTTTTCCACGCGGACAGTGGCGCCGGGAATGGCGCCCGCAGCAGAGTGCAGGTACAACATGGCAATGGTCGTGGGGCCAGGTCAGCTCTGCGGCTACGGCAGGGGCATGCCCATGGGCGGAGGCCACGACGACGCGTGTAGGCTCATTGGCGGCGGCTATGAACCGCGTACGCCAATGGGCGGTGGCTGCGGCGAGTCCATGGCCTCGGAACGACGCTCCAGTGGCACGAGTTTGGCAGCACAGCGTAACCGCGAGAGGTTCAGAGAGTTTGCGGAAAAGGACACCGCGCTGAAGTTTGCGGAGCTCGCCGAAGTGGGGCCTCAGGTCAAAAGGCTGGTGGACGTGGGAGGCCGCTTAGAAGACATTATCGACGTTCCCCGAAAGTACGAGGGACCAGTGGCCTGGTCTGGCAGCGGCTGCGCTGCACCGCCCTTGAGGACGCGAGGCAGCTTTGAAAGGCAGATGAATGCGACAGAGGGCTTCGGAAGACAGCCCATGACTGAATACGACGCGCCGATGCTACTGCCTCCCGAAAAAAGCGGCCCGCCAGATCGTTACGCCGGTCCATTCGATCGCCATAACCGTCCACCAGGTCGCCATGACCGTCAACCAAGTTGCTACGACGGTCCACCAGATCGCTACGACGGCCCACCAGATCGCTATGACGATATACCAGATCGCTATGACCGTCCACCAGATCGCCACGACTGTCCACCACGTCACTACGACGGTCCAGGTGATCACTACGACCGCCCATCAAATCACTACGACCGCCCGTCAGATCCCTACAACCGTCCACTTGATCGCTACGATGGTTCACCAGATCGCTGCGACGGTCCGCCAGATCGCTACTACCGTCCACAAGATTGCTGCGACAGTCCACCAGATCGCTGCGACTGTTTACCAGACCGCTACGACAGTCCACCGCCAAACGCAAGTTCTTACGGAAGACGTGCCTTTTCTGGTGAGAATTCGCAAAGCGTGAGGGAAGACTACGAGCTACCCGGGCGGACCGCGTCAGAGCAGCACTGGCGGAGAACGGTGTTAGACCTCGTACGCAAGATAGAGGAGGATATCGAGGAGCATTGCGCGGACAGCTCGTCCCAGCAAATTCACCCAGAAGTCGCGGGCTATGAAACTGATGAAAAAGAGGAACAGCGGGTGAGGGGCGGAAGTCTGCCGCAGAGCAGGACAACGTCCCCGCGAAGCATCCGCGACGACGGTAAATCCAGCAGAGCTAGGCGCACAAGCTCGCCAACTCGGTGCTTCCACGACTACTGCGACGCCTCGAGAAGCCCATCGCCACGGAGACAACCGTCCAGGAGCTGGCAGGAGTCGTCTTCTTCGTCTTCCTCGTACTCCGATTTTCCGCAGAGCAGGACAACGTCTCCGCGAAGCATCCGCGCAAACGGTGAACCCAGAAGAGCTTGGCGCACAATCTCGCCAAATCGGCATTACCGCGACTACTGCGACGTCCCGAGGAGAAGCTTATCGTTATGAGCTGAAAGGAGTCACCCTCTTCATCTTCCTCGCCCTCCCCTTCCTCATCCTCCGACTTGCCTCAGAGCAGGACAACGTACCCGCGAAGCATCCCCGACGACGACGGTGAATACAGAAGAGTTCGGCGCACAAGCTCGCCAACTCGGCGCTACCGCGACGACTACGACGTCCGCGAACAGGAAGGCCTTAAGCGAACGCCATCGAAGAACATCGTCGACACGCTACCGACGCACGGGGATGAAGAGAGGCACCTTTTGTGAAATTTTGGCGGCGAGATGGTGGCGTACAACGGCGTCTTCAGGCCGACACCGAAGAACTTTGGCCAGGAGGCGGAGGGCTACGACGACGGCGTCCAGAGTCCGCCATCGAGGAGCTTTGGCGAGCAGGCGCAGCGCATGTCTTCTCTTCGATCTGTGTACAGACACGAGAGCGAGCCTACGGCCTTCAATAGGAATTAAAAATATAATAAGTTCTCTTTGTGTCGGTTGCACATGCCTCTCGCCAGCGCGTTCGGTGTAAATTTCACCACGTGTTGCGTTACATGCATGGCCAAGTTGACTATACTGGAGATACTGTGGTATTTTCTTATGAACAATGCTGCACGAGGTTACGTTGCATTGTGGTACGTTACAGTACCCCCATTATATCGCTCACCGCATGCCATCTCATGTTTCAACAAACGCAGTGTCTAAAGTGCCGTCCGATCGCAGGGCCCGCCTTACCTCTTTCGGTGCCCTGTGCTTACACTACTGCCAAGGCGCCCCTCCGCCCCACCCGGGCCGTCAAACTCATTTTTTACAGCGAAGCTATCTATGGCCGGATCATCATCGACTACACAGAGATGTAGACAAGAATTGCACGTCAGCGTAGCTCACTCACAACCCTCCCATGAAACACAAGTAGTCTTGAACCCGCCGTCTTACAACAGCTCGAAACATCTTAAAACAGCTTCTTCCACATGAAGAAATTTTGTAAACGTATAGTACGACCAGTGTAATTAAGTTTAGTTGTAAACGTTTCTGGGCGGCATTTATGGAAACAACATATGTTCCCATACAGTACCAAGTATATGCTTGGTACTGTATAGCAAGACGTCCTGAAAACGTCTTAAAACACCTTGCTTGAGATCTTTGTATCATACGCAGGACACCGCTGATGCAGGCACTTCATTAATATTTTTATTTAAATTCGTTGAGGCTCGTGCATTGTGCTATCCACGTCCCAGTTCCCATCACACGCGCCTAGCGGCGCTCGAAGAAGTTAATTAGGTTATAGTGTAGCTCTTTAAATGTAGATTTTGGCACGGATACTAGTCTGACGAAGCAAGGCGGGCACGATTGGCACATTTGATTGTATCACATATCAAGTAACAAATTGCGTGCCTCGAAAAACGGACAGATGAGTGACTCAACGAGCTATATGTGTCATGAAAATTACTTTCAGCGAGAAAAGCTCGCGGTGTTGACGGAAGCAGACGGCACAATTCTGGCGCTCTGGGCAATAGCTTGCTGTTGCGTGGAGTGCCGAAGCTCCACTCTTGGATGTACAGTGCCTGAGGATGTAAACCAAAATACTGAAGATTTCGCTGGGGTGGAACAATGCCTAGGCAAAAGTTCAATCCCAAGGGATTCTACCGGAACCGCAGCAAAATTTAAAAAGCCCGCTGTGTGCCCTAACAAAAGAAAGTTTGGTCATGGGCAGTTGTAGGTGAATAAGCAATTTATTTCGTTTAATAAAAATATTACAAATCAGAGTAGTTTTTTAGATGCGACGCATCTCTTTAACTCGCCTTGTCCCTCCGGCGACTTCCGTCGTCCGTAGTCCGCATCCCTCCCCCATTCTCCTCGCCGCGCCAACTGCGCGCTAACGCCGCTCTCACCGCAGCGCCATCTGCGTGCTAGCGCTCGCTCCCGTCGCCGTGCCAGCTGTGCGTCAGCGCGTGTTACATGCGCATGCGCTGCTCTCTCTCATTCCCCTCACCGTTAACGCGCGGTACATATAAACGCGGTAACTGCGCCGCTCCGCTCAGTCGTTCCGCCGCTCCGATGACATCCGATGACCACCGATGATCTGAATGGAGACTAACAGGCCTGCTATCGCGATGGTCGGCGCAACCGTACGTAATATAATAGAAACAACAACAAATTGACACGCTAAATGGAAACAACATAACGGAAACCCCACGATGCGTCGCATCTATCCATGGATCCCCTCGCGGGAAGATGGTGTAGTTTTTTATTATAAGATGTCTTTTATTTGCTAGTTCCCATGTTTGAGGAGGTAGCTTTTACACCACCAGGGGGGGGGGGGGGGGGCTTTGCCCCTGTCGCTTCAATTCAAGTCCCGCCTAGACCTTCCAGTTTCAACCCCATCGAGGAAAGAAAAAGTTAAGAGAGGCCCCGACGTCACGTTTGTGAAGCTGCACGCCGATGAGCCCAGAACTCTTTCCCATTCTCCTTTGCTCTTTCCGATCTTGTTACGTGTGGAAATAACAGATGGCGCCACGCAGTCACGCGGCGTAGTGTGTCGCTCGAGTCGCGTAGTGTGTAGCTCGAGTCTGTGTAGTGTGTGGAGCGGTCTCCCTATGTGACAGCTGCTGCGGATTCGTGCGACTACGTGCGAAGACGCCGGGACCACCGGGAGGCAATATGGTATGTCGCCAGACGTGTTTTGTGCATTTCCGCGAACCGCTGGCTGTACATGCCGGCTAGGCCTCACGTGGCTCGACAAGCGTCACGGTGTAGGAATGAGAGGTGACTCAACGCGGCGGGCGAGCGCGGCGAAACTTGGTTCGGCGCGGACGTATGCGCTCGTAGGTGGCGCTACTCGAACGAGGGCCATGCACGGCGGGTTTTCGGTAGCCACGGGTATGGAAACGCGCCTCGTAATGCGCCGTATAGAACGCGCGCTTGGATTTCAGTGGCATGAATTTATGGTCGCTTCAAACGAAAATACCCTTTCGAAAGAACACAGGTTCTTAGGGACGTCTCGGGTTAGTATGTGAATTTTAAGGCCGAAGCGCATGCACGCTATTTGAGGCGCGACAGCGACCGTAGCTTCAACACTTCTTTGCGAAGACGCAGCCACCTCTGCGAGTAATTTAAACAGCAGTATGGACAAAAAAATGTTGCGGTACACCAGTGCTATCCACTGCGGTCACGGTGACTACGGCCCTACGGCATACGAATTAAGGCAATTTGAATTTCGCTGAACTCGGGCGCACATGAATCAAATATCTATTTTAGTTTTGCGTTGTTACTTTTTGCAACGTGTTTTTACAAGCTTAATAAGCTTTTTCGAACATATACATGTCTATTGCACTGTTTTACACAAAAATGTCCCCAACAAGAAATATTGAGGAAATCACACACCATCAAACAGCAAACTCTATTTAAGACGCTTGTGCCCACCAAACATCAAACTCTGTTTAGGGCGCTTCCAAATTTTCCAACTTTTGATTTATAAACACAATAAACCTGCCGAAGTCTTTGCTAACTATATACGAATAAATCGGGACGGAAGCGTGCATCAAGATACAATACGTGCCATATAATGCATTGCTAATAATGCCTTAAGTACTTGCGTTATCAGAAGAAAGCAACGCACACAAACGCAGAAATTGCAACGTCTTCGTCATTACTTTATAAAAACAGAGGTCCCTTTCCCCGTGCGGTGCACCACTCATTTACGCAGCCGTTCTCGCAGGGACTCCGCAAAGTGATAAAAAAATTTCTGATCTCACTGATTTTGGAAGAAAAAACGAGTGAAAAACACAATGATACTGTCACTGATTTGTTACATAAGATACTGGTGGTAATAAGTCGCTAAAAAACAAAATAATGAACAATTATGTTTTTTAAGTGCTGCAAATATCTCAGCCAATATTTAAAACATAGATAGATGTTTTTTTTTTTCTAGCAGGGCTATAAAACCATCGCCTTGCCTAAAATAACGCAGAATCGCGAACAAGAACATCTGTAATAAATAGGTACGAATTGCGCACGTGCTTGCAACCACCCCGTAAACAACGCGCTCCGCCTAAAGCGCTTGCCGAAATTCGTCTTTGTACCGAAACACCCGTATCCCAAAAGGTCCGTGTCCCGAAACGCCCGTGTCCCGAAACGACCGTGCACCGAAAAGACCGTACCGAAACGCCCCGTACCGAAAAGACCGGAGCCGCCCTTGCACGCACCGTCCGCGGCTCGCATGGCCCCGATACTCCTAGCGCCCTCTGGTAGAAAGAAGGCGAACCCGAAGAAGTTCTCTATGGAGCTGCTCTGCTGCGCCTCCGAGGCGATCAGTCACCTCTCCTTCCTACACCGTGACAAGCGTGAAGACATCGCTTCTCCGCCAAGTGGCGCCCCCCATGTGAGATAGAGGACAACAACCATGGTACGCCTCTCCGGTTGTTCGATACGCGGCGCTGGGAGTAAGCAAGTGCGCATACTTTAGCCATCGCCTCCTGTATTTTTACAATGCCAAACGCATCAGCCCGGACCGGCCAACCGAGCCCTCTCCCTCTACTCCGGCCACTCTCCCCCAATCGCCAGCCTTCCCAGTGCTTTAATCACGTGACCGGTTCATCCTGGGGCGACGCGTGGTGGAAAACGGCAACCATGCTCTTTTGTTCTGCCACTTCTCATAAGGGGCGCTGCAGTGATCACATTTTCTTTGTATGAATGTCAGATTGCTGTTTCGAACCCCGCCATACCGGCAATACTGCTGTCGTTCGCCAACAGTGGCCGTAGACGCGGTGGATGCGCTTCAGGCCGTTGCAACGTGACGCGGCGCATTCATCGCCTCCGCTTGTTTGTTTTCTGGCCGACCTGTCTCATTGATAGCAGCCAAGGCTAAAAATGACTGCTGATAAAGTTGATTTAACTTGGCGGCTCGGGCTGTCGGCGGCTCATGTTGTCGTCGTCCTTCGTCGTCATATTCTCATGTGGTCGCGGTACTAAAACACCACGACACTCGTTTTCCAACGCCTCGCGCTAAAAATGTTTCATGTACGTGGGAAAAACGTGTCGCAGAACAACACACCGGGACACTCGCTTTTCGTTCGCGCTTCCTTGTTTACACCTATTCCGCGCCGTAGTCGCTTTAGTCTTAAAATTTGCAGTTCTACGTTTCCAATTTGCCTTCTCCACCGTCTTCGTAATTGGGATGTCTGGCGCTGTGTGCTAAGAGAGACTTACAATCTTTGAATACAGGTTTCGTGCTTGTGGCCGAGATGGCCCGGTCATTTTTTACTCATTAGGGCCAACAAAAAAAAGTGATCATCAGGTAAGTCTACTAAGAATCTCTGACGAACTATACATGGATTCAAAAATAATAATAATAATAAACAGCGACAAACATCGTGCTCGGCAGATTTTATTCGGACTAATATTGAAGCTAGTGGTGTGCAATTCAAAAATTTAGAAGAAAGTAATAGATAAGAAATGCGCTTGACGTTTGTTGGTGTTGGTTCCGCAAAACATATGCATGCCTAAATCGTCTAAAATGCAGATGGCAAATGGGCGGGTTTTGTTTTCTGGTTTGTACAAATGAAACTAAGGCGAAGTCTAACTGAAACTTTCACACGCTATTAATTGTTGTCGCAGAAACGTGTATTGGCACAAAGAAAAAGTATTGCGCTAATTTTATAACGGTTAAAATTAGCCTATTCGTTTTCACTAAAGCTCTTACTAATGATCGGCGTTGTCAGGCATAATCTCAGATGACCCGCAGACGGAAATGGTTCGCGCAATACTCCAGCAAACAATTCCGCGTTATATCATTTTTGTATTTGTACCATATATTTTTTTTTGTTTGCCTCCAATGTAAATACCCCCTCTCGCAGCGTGTTTGCCGCGCATCGCGCATCTTTACGTCCGCTAAAACATTCAACCAGGTCGCGCAGTTTGAAGGAAATGCAAATTGGAACTCTCGCAATACGCTGGCATGGCTATATGTCCTCGAAGCGAGATTCGTCTCGAGCGTATGTAAAAAAAAAAAAAAAACTTAGTAAATATAACTTCTGTCGGCGAGCATTGATAGCGTCGATATAGCTTTGAAGTCAGTTTACTGCCGTTCGTCTTGGACGCGCCACGCGCACAAATAAATCAAACATGTAGTTATTGATGGGTTTGGTGTTTGCATGGTTAAATAAAAGTACTTTTTTTTTAATAAGGCGGGGCATGGACGGCTGCAGGTTTAATGGGAACCATACTTTCGTGAATGTCGTACTTTATCAAAGAATGGGTTTGAGCTAGCTAATTGGTACTGCATGATCGGCAACTTCAAGCCCGAAAATTCTCGGACGCAGGACGAGACGGGCAAGGACAGCTCATGTCCTTGTCCGGAATGTCCTACATAAGAACTTTTTCCCGCTAAAATTGTTAATCGCAATATATGTTTTTAATAACAACGGCTGCGTGAGTGTCGTTCTTAGTATTTTTACTTTATTACGAAATAAAAATCTTTCCATGCCTACCATTACTTGCCGAGTGCCCCCACAGCCAGGACCGTGTAACACCCTGCATTTCCACAAAAAAATGCACAACTGGCGGAAATAACACCCGTGTTTGTTTTAATTGAGTAGATTGAAATAATTGATCGAATATAATTTCGAAAAAATAGAAAGAAACACAACAAAAAAATTTAACAACAGCGAAGTGACGAAATAAAAAAAAATGTGCGCACCCTGCGCGCTGGCACCGTTTAAAAAAGCCGCCTGTACTAAAGAGTTGTTCAGCGCCAAGCAGAAAGCTTTGTCACGGCGCCTACGCGAACTGACGCAACCAAGAAGCCGGAGCGAAGTGAACAGGCATCAGAGGGGGAGGTCAAGCCACGAATCGTCCGCTCTCGAGTTGACTTGTTGCCCCGCTAGCCCGCTCCCGGCCCGGTTCATCCCGCGGCCCCATCTTGTGGCGAATCAGCGAACCAGAGCAACGGCGCGCCGCCGGCAGCCGATCGCGGAGGCCACGACCCGGCTCTCCCATTGAGAAGCGGGCGATGCGTTTGGCATTGTAAAAATACAGGAGGCGATGCTTTAGCCAAACCTGGTCCCGCGCCGCTGACTGCCTCTCCGCTTTGCTTCGCGGGCTGGCCGCCGCGCTCGGCGAAATGGCAAGAAGTACGTTGAGGCGAGAGAATGCCGTCACACCACAGGTCTGGTGCGACCACTGTGGCAGGTGGGCGTACCTCGAAGAGACGGACACGGCCGGGCTGGAGGAGCGGCGGGCGCGCACTTTCATACGGCCTGCGCTTCGGGTATAGTTCCCACCTTTCACTGCCGCTAGTTCGTGGCGCTACGAACCAACCCTCGCCGGTTGACCTAAAGCACGGGCGGGGTAGAGCAGCGGGGCGCGCGCGTTTGCCACTGCCCTAGCCCTGCCGTGGCTACACGTGATACCTGTCCGTGTAAATTTACATGTGCGCCATTAAAATAGGCGACTCTTTCCCCCTTCCGAATTTTCGGTCGAATGGGTCAAACAGCCTAACATTATCACTGGGAAGCGCCTAATAAAAAAATTGAAACATTTTAACTCGTGGCACATGAAGAAAAATATACGAGGACTTCATATCTTATCAGCGACTGTATTATATGAAAATGGTGAGGCAGGCAATAAACGCGGCATTTTCCGTGACTGAAATATCAGTTGTTATTTTTTCTTTCGGATGATGCCTTGGTTTGCACGCGCACAGGGTACGACCAGTGACGCGAATGATTTCCCGCCGAGGGAGATACGGTTATCGCTTTGCTAAACGTGTTTCTGCTGCTCTCGCTCCGGTCGGGCTGAGAGCACAGCTAGCAGCGAGCGCACTGTCAAAAACATACAGCTGAAACTCTTTATCATGCAACTGAAGTGCACAACCAGTCCTTTTTTTTGTGTGTGAGATATAGCAGCGAAGGCATTCATTGGTACCGGTGATCTTCCGCGGCAGATCCAAAACACGTGCGGCAAGCGTTATCGGCTCGCTCGGCCAGAGGCGATGCGTCGACTAAGAAAAAAGAGGGTTGGGAGGGTAGAGGGTTGGTTCGAAGCGCCCTCATTCTCAAGAATCTGCTGTATCGCTTCCTTGTTGGGTGCGTAGGCCGTATGAAAGTGCGCGTTCGCCGCTCCTCCAGTCCGGCCGTGAGACGGAGTACAAAACGTACCGGGAAGCCCGAGGTGCGGACGGCTACGTGTGCAGGCTATGCTCTCAGGATGATGCCTTGGCAGTGAAACTATCAGCTCTGGAGGCCGAGACCGAGAAGCTTCGGGGTGTGGTGGCGCAATTACAAGTACAAATACTGTCTTTGACGACAACCACCGGCCGCAATGCGGAGTTTGGTGCTGCGGTAAACGAGGCGTGCTCCGGGCGGCGAGGTCTTGAGCACGAAACAGGACAGTCAACGCAGGTCCACCTCAACTTGGAGGCAGCATCACCGCGGGTTACAGGGTCAACACCCGAGCTAGACACACCGGACGTTTGTGCCAGACGTGACCAGCACAACACCTCGCTC
Source organism: Haemaphysalis longicornis (assembly GCF_048455015.1). Classification (NCBI taxonomy): domain Eukaryota; kingdom Metazoa; phylum Arthropoda; class Arachnida; order Ixodida; family Ixodidae; genus Haemaphysalis; species Haemaphysalis longicornis. Next base: position 64,802,590 of record NW_027526225.1, on the reverse strand, counting down.
GGCGAGCAAGCAAAGCTAGAGTCTCCAGACAGTCCAGGGCGTGAGTCCTTAGAACCTGCTCCTGAAGACCCCGTGATTTCTGATATGGTAAGCCACGGCTTGGGAGATAACAGCGCACAGGAGGCTGAGATCTCCGGAGTGCACGTGGAGGAGGTTGGTGGGGAAGCAGAAAACGAAGGCGCGCAGTCCACAGAAGACGGCCGACACAGTTGCACTGACGCACCTAACGCAGCATTAACTCTGCAGAGCAAGGAGCGCCAGGAACTGCCGAGCCAGAAAGAAAAGGTGAGGGGTAGACGCGGTGATAACCAGCGGGAAAGCACATTTAGCACCACCCCTCGGAGTATGCCCGGTCACAGGGAAGCCGCCCAACAGGATATCCACTTAGAGCAACACGTCAGTCGGCCCACCGTGCAGGGCCGGATGCCGACTCGAAGTGGGGGAATCTGGGTATTCCCAGCACGCAGTGCCCGCAGAGAGGTCCTCATCGTGGGAGACGCCAATGTAGGCAAAATGGCTACAGCGATCCTGGAAGCCATGGACTCACCGGGAGCAGTAGGCCTGCTCTATGGGAGAAAAGCTACAACGGCTCAAGCATTTAAGCGCATTGCGTCGTACGAGCGCAGGGCTAAGTCCATCCCCCGGCGCTATGTGGTGCACGTCGGCCTTGTGGACGTGCTTCGTAGGACGCCATATGAGATTGTCCACTCTTTGAACGCAAGCAGTGCGAATGGTGGACGATATCGTTGTGTGCTCAATCCCCGAGGTGGCGACGAAGGGCGAGGTGGTGAGAGCTGCAATACTGCTTGTTAACGCGAGGATCAGGAAGTGGTGCAGGCGTACTCGTCGCAGGTTCATTGACCTCAGTAGGGGGTGGCAGGACACGATGTTGGAGAAGGATGGCCTATACAGCCTGGAGGGCGCCGGCTTTGTTGCAGCCAAGATTGCTCAAGCAACACTCCCTTTTTTAGGCGAACGGTGGCAGAATCATCAGCGAAAGCCAGTGGAACTGAGGTACGTGACACCACCAGTCCAACAGGCCCCCAACAACGGGACTTTGGGGCTACTAAGTGCATCTATCACCGCAGCGCAGTCCGTTCCGCCTCAGTCGCTGGCACAGATGACGCCGCTACTGCAATTTTCCCAGCCGACACTCGCACCTCAGGAAGGAGTACCATGGAGACCAACCATTGGAATGTTGCCGATGCAACCTCTCCAGGGACCACCTCCGCCAGAGTCGATGATACCGGCGGTGCAAGCACCCATGGCTTTCTGGAGGGCGCAACCTTCAGTCCCAGTGAGAAACAGTGGGCTGGAGGAAGTGAACCAATCAGCCATCGAGGCCATGCGCACGGCGAACAAACCAGCGGGAGCCGCGATAAGCGGCGCTCCGCCTCCGATGCCTCCTCCACCGCCATTTCACCGTCCCGCCCAATCGCCCCGTGTAAGTCCGCACCTCCCGATGGCACACCCGATTCCGCCCCCATGTTCAGATGGACATCACCAAATGCTCCCAAGGCAGTCCCCTTCGACCGTCCTAGCGACACCCCCGCAGGGACCGCATTCGGTACACACCGTGCCAACGTGGGGACCGATTCGTCCACCGGTATGGAACCCCCAGTCGGACATGCCAGCGATTTACAGTGCAGTGGGCGATATGGTAAGACATCACCTCATGCTTGCCGGACGATCAGTCCAATAGCCAGCAAACATACTACCCGCCGTCGTTGCAGGAAGACTACGGAAAGCTCCAGCGTAGGCTTTCTCAACTTGAATGGAGCACGGCGTGCGACCAAGTGGGAGGAGTTGTTCACAGCCCTGCACAAGGAGGAGCTCACCCTCTACGCGGTCGCAGAGACTCATCTTCGAGGACTGGAAGAGCCCCCCACTCACCCAAACTGGCACTGGTCGGGGTGTAACAGAGATGATGGTGAACGCAAGGGTGGTGGCATTGGCGTGCTTTGGCGAAGTGATACGTCGTGGACACGACTGGGACACTCGTGCAAAGAACACATGTGGATGTCGGGTACGATCGTAGGATCTTCTGTGATTGTGGGAATCATATATCTGTCTGTCACGCGCGGCCAGCATGATGGGAACCAGGCAGTCATGCGGTGCGTGGCCGAGGATATAAAGCGTTGGTCAACGGACAGTGAAGTGGTAGTCATGGGTGATTTCAACGGACACCTCCAGTCCATTGATGGGTATCAAGACTTCAACGGAGACCTCGTGCTCAAGCTGGCGCAAGAGTTCTCGCTGGAGATTGCCAACATGCGCGTTGACTGCGAGGGTGACTTCACATGGTGCGTGCGTAACAGCCGGTCTTGCATCGATTACGCACTCGCATCTGGAAAGTTGGCTACCCATATCACCAAGGTGCATATTGATGAAAGCGGTGACCACAGTGTGGGCAGTGACCACAACAGAGTCAAAATATCCTTCTCTTCATCAGTGTTCCGGAGACCCACGATGAACCATCGGCCAGCACACAGATACGTTCCGGTCACAGCAATCGCTGCAATTGCCGAGCGCTTCGAACAGAGTGACATACACAATGAGCGTGCAACGTACGAAGAGTATGTTTCTGCCCTAAGAGGCATCATGAACACTCATGAAGTCCGCGCCAATGCACGCCGTGGCTATCCGCGGAAAAGCTGGTGGGACAGAGAAGTAAAAAACAGCTCTTGACGCGCGACGGAATGCTAACCGGCTTCATCGTCAAGCTGTAAAAGCTGGCAGCGCTGAGGAGCGTCAGCAAGCCTGGGAGAATTACCTGCTCCAGAAGCGACATGTGCAGAAAATGGTACAGCAAAAAATTGCGGAACATGACCACCGACAGCTGCAGGACCTCACGACGGCTGGCCGGGAAGGAGCACGTAGGTTTTGGAAATATGTGGGGTCTCTGGACCGCAGGGCTCCAGAACCTACACTTAGGGAGGAGACTACAGGGGAGGTCATTGCCGACGTCGAGCGGCACCTCACTGAGCACATCCGAGGCATCTACAATTCTTCCCAGGATCCACTAGCGGAGGGCGCGAGAGGACGGAGGCCTATCATTGAAGCCAGCGGGGACGGTTGCGAGACGGACCATGAGTGGGAGGTGACTCGCCGGGCCCTCGACCGTGTCATTTCCCGACTCGGAGCACACACGGCACAGGGGCTCGATGGCATCCCGGCGGGACTCATCAAACACCTGGGCACAATAGCTCGGGAGCACCTCGCCATAATCTTCACGGGCATCATCTACGGCGACAACATCCCAGAGGACTGGCTGAGAGGAAGAGTGTGTCTACTGCTCAAGAACGGCGGCAACCCCAGCCTACTGAAGGACCACAGACCACTCACTGTGACCAGCGTCCTGTACAGGGTGTTCGCTAAGGTAGTGAAAGGCTGGGTGTCGGCATGGGCCGAAGCACGCGGGCACATTACGGAGCTCCAGAATGGTTTTCGCCCCCGTAGGCGCCTCGAGGACAACATATACGTGCTGACTCAGTGTGTGGACATTGCTCGGAAGCAGGATCGTGGCCTAGTGGCATGTTTTTTGGACGTCTCCAAAGCATACGACAATGTACCACACGATGGCCTGCTGCGGCACTTGGCGGACATCGGCATGGCGCCTGTGTGGGTTGAGCTGCTGCACCGCCTGTACGAAGGCAACACCGTGGTGGCTTCCTTTGGAGGGAGGGTGACGGACCCAGTTCCTGTCCGCAGGGGCCTGAAGCAAGGGTGCCCTCTATCTCCCATCTTGTTTATGCTATACGCAGCCAAGATAGAGCACGCCATTCTGGCTTCGAAACTGGGCTTCACACTGCGGCTCACTGCGGAAGGATTGCCGGAGACGTGGACACTGCCGGGATTAGTGCTTGCGGACGACCTGGTTCTCCTGGCTGATGACGCCGCTACTTTGCAGGGGCTGGTCACTGTGGCGGCGGCGCAGCTCGGAGAGCTAGGCCTATGCTTCAATGCGAAGAAGTCGGCCGTCCTCCGCTTCTCTGGCCCCGACGGTGGCGTCCATGTCACGCTCCCCAGTGGAGACCTAGTGCCTCAAGAAGAGTCGTACCGGTACCTTGGCGTTACCTTCAGCGCGGGACAGGATCGGTACTCGGCACATGCAGCCCACGTGCAGCAGTCGGCGCAGCGAGCGTGTCGCATCCTGCGCAAGCGCTGTTTATGGGGATGCAGCCGGTACATGATGGTGCGCAAGCTGTGGAAAGCCGTCCACGTGCCGCGCCTTACGTTTGCCAACGCAGTGGTCTGCTTGCCTCACACAACTCGCGCATGGCTGGAACGTTGCCAAAGCGAAGTGGGACGCGTGGCGCTGGGTTGCCATGGCTGCGTGGCTAAAGAGGCCATTCAAGGCGATATGGGCTGGTCATCGTTCGAGGCCCGGGAAGCCCGAAGCAAGATCGCCTACGAGGAACGGCTTCGGCGCATGGAGGACACACGCTGGGCTCGCCGTGTGTACCGGTACCACCACTTCACTGGAATCCGCACGCAATGGGGCGCCCGCTTCCACGTGCTTCGGCGGAAATTCGGCTACTTCGAGCGTCCTACCCAGGAACCCGCTGAACAGCAACATGCCAGGGCAGTTCAGAAGCGGGTATACGGGAGTCAGAGACCGCCGAATGGAGACTGGCTATGGGCGAAAAAAGCACCCTGCAGTTGTACCGCGACAAGACGGCGATATGCAGGGAGGCTATGTTCCACGACAGCACGGACGGCGGGTTGCTCTTCGAGGCCCGAGCGGGTGCGCTGCGGACATTAACGTATCGGCGCCGCTACGAGTCATCCCCTGACGTTCAAGCCGCGAGGCGCAGAGTGTGAGGTGAAGCAGAGGAGTCAATTGAACACATCGTACGCCTATGTGACTCGCTGCAGCCGAAACACCCAGATGGCGTGAGTCTGCCAGAGGCGCTGGGGTTCGTCGCTGCAGGTGCCGCCGCCGGTCGCAACGCTGCGCTGCAGGTGACAAAGGAAAGGCTCCAGCGGTGGTTTAAGAAGACCCGCCGGCGAGACTACCTTCGAGAGTGTGCGTGTTGTGCCGTTGACTGTCGTGCAGTCGTGTTGAGTGATGGGCGACTACAGCGTACTGGCTGCTCGTGCGCCCTTCGACTTTTGTGGTTTTGGATTTAATAGTTATTGAGAAGTGTGCGTTTGTAGAGGGGTATGTAACACATGCATGTGTGTAGGTATGTATATATATATATATATGTATCACTATGCGCATAGGACATTTTATCTATGTTGTTCCTGCAGCTCTCCTTATGTACCTTGTTTTATGTTGTGTTCTGTGTTCTATTTTGAGTGCTGGTACGCTTGATGTATACATTAGGCTAGGGCATTTCATGTCCGCCCGTTCCAAAGGGAGAAGCCCCATAATCATCATCATCATCACATCGTATAGCTAGAGTGAACTAGAATTCTAGTTCACTATAGTAGGATAGCTCTGGTCAGGCCCAGTGCGTAGATTGCGGGACCTAGCGTCACTAGTGACGCTAGCGGGACCCAACCCACGGTGTATGAAAGCCGCCAGCGAAAACAGCCGCCAGCTTCTTTGAGCGAACTGTGCGTTAATAGTGGTGTCAGTATGATTCTAACGAGGCAATCTTTCGAATTAACCAAACTTGTGTTTTGTCTGCATGGCTCCTTCAAATCTTAGGGCTTATGGAAGTCGAATATTTCCCTCATGTAGATTTGGATGAATACACTCCCATTCCAACACTGTGTGCTGCATAGTTTTCTTTTCTGCAGACCACACGTACGCCATCATACTGTGCATACCCCACCACAATTACTCTGTTATTATGCATCCTGCTCTAGCCTCAAAAAGCAAAAGACTGCCATAGAATTATCGTAGAAATTTCCCTTTCCGATGTCCAATTTCTCAGCCCTGTACACCTCTAGCGACGTTTTAGCTTCCATTTTTTTTCCCTCCATTTATTCGTTTCAATCTGCCTTGCTTCTTTTTTGGTTACTTTGGCTGTCTTTGATTTTCCACACTTCTTTCCGTATTTCATCGTTAGTCTTATAGTTTTCCTTAACCATTGCGTGTCCACGCTTTTCACGTATAAGTAAATAAAAACTTAAGCTGTCCACCTTTGTTGATTCACCGCTCTCAAGCTCCCCTCACAACATATTTTACTTCAAACCACGCCCAGCCCATATCTCCATGCACTGTTTCGTTAGTTGTTTTACCATGCACTCCTAAGGCCAAACGGCCTACCGTTCTCTGGTTCACTGTAAGTATTAAAGAGCACCTGATTTTAATCAGAGTACTGCATTTGCAAATGTGAGACCCAGAACCACTACTCTTTTCCACACTTCTTTCACTTCTTCATATTTGTTTTACCCCTACAGAGCTCTATGCTACACTATAGCTGCGTTGTGCTTTTCTTTATTTTTCAGTGGCTCCCTCCCCCCACCTTTTTTGAGAATATACTTTCTTGTTGCCTTGCATACAAAAGGCAGCAGGAATAGAAAAGGTACTGTTCAATATATTTTTATCTCGGCATGGCTGCTGATGCCGTCGGCAATCGCAGTAACTTGACATCACACCGGAGTATGGGCAGAAACGGTAAAAAAGCATTCTAACAAAACAAAACAAAATCTCAATAGTAGCCGGAGATGTGAACACGAATGCCGTGGCTCACAATTTAAAAACTGTGAGCTTGCGGAGTGCCGCCTGGTGAACACCAAACAAACCTTGTTTCGCATAGCGCCACGAAAGCGCTGCCGTGTGCGACCAAAGCACCAAACGCACTCCGCACTCCTTCCCTGCTCTGTGCTGTTCCGCGACTTCGTCATTACGCTCCGTGCTTTTGTTGTTCAGCTGTGCTCCAACCTTCGTGCTCCTGGTGCACGGCGTGCAATGGGCCAGTACATGAGCTACACAGCAGGTTTTCAACTGAAGGAGGTGGAGCATGCGTTGAAGCATGGGAATCGTGCGGCTGGGCAGCACTTCAGTGTCAACCCAGTGCGTGTACACTACTCGCAAAAACAAGAGGCTTTTTGGGCAGTGAACAGAGATCTCCATGTGTTTCGTGAGCCCAAAGAAGGGAAGCTTCCCGGTATAGGAAAAGGAGTTTCGGAGTGCCTTAATGGCACGGAAGACAATGCGCTGTGGGCCAACGACAAACGTGAAGCCGCAAGCGACTTTCGTGATAAGGACAGCTCCATGGCAAGTAGGGGAACGATGGCGAGTAAGGGGGGGCCACTAGCACGTTGTGAATAAAAAAGAAGTTTGGTTACACAATTACCTAAGTGTTTTTATCGGAAAGGTAAGGTTTCGACAGCACTTTGCTTAGCATCTTTATTGTATGAAATTTCAACTTTTAAATACCTTTTGCAACTTTTCCCGCATAATAACCCCCCGATTCATGCCAAATTTTTTGAAAAAATAAAAGTGGGTTCATTACACAAGTAAATACGGTACTTGATATTCCCTCCCCCGCCAACCCTGCAGTCATGGCCAAGTGGTCCGAAGCATTGGATGCAATGCATCACAATGAGCTATGCAGTCCCTGATTTCATTTTTTTTGGTCGATTACTTTTTATTTAGTAACGTTTTCGATACTGCATTCACCATTTTGTGCTACAACCATCATTGCTCCATAAGCAAATTGACAGACTGCGTGCAGGGCTGACAGCGACGCGCTTGCGAGTTCTCGTTGGCATGGTGTTGACATCAGCACCGACAGCTTGCGGGCACAGTGCCAAATCAGCCAATGGTAAGCCTGCTGCAACCACGCCTCTTATGACACAAGGAAGAGCCAGGAAAGCTCTGAAGGTGGGGGTCTTGAAGCACTTCACAGTTGAGCGTCTTCGATGATGCAAAGGGCATTCAGCCACTGCGTACGCCTTGGCTGGTGAACGTCATAATTCTAAGCAATGCTTGCCGGCTTATCTGATCCATTGTACTGCCAACAACATTTCAGAAACGTGGTATGCTGATTCCAGAGATAACTTTGGACGCCAAGCATGTTGCTGTGCGTAACGGCACGTTTGAACGCCAATCTTGGACGTCGTCCAATCACATCGCAACAGAAATACGTGTCAGTGCTGTTAGTTGTTGTGGCCGCCCTAAATGTCGCATGGTGCGTATCTACCAGGTTCGCCAGGATAGCGTTAGGGAGATCTTACCGCGGGCGAGTGGGGGGGGGGGGGATTAGTAGGAACAGAATGGAAAATTCTGCATGCATTTTCAATGTAGGTAGTTCAACACAGCAGGAATCATCTAACAGTGTCGTCCAAACTACTAACAACCTGCACTACTAGTCAGTTGCTAAATATTCAACGTGGCTTACACTGGCCTTTGTCCTGGCAATACTGTCCAGCATAGCAATGTTCGCCCCACAGAGTTTCATACTAATGTACACTAGAGGGAAATCTGGCGCCACTGCCCAGGGGAACCGCGCTTCTGCGAGCGTTCCGTCATGTACCTGGCAAGTACATTCCACTTGTCCTAGGCCATGGCTCATAAACGGGCCGAGAAATTGCCTCTGGCTACAAAAAAGAAGCATTGTCACTGTAAAAAATTAATCGAATTTGTTTTTTTACTATAAAATTGAAGCTCCAAAAAAATTCATTTGTCGTGGATTATTTAGAAGTTTCATGCAAGATGAGCATGAAAAAGATGTTCCTCTTTTGTGTTAATTTTGGCTCCGAGACAAAAAACAAGCCTTGGGGCTAGCCAAGCCAAGTAGGCGAGCAATGTCGCTAGCTGGACTGGAGGCGCCCACGATGGCCCGCGATTGCAGTGCCAGATTTCCCTATAGTATATAATAGTATGAAACTCTATAGTTCGGCCCTGCGACACTTCGCCAAAAGAACGTGACCGAAGGTTGTCGGACATGTATGCTCGGAACTGGGTTTGATTTTTGTGGCGTGAGCTATATTGGCCGAGGTTGAGCAGTTTCGTGTGGCTCCTGGAGAGCCGGTCTGCACGTGCATGAGGAGCAGTGACGTCTCCCGGCGCACGCGTGCTTGAGCCGCTGCTGAGACTGGATTGGATTGGATTGAATTGTATTGGAAATCGTTTTAGAAGCAGTAAGCATGATAATCAGGTAACCCTAGACAACCACGAAACCGAAGAATAACCAGCTGAACAACTCACGCTACGTATATCCTGGCATAACTGAGCTAAGCCAGTGCTAATTTTTTTTCTGCTATGCTAAACTGCCTTTCGCATTCAGTGTTGCTGCTGTACTGATTGGTTCAACTTCTCCGCATGGGTGACTAGGCTTTTTTGAGCTCTTCACTGACAACTGTCAATTGGTGTGGGATTGGATTGGATTGTCAGGTATAGACGGTATTCATCGAAAAGTTTAGCGGTCAATTTCTTTGCTCGGCAACACTGGAAACGGCCACAGACATGGCCGATGCGCCATGGACACGGCGCAGCCTGGGCCACTGCGGCCACACGCCGAAGATAAAAAAGACACCGGCGTGCATCATCCGCTCCGTTCCAATCCGATTCTAAACTGTGGCGCCAACAGAGATGTTATTAATCGCACTCACAGTGAACTCGACGCAATACTTTGTGTTCGGCGAAGAGTTCGTAACGTGAAACACAGTCATGCGTTTCACAGTCGTGCTTAGCACGGACAAGTGCCGCCATCCCGCGGAGCCCGACGTAACGAGTGATGGCGTGCCACCGGCAGCCGATCGCAGAGGCCGTGGGCGCACTCACACGGTTGCATGGAGAAGAGGGGTGCCTGATCTGCAGGCCGTGCGCACAACGTCGCCTAGCAACAGACGCTTGGCCACAGATATGGCGGCGCACACTTAGTTGCCTGCATGCATTCCACGCCATTGAATACCGAGGATACCTCCGGCACAGTCGGGCCATACCTGGAGAAAGATTTGACGAAATGCAGGTGCGTTTTCAGGAGATTTTTGCTTTGGTCGTATGATCGTACAAAACGATCAAAATTCCGGGAGTCTCCCGGAGACTTAGGGAAATCTGGCAGGTACGCATGGTGTTTATTATTCTTTCAGGCTTTATAAATTAAGTACTTCTTTATAGACAAGATAAACGATGAAAAGTGTGTCCATTTGAGCCAGTCTACGCAGTGCAAACAAAAACAAAAATTTCACAAATTCACTTTGTAGTCCCATAAATTAGCAACGGCGTGCAACTTGGCCACCAACATATGCCCAGCATCTGGCTCATGGTTTTCAGCATTTCCCCTGAGATCCCAGCACCATTCGTGGCATCAACTTCTAGGAAGGTGACAACCATTTCATGGTTTGTTCAAGCACAACCCTTGATTGCTGTTGAAAGTCGAACCAAGTCAACACAGCAACAACAGCCAAGAAGCTTACCTACTGAGGAACTGTTTTTAGGTCCGAACACAAATTACTTCGCACCGTCTTAAGGGTTTTAAGTTTTTCGCACAGTCTTAAGGGCTAAGGTTTTCAGACTTAAAACAACTTCTTTTAATTTTAAAGTAAACTCTGTAAAAACCAGTCAGTCTTGCTGCTGTTTCCCCACTTATGTCAAATAGGTCATTATTTTTGGAGTCAATCAATTAGCTCCCAAGATAATTAGGGGTAATTATCTGTTTTCGGTCAAACAATAGACAAAACAGTGTTGGTCATAAAACTGTAATCCTTATATTTTCAAACACTACGAACCCTGGTGAATGCAATAATCGAAGCAGTTTTTTGATGCGTCGCTTGGAGCTATTTTACAGCTCATTAAACCTTGGTGTTCGAAATGGGCACTCAAAATGGTTCCTTGCCACTGGTGCCACCAAGGTTTATTAATGAGCTGTAAAATTAGTTCTAAGCGATGCATCAAAAAAACTCCTTCGATTATTGCATTCAGCAGGGTTCATAGTGTTTGAAAATATAAGGATTACGGTTTTATGACCGACACTGTTTTGTCTATTGTTTGACCAAAAATGGATAATTACCCCTAATTATCTTGGGACCTAATTGACCGACTAAAAAAATAACGCCATATTTGACATCAGTGGGGGAAAAGCAGCAAGATTGACAAGTTTCAGAGTGCACTTTAAAATTAAAAGAGGTTGTTTTAAGACCAGCGTTCCCCCTTAAAGGAGCCATGAAGAGAAAATGCAAGTTGGTTTTATTCGAAAGATTTCGTGTTTTATAGTGCCCCCAGCGCTTGTCCGGATACAAACGGTGCTTTATTCACTGAGAAATTAAACAATTTAGGTTAAAATTTTGATTTTCCCGCTCAATCGTGCGTTTTCGTGGTCCCAAAGGACCTCTCCCTGTATGTAAACAACGTGACGTCACTAAGCGCACGTGCGCGACGGGTGGCGCCTGCTGGCGGCCGCGAAGTGAGGTGGCGGTTGGCAGAAAGAGCCTGCGCCGACGGCACGGCCTGGCCGCGCGGCGCCCGAAAGGAACGATGTGCCGTTGGTTCGGGCCGTCACTGGCTTCCCACATTGCAGGTGGGGGTCTAGCTATCCTAGCTGTGGCCGTCGCACCTCCATGTAGCTTTCCGCATCTACAACCTCCGCAACACTTTCGTTTACCGTACGGTCAACTGAACGGCGACGCTTTCGGATAATCAGTGCGCGGCAGGCGCCTAAACGAGTCATTCTGGAGGTTGGTGCTGTTGCGACGCATCCCAAAATGTTTTTTTAAGATTCTTTGTGTTCGGACACATACCAAGGAAAGCTAATTTATTGTTGCTTTCGAGGTCCGCTTAAGCTAAGCGCGGTGCCTCAGGCAGCTAAACGCTCCCGGTTCTTGGTCTCTTTGCGTCGCCCGGAGGCAGTGGCGTACACACGATTTCATGTCGAGGGGAAAAAGGAAAGGTAAAGCATGAAAGGATTAAATAGTAAAATAAGCAGCAACGAAACAAAATATGAAGAGCAAAAGGCAAAAATTATTACAATAAAAATATCGCGACGATGTCGTTCTCTACGAGATTGACCGATTGTTTTCTTACCTTTACCCCTCTGAAATCTCGAAATGGTTCATCGTCATTGTGAGAGTAACATAGCAGCCACATATATGTTTAGTCATTATTTCATGATACAGTCAAACCTGGATTTAGCGAACCTCTATGTAACGAATTCCTGGATTTAACGAAGCTTTTCAATTCCCCATTTCCACCTTCATTGAAGCCCATGTGTTGGCGACCTCTATGTAAAGAAGGAGTTGCGACGGTTAACCTGGATGTAACGAATTCGCAACGCTGATGAGTCAAGGTTTCTTGTCCTTTTTCTAAAAAATCGGCAGGCGAACTGCACTAATTCAGCGAATTTCGCCCACACCGCAATCTCTAGTGTGTTTCCACGTGTGAGTGCGGTGTCGGTTAGCTGCTAGGCCTGCCTGTCGGCGTGCAGTCACGTGTGCCCCTGATATCTGTGGTATGGGTTCGTGGATGATTTCTGCTGCCTGAATACGAAAAGATTTGTCGTTTCAAAACAAGCTCGCAATTTTAAGTGCTCTCTCCGCCGGTGAGAAAGAAGAACGTCACCTCCCGGTACAGTGTCCCAGCTAAAATCCCTGACTGCAGAAAAGAGCATGAAGTTCGCGAAAAGGCGCCCTTTCAGCACAAGTTTGGTTCTTGAAACGCGTTATGACACGACGAAAAGTATCAAAAAGCAAATGTTACACTTGGTTACGTTGGTGAATTCGGGGGCCGTGTAGTAGCAGCAAGCGCAAATCACGCAGTTTTTCAGTGTAAAATATATCCTCGAAAAAGGGTGAGTTCAGCATCGCTGATGCCTAGCATATTGGTTTCGTTCCTGCTTCATTCCCGCGAGCTTTTAAATCGAAACCTTCATGTAACGAAAACCTGGATGTAACGAAAAAACGCGAATTTCTGTCAACTTCGTTATAATCAGGTTTAACTGTAGTTAAAGTTAGTGCACGTGTCCATGTACGCCCGCTGCATACGCCAGCGTCGGGAGGCCGCAACAAATGAATACATTCACTGAGTCTGTTCGCTAAGGGCAAACACATTTTTCGAGTCGCGTGAGCGGCCCATCTCGCCCCGAAGGCACGATGCTACATGTGAGCACGGCAAGCATCTCAGTTTTCCGGCATCCTCAAGGCAGAATATAATTGATCAAGGTAAAAATTTATTGTACTTACAAGCAATGAATTTCGTTCGTCTTGAACAGATCCCCCATAACAAAAGACCAAACTTGTCGTTGTCGATCAGGCGGCAGGCGGCTATCGCGGATCCCTCGTCGAAACATTTATTTCGCGTCGCAAGCAGGTTAGGCATTCATTGTGTTTTTAATACAGTGCTCTACCTCCTCAAAACATGACAATATTTCGCAGCAAGAAAATTTCCGTCTGCCCCCTCCTCCCCCCCCCCCCCCCCTTCTATTTCACTTGAGCAAATTTCTGCTGGTGCTGCATGATAGCAGATGGTTGATAAACAGTATCATTTCATTGCACGAATCAGCGCGGACTGCTAATGTAGACGGTATGACTGCGCTTTGGAGAACAGCTGAAGTTCTAGAATGCGAAATGTTGCTACGAGTATAAGAGAGCAGGCTATGTCGCTGCTTTGGCTGCCAGCCTCTTCGGCACATTGCGCGCATCCACAATACACGCCGAATTTACCTCTGTGGGGACTCCGAAAAGTCTGATGCCACTGATTTTGCTCGCAAAATTTGGGTAGCCGAGAGCACAGCAGCCCACCGGCATCAGAAAAGCCAACACGTAAACAAAAATTCCACTTTTGCGCGCGTCTAATGCAGCCTCACTGCATACGCGCCGCGCTGGTCGGAATGTTTTGCCAACCACCCTCCCGGCCACACCCAGCACGTGCGATTTCCGTGACGTCACGGCCGCCGCGTGATGTACCCCGGGAGAGGTCCAATGACATCACAGGAACCGACCGGTCTGCAGCCTAGAGTACCTTCATTCACGCATCCGCCGTACAGGGTAGAGACACGTATACGCTGGCGCCGCCATTTTCGGTTGCTCGCTCGCCGCCGAAGCAAGTCATTGTGTCAAAACCGCGCTAAAATTATCGCCGCAACGCGGTTTACTGAAGAAGTTTGAATCATATTGTTTGTTTCGCGTTGCTAGGTCTCGTGGGAAACGAAAAGAATAACGCGTTGAGCCCGTTGGCCCAATTGCGGCGGCACGGGACCGTTCAAAGGTTGTCTCCACCCTGTACAGCGGTGTTGGTTTGTTCCCGCGTTTCTTTACGTTCCGTAATCTAGATGGCACCACCATACCGTGGCAAGCGTTTGGTTTGTTTTTGCCCGCATTTAAACTTTGCTTGTTTTTGTTCTGGGAGAAAATATTCGTTCCCTGAAACAGTGCTCGCTCGACAAATGGGGTCACGTAAGACACCGTTGCTTGCGTCAATCGGCCAGTGTCGTCTGAGACAACCCCAAGCCCTGTAGTGCTGTGCAGCTAAACCAAGCATGCTGTGCGCCGTACGAACAGCAGAACGCATCAGTACTTGTATGTTTACATGTGCTTTCGTAACTTCCACTGTTTGTCCCATCATTCTTATTGCTTTGTAAAGAATGTGCCCTAAATTTAAGCGCAAATCGCTCGTTCGTCTAGTTTGTAAGCTCTACCTAATTTTCGTCTGCTTCTGCCAGCCTCCGCCAATCGCAGAGCTTAGCTCATGTGACATCATAGGTTCTGTTGCGGGAAATGAGCTGGTGGGTCGCATGACCATTCCCATTTTTCCTAATTATGTAGCTTATTTGAGCGAAGTTTACATTAAAAGTGGTGTCAGTATGATTCTAATGAGACAATCTTTTGAATGAACCAAACTTGTGTTTTCTCTTCATGGCTCCTTTAACCTCGTCCAGGTTAACCTCGTCCAGGCCTTTCTTGTTCTGAAGAACGGTACAGCATGGCTCTGTACATCGCACAGTCCTGGCAACACCACAGCTCTCACCAAAGTTCTTTGTTCGAAACGTTTCAACCTCGTCACTGAAAGCATTGACCAAATGTTTGGCACAACACGCCTTGAGAGACGCGCACACATCACACAGAATGGAGCAAACTCCCGTCAGAACTTCTCCTCATCGCTGCTCCAAGAGTCCGGCATACCGTCCTGCTGGTCGTTGAGGGCCCGCTCCCGGTCACCGCAAGAGGTCCACCACAAAATGGTGCGGTCGTTGGCGCCGCTGAACGCCTCCAGGGTGTCGTTGCAGATGAGAGCACAGTTGGCCTGGCCAAAGTGGGCCCCACTCAGGGCTTCCAACTTCTGCGGCCTCACAAGATTCATGACCAGAAGGCAGTGTCCAGATGGCAGCAGGGCCCCCTCCTGGGTGCAAGACATTTGTGCGGGCCACCTGGAAAAAGAAAACGTGCTTCGCAAAACAAAATCGTGCGACACACTGCTGACCTGCAAATATGGGGTCGCGTGCGATCCCACCAAATCGGGTGAGAAGTAAGGCGCAAGACATTTTAAATGGACGCTGAAATGGGCACTGAAGTGAACTGTAAACGTCTAATTGCCTCGCTCGATTGCCTAGGTTAAGCAGGCCATCTAACAAGTCTTTTAAGCCAATTTAGGTGCATTTTTTTAAACCAAAGAGCCGGGTTCGAAAGCAGAGTTTCCTACCCATTAGCTTCCTCTACAAAAAGGATAGTGCAAAAAAAAAAAAAGGCTCGGAATCCAGAAATTAAACCTTAAATTATTGTTGCCCAAAGAAGCAGGGCATCGTTTGTCAACAAAGAATAACCGGAAAATCTACAAAAGGCCTAATTTCTCAGTTAGAACAAAAAATCTACAAAGCGTGCTTACAGTCTGTAGAAAACGTAGAAGAAGAGACAGCAAAATAAAGTGAGAAAGGAGAGGAAGGGGTGGCAGTTCGGAATGGCGGCTCTTGTCTGGCTTCTCTTCGCCCGACCAGGTTTAGCGCAGTCCCTTTCAACTCAGACACTCAAAAGAGTTATGGCTGCCTCTATGGCAGGTATGAAATTTACTGCACAAGTGAACTGAGACGGGCTAGTTGGTGTATGATGCCACTTAGAAAAAACAGCGCCAAAAAACGATACGACAGGGAGTAAAGACAAACACCGTGCTGAAATTTACCTGAAATAATGAAATTTACTGCATGCCTTGGTGGCTTAGGCACGGCCCTACCCAGCATGGGGATGAACGTCCAATTTTCCTCTGCCTCGACCATTTTTCTGACGGAGGTGAAAGCAAACACGCCTGCATATCGATTTCGGCAAACGTCGCAGTACCCCAGCTGGCCTACATTCCGTAGGCCTCACGAGTGTGGCTCCAGCGCATGCAACCACAATTTGAGAAATAAATTACGTTTCTACCACGACAACGTGGTATACTTGAGAAAAGTTGTAGCGACGCACTTGCAGCAGGCGAGACCCGAGTGGCCGCGGATCAGGCTACGCCTTGCGACGTCCCACAGCTTGACGCGGCCGTCGTTGCCCATGGAGAGAAGCTGCAGGCCGTCGGGGAGGAAAGCGAGCGAGACGACGCTGCCCTTGTGGGCTGGGAAGGTCGCCAGAGAACCGCGGGCACACCTGATGTCCCACAGCCTGACCTGCACGCCCGGGGCAAGGACAGCGTCCAACTTCACTTTCGTGGGTGAACACGGCAGTAACAAAAAGAAACCACAATGCAGTGAAAGCTCGTTAATTCGAACTTCAAAAATTCCAACTTTTGGATAATTTCAACTGTACGATTTGGTCAGGCCAAGCTCGCATAGACTAATACTACTTCTATCAAACTGTAACACTGGACAAGGAAGGAAAAAATGAAATGCACGCAACTCTTCAACTTGGTTTATGCCAAAAGGGAACAAGAAAACACGCATACTATATATGCACATGATTCGAAAAAACAACAACACACAAACACACTAGTCAGTGAAAATGAAACGCCACAATCTTCGCACTTGCTCTTATCCCTATTTACATTGAAGCACAAACAATACCTGGTCACATTACAGGGCAACGTGCTCCAATGTAAATACTAGTGATAAGAGCAAGTGCAAAGATTGCGGTGCTTTTTTTTTTATTCATGTACATATATGCGTATTTTCTTGCTCCCTTTTGGCCTAAACCAAGTTGAAGTCTAGCGTGTGTTTCGTCTTTTCTTTCTTTGTCCAGTGTTGAAGTTCACTAGAAGTAGATGCCCTTAAAGGGACCCTGCAACACTTACCATCGACTACTCGGAATGTATTTTGGCGTAAAGTCTATTGTCCCAGCAATCTCCTCCCGCAAGAATTATGAAAATCCGTTCACTATCACCGAAACTACGCGCGATGAAAAATCGCGCATAAATGTTCCCTCTCAACTTAACCGCGGACAACGCGACGAAAGCTGCGCGCTCTCTCCCGGAGAGGGGGGCGGCGCGCGGCGTTCTGTTCGGCAGCCTTCGATATGTCACAGGCCGGGGAGTTTCATCCTTTTCCCCGCAACGTAGATGGGTCTATTTCCGGTCTGGTGCCACAAAAAAGCAGGCATGGTGGCCTGCTCGCAAGCAAGCACTCAGGCTGGTAGGGCGTTTTTGGCGCAATAAACGTTTGTTGTCGAGTGGGCTCGTTGAAAGTGGAATATTTAGTTTGTCACTCAAACTACACGTGCACTCAAAACAGAAGAAACACCAAAAGCATGCGGACAGGTTCAGACATAGATGAGGTCCATACACAGCGCCGACGACGGCTGATCGTCACAGAAAATGCCAGAATTTAGCTGCGAAGTTGACCGGCGACAGCCAGGACAGCCATGGCCCGATTGACGTCGCAGAGGCCATGCCAGGGGTGCATAATGAGGAGAATTGAAGAGAGAGCGGTTGGTTTTTGCACGTCTTTCACAGCGATTTGCACGCCTACCGCTTCACACGCACGTGTAATATTTGGCTCGGGTGTTCCTGGAAGTCTAATCTAAACGTCGCGCAGGTTTATTTGCACTTCGCGAAGAGTGTTGCAGGGTCCCTTTAACCAACTCGCCCAACTCTCCACTTTAATTCTCCCATAGACGCCTATGAATAAAAAAGCCTGTTAATTCAAACATGAGCGAGCTTCCTCACAGATAATGCCTGGGATACGGCCACATTAACGCATTTCCTGCCTACTCAAGATGGTGCATCACCTCTGGAACGTAATGAAAAGTGGAGAGAAAAGGTAGAACCGGGCAAAACAAATTAAAACCCTCATGGTGGACATTTTTGAAGACACCTTCTCAGCAGACTACAGCGGTATGAACGCGGGTGTACTGCTTTGCGGTGCACTGACAGATAAGGACACCATTTCTCAGTTCAGAAATGCAAAACCGGTCGCTGCCAGTGATGGCAAAGAGGAAGATGACGCAGCACCAGTGCGGCCGTACGCTCGAGTGTCGTGGTCAGATGGAACACCGCCCCTCTCTCGTTTAAATTTAAAAAAGTCGTCCTATCCTCTACTCAGAGCAAAAAGTGCTCGCCATCGCCTTATAGAGCGAAAGGCAGGCGGCAATTACCGAGTTTTCAAGAAATAAATTGATTGACATGTCATACTGCTTCCCTATTGCCGTGTACTGTTGTTACTCATCAGTTTTGTTAGTCCGAACTTTCATTAATTCAAACTGAGACGGCGTCCCCTAATGGTTTGAATTAACAAGCTTTTAGTGTAGTACAGACAGCGACGACATACCACGCTTCAGCCCAATGGTGCTGCTGAAAAAGAAACTGGCCTTGCATCTGCTCACGTCACTGCCAATGTCGTCGAGAGACGATAGTATTCTCCCACGCCTGCCATGAAACGTGCTCTCCTTTCTTCTCGTTTGCTTCTCGATCGCACGTTTCCAAACGCTTCGCTTCACAGCACCCCACAGGACGTGCGAGATCATTAGCGTGCTACTTCTATTGAGCTGCGGCTAATAACCCCACCGTTCAGGCTTTGTGGCCTCAATGTAGAGTTCTGGGCACTTGCACTGAAGGCCTGGGTTTGTGCCTCAGCAAGACTACTTTAATTTTTTCAATACAAATTTTTTTACCGAAACTCACTTGTTTTTTTTTTTTTTGCGGAAGAACTCAATTTTTTGCATTTCTTTTTTTGTTACAAACGGTGATTTAGTATGTTTTAGGTCGCTTTAGGTTCGGGGTGCAGCCTATGACATGTTCAATTAACGTTGCGTATCGCGTGAAGACACATGTCACTGACACTGTGGTGCGAAACGTTTCGAAATACGCTACCCCTCGTCTCGCATTTCCAGTGATAAACATGGTGGGGGTTTGCTTAATTCAATTGCCCCACGTTCACACTACTGACGTGCCATCTGTGGGAACTTTGCTCCTCTTAGGCTTGCGCTTGCACTTCAACGAAATTTTTCGCACGTCCCGTCAATTTCGTGTTTACGTCGCAAGGGCGTCGAAGCCAAAGAGCACCAGGACAGGGTGAGTGGCTTTTCAGTCCATAAAATACAATTGGAATGAATGTGAGGCAGCTAAAAATGAACAATTGGTATGGGACTGTAAAAGGCCATCGGCCAAAAATGCGAAGATGGTGTTGATGAAACGATGACGACAATATCAGGGCGAAAGAATGCCAGGAGCCTAAACCTTGTCTTGTGTGTTTATCAAGAACTGTGAAGGTCCTGGTGTATATGGGCCTGGAGTTACTCACGGCAGGTAACATATTTTAAAAATACAATATCTCAAATGTCAAAACGCAATTCAGAGAAAACATAGAAGCATTTGCTAAGAATAGCGATGGCTGTGTTTGCTTGGATGGGTGTCTTTGAAGAAGTCTTGGGACATGTCCGGCACATGCGAAAGGCAGGCTGTGTCGTTTCGCATGGGATGATCAGGACACGCGCACAAGCATGCGCTCGGAAGCGCGGCATCACCTCCACCGCCTTTGTCACAATTAATGGGTGGACAGCAAGCTTCAGGCGGCGCAACGGACTGCGCTTGAGGAGGCGAACATCGCTTCGTCAGCGACTGCTTCCTCACTACGAAGAAAAGGCAGCGGACTCTCACAAGTTTGTAATATGCCTGCGGCAGGACTGAGAATTCGTCCTGTCACAAATCGGGAACGCCAACCAGACGTCCATCAACTCTGACTTCTTTATGAGCAGGACGGTGGAACAAAGAGGAGAATACAGTGTGCTCAACAAAATGACTAGTGCCGAAAAGCAGAGCTTCACAGTAATGCTGCCCATCACGGCAGATGGCAGTAAGTTGCCCCCACACGCAATATCCAAGAGGAAAACTCTGCTGAAGGCGAACTTTCCAGCCGCCATACATGTCCAAGCTCAAGAAAAACGCCGGATGTCGGTCGACCTAATGGCGGAGTGGGTCTGCCCAGTCTGGGGACGGTGACCTGGTGCCCTGCGTCTCCCGTCTCTCCTCGTGCTGGACAGTTTTCGCGGCCACCCGGGAGAGAGCGTACGCCGGGAACCAAATGAGCTGCGAACTGAGATCGCCTTAATTCCGGGTGGACTCACTTTGCTGCTGCAGCCACTTGACGTTTGCATGAAAAAGTCATCCAAAGACAAGTGTGTGCGTCTTGTACACAGACTGGACGGCCCAGGGAGGGCACGCCTTGATGTTGCAGCTATTCCCACAAAAGCTAGGTTAGTAAAATGCCACACACAAAAAAAGCGCATGCCATACTCATGCAGGAATGATGCAGACAGCCAAGGACAGCTGGTGATCCCGTCCCTCTCCACAGCGCAACAGGAGGACTACAAGACGTAGGAGATGACAACACTCAACGGAATTCGGATAGCTTACAATAGTTCATGTGTCGCCGTAAAACCGGTGCTTTTTCTGCAACGCCTCATTAAATATGATAGCAGACTAAGTTTCCACTCTTTCTTTTTTTCATTTCGGTCACTTCTAAACGCCGCCGTTAGTCAATTCAACCCGCGCCCATGCCCCGAGAACTTCACCCCGGCGAGGTACTGGTTCGAAGTTACGCCTCTTTTCGTCCGTTCAGTGGTAGGCTTAGGCGCGGCGTTGAGGGGTGTGACGGGCCAACAGCGGAAGGGTGCTATGAAACATTCGAAAGACTTCTTTCATGTACAAAGGCTCGGCAGTATGGGCGCGTGATGCAATCACGACACTCCAGACCATGGTTTCTCAAAGTGGGTTCCGCGGAACCTAGGGGTTCCGCAGGCCCCTCCTCAGGGTTCCGCGAGCCACTGATAAATTTTCCCTGGTTCTGCAGTCACAAAGTCTTATATGGTGAACTTGAGGCGCGATCGATCTAAGGAACCTCCATTACTCACGCCCGAATGTCAGTAAGCACATCTCGGCGCATAACAGAAACGCGCGAGCTGCGCAATAAATCTCGCCAGCAGCTTGTAGCCAGCCAGACTCCGAAAACGGACCACGTGGTTGAACTATTGCACTTGAATCTCGGCCTTATATTACCCCCATGCGCATTTCTCCTGTTTGGAGATAGGTGCCGCTAGCGTACGCATTCGCGTAAAGTCGACGGGAAAAAAAACAATACCCTTGCTTGCTTTTGAATTTATTTCACGTTAATGTAGCATGAACGGAATGAAAACTGGCGGGAGTGGGGGGGTGGGGAATGGGGGGGGGTTCCTTGGCACTTAACTGAACTTAGCGGGGTTCCCTGGGACCAACATGCTTGAGAACCCCTGCTCCAGACAAAGCCATGATTGTGAGTTGAGTGGAGTACACGCAGACCGCTTTACTGTGTGGAGCAGCACTTACGTGCTCCCGCTAAAGCGGAGAGCTCAAATTAAATATCTTGTGGCCAAATTCGATGAACTACCGCGCCTATCAAAATCGATCAATTTGATCGATACTTTGGGAGCGCCTTTTCATAGCGTTCCAGGCGTTTCTCGAACAAGTAAAGCTGTTCGGAGTTGGATCAGAAAATGGCCTTTCAAAATCAGTTTTGTTCTCATTTTTGCAACGGAAACGTGATTTTTGACACGCTTTTGAATCACTTGGGTGTGGAAAAGGGGCGTGGTCATCGCGCATCACTGCTACCAACGAAGAATGCGTGCCACTCGTAATTACTCTACACCAGCATTTGTTTTTTGCTATCAGGGCGTGAATGGTGAACTAGCAAACGATTTTCAATCGTCAGGTTCGCGCTCTAACAGTAATAATCCCAGAAATCGGCTGAAAATGTCAATCAGTGCCTGGTTGCAAAGCTACTTTATGATTTTAGGCAGTTTCATTGCCTTTGCGCACGTTTTTCTAAGTTCTGTGGTAGTTCTACTTACCCCAGGACCATTCGCAAACAGTTTACAACAGTTTCGGTTTCGTTTCTGCATCGCAAAATTCATATTTAGCGCTACTACGCAGTTACCCAACTTCAAGGCTACCTGCCACGGTGCCTGGAGCGTCCGCGACTGATCCTTGAACAAAGCACGCCGCTCCTGATTTCCCCCCACCCTAACCCCATTTCTGCGATAAGAACTTCAGATGCAAGTCACAAGATCACACCCAGTTGCCAGATATCTGTTCCGCCGAGGACAGCGCTTCAAACCGGCCTTACACTGCCAGCTGTTCGCCTTCCAGTTTCGTTTCCATGTGAGGGTATATCCGGGTGTCTAATGTTGCTGCTTAGTTGAACTGTCTATTCGGACGGAGTCTCCGATAAGTTTTTGTACTGTTTCATTTGAAAAGTGTTAGGTGGCGCTGCAATAGAGGAGGCTCGTTGTGCTGATCTTTTTCATCGCGCTACTGCTACTCGGCCAAAGATCGCAGGGCATGATCGTAATAGCTCATCGTACCTCATTTTTGCGAGCAAGGCTACAATTGCGAGTAAGAAGATGATAATAAAGCTCAGCTTTATGTTTTGAGAGATAACTGACCGTGAACGACAACAAGCATCAGCCACGGCGTTCCGTTTTAAACTTCATGCATGTTTTTTTCCGCATCGCGTGCTTGTCCCAAATATTGTGCTCGCTGTAAATGCAAAGTCAGTCATTGACAAGATGTTTGTATGTTATGTGGGGGCAAATTGGTGCCTCTGATAATGTCAAACCGCCAGATTTATTCCAGGGAACCACCCGAAATTGCACATTTTGAATTGGAGGTTGGGCTTCACCGCATGACACGAGCACCGTGCGTGCTAACATTTTTTTTAATATCTGACAAACTGTTCCGCGCAAATAGACATTTTTTCTAGGGCGTGTTTTTGAAATGTTTCCCTACAAAATGTATATTCTAATTTTTTTCTACTACCGGTGGTTTGATATACACAACTCCTTTTTTATCATTTTTTTTTTACTTGACAAAAATTTTGCTTTTGATATTTTTTTCACAACTATGATATATAAAAACCTTTAAAAATTGGTGTTATTGGAAAGGCCGTTAAATATTCTGCATTTTGTGTTCCTGCAATTAGTGCCTAACCAATTTTTTTAGCAGGAAGAAAATGTTTTCTTGGATCCCTAAAAATTGATCAATTTTCCACGGTAGCGAATGAGTTAAGCAATTACTTTTATGCCTAATGAGCCCTAAAGAAAAAGATTTCTCCGCATTGCAGCTGTCTAATGAACACGGGTGAAACGAAGACGACCACGTTCAAAGAGAGCAATTTATTGCCACCAGCACTTGATGTTCAAGCCGTAGTGAAGAAGTCCGTAAGCAGTGGTTGGTGTTTCTTGACCAGGGTGGGCTTTATGTGACGCTCGTATGCTGACAGCACTAACGAGGCCTGCTCTTAAACATTCGCGTGAGCCTGCGTGCCTCTGCAGAACGTCGATGGCCTCCACCACTTCGGTGGCCGTCGGTTTCACCGACACTTCCTCAGGCTCTTGTTCGGAACACTTTCTTTCCCTTGGAGTGCTCATGCTGCTTACAAGACTCACCTAAAGATGCACGAACAAAATATTAATGTGGTTATCAGCGAGCACAACCTAGAGCAGCAGCACTGTGAGCAAGGACGCGTAGAAAAAAAGCCTAAAGTAGGCTTTGGCAGCCTAAGCATAGAGTGCGCTAGCGTAGGCAACGATGGAGATGTCAAAATGGTGGCTGCACTATTAAACCGTCCATGACCGCTAGCGGTTTGAGCAGCTTCTTTCATCACTTTTCATTGTTGTCAACCGCATATTTTGCCGCTTTGCTTTCATTTCAGCCTGTTAGGGTTAATGCGAGCACTGAATGTATTCAGTGTAGGCTCTGAGAGGCAAAATAAAACGTGCCTCGACCAAAATTTCGTTCTTGCTTTCTTGCCGTGACTTCGTTAAATTGGAAGTGCCGCACAAAATTACTTCGTAAAATCGAGATAAAAATACACGCATTTAGTGAAATTTTGATAGCAAACTTGAAAAAATTCGTTATATCGTGGGTAAACTGGATGACGACTTATACGGTAGGTGTTGTTGGGAGTCTGTGGGGGGGGCTTTATCCTGCATACTTTCAGCAGGTCTATGAAGAAGATAGATTATAATAAAGTACCATGTTTGCCCGATTACAATGCACCCCTGATTGTAATGGGAAGGTAAGTTTACTGAAAAAAGTTTGAAGAACAGGTCTGACGCCGATTCTACCAGACAGATCTGAAGGACATGACATCACCAGGGGTGAGACACCCCAAACAGACCTGGGAACACTTTTCGGAGCAGCGAAATTTTGATTTTGGAGCAGTTCACAACGTTTCATATGTTGTCTTGGGAGCTAAAAAAAAAAAAAAAAAAAATCAAATTTGTAGAAACTTTTGTAGTACCCTTTTGAATCAGGTTGCAGTAAACATAGCACTGAAATAACATTTAGAGAAAATGGTTTTACCAGAGTATCACAAGGTTCAAAGTGCAATACTTTCTTGCAAACTTCTTAAATTGCATTGAGGCTGGCTGTATGCATAAATGACGTAATTTCAAGCTGAAAAATACTGCTATACCTCTTTCTCACTATTTGAATGCTGAAATTATTTTTTTTTTCATTCCTGACTGCATTGTACGAACAAGTGTCACGGTGAAAGTTGCACAAAGCGAGTCACATCCTCTCAATCCCCGAGCCCCCGATCGTAATTTCAATAACTTCGCTATGTTTAGCCACCTCTCTTTTGACACTAAATTACACTATACCAAACATTAATTATTATTCCTTGCCAAACTATTCCTGCTATCAGGCGCGTGTGCCTGAATACGTCTCGGCGATACAGCGCGCACCACAACTGTTGGTGTCTCGAATGTTCAATTCCCAAGGGCTGTGAGCTTGCTGTCGAGCACAATGATAACTGAATGTTTGATAACATTGCAATCTTTCCGAACACCGATTGTAGACGCACGCACCGCATTTCGCACTCAAGTACGAGCCACAGCAAAGTCGTTGACGCCACATTGTTTTCAATGGAGAGTGTCTTTCAAGCCGTACAACTTCCAGTAATCTGGCACACATTCTCGACCATCATCCCCACATTAGCATCACTGTTCAGTAACACAACACATAAAATGACTAAACTGGAATCCAACTGCCCACGTAACCTCAACCAGGGAGAAGATGCCAAAGCGACGGGAAGGACGTTTCAGCGAACGCAGCTGGAGAGCCAATCATGCTTTAAAGGGACCCTGCAACACTTACCATTGACCACTTGGAATGTATTTTGGGGTAAAGTCTATTGTCCCAGCAATCTCCTCCCGCAAGAATTATGAAAATCCGTTCACTATCACCGAAACTACGCGCGATGAAAAATCGCGCATAAATGTTCCCTCCCAACTCAACCGCGGACAACGCGACGAAAGCTGCGCGCTCTCTCCCGGAGAGAGGGGTGGCGCGCGGCGTTCTGTTCGGCGGCCTTCGATATGTCACAGGCCGGGGAGTTTTGTCCTTTTCCCCGCAACGTGGATGGGTCTATTTCCGGTCCGGTGCCACAAATAGGCAGGCATGGTGGCCTGTTTGCAAGCAAGCGCTCAGGCTGGTAGGGCGTTTTTGGAGCAATAAACATTTGTTGTCGAGTGGGCTCATTGAAAGTGGAATATTTAGTTCGTCACTCAAACTCCGCGCGCACTCAAAACAAAAGAAACACCAAAAGCATGCGGACAGGTTCAGACATAGCAGAGGTTCATACACAGTGCCGACGACGGCTGATCGTCACAGGAAAGGCCAGAATTTAGCCGCGAAGTTGACCAGCGACAGCCAATAGGACAGCCAGGACAGCCATCGCCCGATTGACGTCGGAGAGGCCATGCCAGGGGTGCATAATGAGGAGAATTGAAGAGAGAGCGGTTGGTTTTTCCGCGTCTTTCACGGCGATTTGCGCGCTTACCGCTTCACGTGCACGTGTAATATTTGGCTCGGGTGTACCTGGAGGTCTAATCTAAACTTCGCACAGGTTTACTTGCACTGCACGAAGAGTGTTGCAGGGTCCCTTTAAACCAATCACTTACTTCATTTCAGTCTTTTACTGTCGTTTGTGCCGTTGTGAGCGAGCCATGATAAGAGAGACGACTGGAAGGCAGAAGAGGAGGGTTCAGCTGACCCGGCGATACCAAAATCAGATCACCCCGCCCCCGCAAAAAACAGTGCCACTTGGGCTGCTTGCAAAACAATGTTGCCAACTTTGCCTTTATCTCCGCCGAAACTGATGTGAGCAGTGAAATCCTCGACTTTCAGGCTGTTTTGGAGCAGTTTGGTGCAATTTTTTATGCTTCTGGAGCATCCTGGGTCACGAAAACGGAAGTGCATCAAAACTGCGCAATACGTGTAGCTGTCTTGCCCCTGCATTTTATCTGACCCATGCAATTGGGGCAGCAAAAAAAACCCTTGCACTTCATAGGTTTGCTTGTCCAGCTTCTGCTGACATTAAAACAGCAGTGGGGAACATTCAAAGCGTTTGCTATTTCAAGCACCTTGGCCTTCACAATATCAAATGTGACGGGGCCATTCATTCATTTGAAACTCCATTATGAATTATGCCTGGGAGCCATCAAGTCCTTGAAAACATCTGCGCTTCGGGCCGGTGAAGCCTTGCATGAAAATGTGTCTCCACTTCAATTACACCAGTTGCGCAAACACCCAGTGTGTGTCGCGGCACTCGGGCCCTCTTGCTGACAGCAAGTAAAATTACCTAGCGTTTGAAAGGCGTTTCACAGCGGTGCCTCTTTGGAGCCATAACGATTGAGATGGTGCTAATTGCAGCAGCAGCAATATGTGCCACAGCTGGTACAAGGTATGCCCATCGGGGAATGGGTACGCCAAAACCTCTTATGTGATGTTGACGGATTGTTTTGGATTGGATAGAGTTGGATTTTGGAAGGAGCTACTGCTGATGGTGATTCTCCTGACTGGTTTGAAGCCAATTCCGGTTTCGAGCTCTATTGTACGATGTGCAGACAAATTTGAAAGATAACAGTAGTGAAAAAAAAAAAAAAAAAAGAGTAGTGGCTTAGCTCGGCTATGCCAGGATATATGTAGCATGAGCTAAGGTTCAGCTGGTAGGTTTCCTGGTTGTCTAAGATTAGCTGATTATCCTACTTGCTGCTGCTACAACGATTTCCAATCCAATCCAATCCAGTCCAGTCCCATCCAGTCCGGTCCAGTCCAGTCCAGTAACTGCTCCTCACGCATGCGCAGCACGGCTCTCCAGAAGCCACGCGAAACAGCTATCAAGCGGCTACTGCGCAGCGTCAGACTTGGCTACCGCACAATGGAGGTACACAGCTGGGCACGCGCCGGCACCAGTGCTTCTGCCGCGGCTATGACGTCACTCCTCTGGAATGCGCAGACCGGCGAATCTGCAGACCCAATTCTCTACACACCCGTACTCCAATTGGATTGGATTTCCAAATCCAATCCAATGTAATTCAATCCAATGCTCCTTGCGCTTGCGCAGCACGGCCCTTCAATTGTCCACGCGAAGCTGCTCAACCTCGGCCAGTGTAGCTTACCCTACAAAATGTGTGTGTTACAGGCGTGCAAATATGGTAGGCCTCACTTGAACCGAGAGTTCAAGGAGCCCCTTAGGAAGAAATTCCAACGAACCTCGCCGTTTCTTGAAGAAGACGCCAAGAGGCCGGGTGTCCGGGGGTTCCAGCGGACTGCAAGCACACTGCCCACGTGTCCCCGAAGTTCTTGGCATGAGCTGCCCGCCCGCATGTCGCACAGCACAAGCCGCGGCTTCTTGGTACCGGCTGCAAAAAAGCGCAAGCACCCATATTTGCAGGGAATCTGTAGCTAAACACAGCGCACATAGGCCATTTCATGCAAGTGTCTATATTCCTTTTCTGAACCAGTGTGGTGAAAAAAAAAAACTTGGGTACTTGCCCCCTTTTTTGCAAGTGTTGTCGAAACTCGATACTCGACTGGCACCCTTGTCAAGTAAATGCCTCCACTCTCTTTCCCACTCAACTCTCATGCTGTTCCTCTCCCATCTTGCTTCTCCCAAGATAACACGCTGGACGTTTGCTCAAGCCAATTTAAATTTACCGCGTCCCACTGCACCAAGTTGGGTGCCTCGATGCCAGCGCTGCCGTACAGAGGAGACGCGCGTGAATCGAGGCACCCTACTAGAACGTTCATAGAACCACGTTTCCCTACTCCACGAGTGTTCCAAGCGGAACGTGGAACCTATCTTGTTGCTTTTGCCATTTGATTTCTTAAATGCCACCAGGAGCTATAGTAGCGCGGGCAACAGCCGCAAGTGGTTTTCTGCAGTTGATGTAGTATTCCATTTGCTATCGCAAAATTCAAGCATCCATGATTTTTTTAATGAAGGAACACTGCAAATATCACTTATGCATTGATTTTCTGCCATATATTTGCATAATGTCTTGTTCTTGTTCAACAATGTTAGCAAGTAATGAAGATTGACACCGGACTTTGACGTTTAGATTTGGCTGTGGGTATACAGTGGAATCTCGATGATACGATTCTGGGTGATACAAATTTCAGGGTGATACGTATTTCTGAGAAGTCCTGGCGAAATTGCATTGTTTGCCACGGAAAAAATTTCGACAGTTACAAACAGACCTGCAAGGACCTGTGGATGATACAAACGAGCCGGCGAGGCGCCCGACTGCCGTGCGAGCAAGCGACTGCGACGTACGGGCTCGCTCTCCTTTCTGTCACCGTTTCTCCAGCAACAGCCGGGCTGTTGTTTTCTGCTTGCGAAAACACGCCCCGCCCGCCACAGGTGCGCTGACGCCGCCGCGACACCACCCGCACGCTGTGGTCGGCGCGGCCAGCGGTGGCAACATGGCGGCAGTTTCGGCCGCAAAGTGGTTCGGGGCACTGGAACAACCGCTTCTTATCACTCTTTAAAATGCCGCTTGAGGTGCACACAACGTTGCTTGCTGGTGCAGTAAAGGAGCTGTTAATGTGGGCGATAACGGTACTATAAAACATCGTCCGCGCCGTTAGTGAAAGCACCCATGCAATATCTGCCGCGGTGCTAAGCCTAAACGTCTCCGCCGGAGCCAGCCGGCTGTCTTGAGCGCTTCGAAACTGCCGCCATGAGGTGTGTGCCTCCCCATTGGTGCAAGTCGTCAGGCTACTCCCACTGCCGTGCTCGACACGCGTCATTTTCTGACTGAGGCAGAAGCTACCGCGGGTCCGGAATCATCGACGCGGGCGTGAAAAGATCGCCTGCGCAACGCCGACGCGCACGAATCGCATGCAGAAATGTGCCATGCGGGTCACACCTTGACTGTTGCGGCGTGTAGTGAGCTTGGGCACCACGAGTGAGGAAGACGAGTGTCAAGTATTACGCGCTCCAGAAAGGACTGCTCAGCGAGATGGAGGTTAAAAAAAAAAAGGCAGAAAAAATCACGGATTTCACACGAAAGCAAGAAAAAAAATAAACAGAAAAAAAAGAATTTTTTTTTTAGTGCTCAATTTTTTGGTCGTGTTGGTTCACATGAATTTCTAATGATACGAATATTTTTCGCGGTCCCACAAGATTCCTATCATCGAGATTCTACTGTATAAGAGTAATGCGCAGCTTCTGTTCCACTTTGGCCGGTGGGCTGAATCGAGTCACACGCAGACAGACAGACAGAGAGACATACAGGCGGGCCAAAATTTCCGGGTTTAAGTAGCCCAAGGAACACTATTGTCTTTAAAAAATTCTCAGGGGACTTATGTGCTTTGAAAGGTAAAGCCTAAGCCTAGCGATACTTCTAAAAGACTTCTGTGCTGTTGCTACATTGTGTATGTGCCTCCTTTTTCGCTGCAGTTTCTTTATGTCTTTAGGCGACTTCTACAGACCAGGGTGTCTAGCAAATTGCCTAATTCAATTTCCCTGACTTTTCCAGGTTTTCCATGACCACTTTAGTTGAAATTCCCTGACCAATACAACACGCGCCATTTTGTGGAAACGGTCCGTGAAGCATATAAAAAGCGTAGAGAAAAGACATTCTATCAAAAACACATTTGTTGCTAGTGCCCTAATTCTCAAAATGCACTTTGATTAATTTCAGTTTGAGGTTTGCTTG
The DNA here is from genome assembly GCF_048455015.1 of Haemaphysalis longicornis. NCBI lineage: Eukaryota > Metazoa > Arthropoda > Arachnida > Ixodida > Ixodidae > Haemaphysalis > Haemaphysalis longicornis. The sequence goes on along the minus strand of NW_027526225.1, from coordinate 64,772,302 downwards.
CTTTCAGTTACGGCTTCAGAGAGTTTATTTCATCTTGTGGGATAGAACTTCAAGTTGCGCTTCAGCAAGCACCTTTTGCTTTTTTTCTTGATTGTCCTGGCTTGACATGCAACGTGAACCGCATGGTGCGTTGCGCGTGCGCGTTGCGCGTGCGATTTTTTGACGCCCGCGTCGACGATTCGCGCGCGCGACAGCTTCTGCCTCGCTCAGAAAATGACGCGTGTCGCGCGCGGCAGTGGGAGGAGCCTGACGACTTGTGCCAATGGGGAGCCGCGCGCCTCATGGCGGCAGTTTCGAAGCTCCCGAGGCAGCCGGCTGGCTCCACTCCGGCAGGTATTGCATGGGCCCTTTCAGTAGCGGCGCAGATGATGTTTTATTGTACCGTTTTCGCCCACATTATAAGCTCGTTTACCTCACAAGCAACTTCATGCGTGCCTTGTGCGGCATTTTAGAGAGCGCTTAGAAGCGGTCGCTCGAGCTCCCGTCACTACTTCGCGGTCGAAGCCGCCGCCATGTTGCCGCCGCCGGCAGCACCACGCCAACCACGCGCAGCGTATCGGGTAGTTCCGCGGCAGCGCCAGCGCGCCTATGACGTGGGCGGCGCGTTTTCGCGAGCAGAAAACACCCCATGCGGTTCACTGGGTTCCACGGAGGAATGCTGGGTTCGCGCTAAACCATGTTCCTTTTTGATGATGTAATTCTGGCTCCTGATGTCATAAGGAAGTTCGCTCAAGATTAGCCCCCAAAAAACGCTGCCTTTTAAAATTGGCTGAAAAAAAAGGCACGTTTTGCGTGCGATTTGGGCACCACCTAGACGTCCCTCTGCCGCAAATGCACCCAGCAACCTAAGCAAGGTGCGTGAACCGCACAGCGAGTTTCTGCACGCGATCCGTGCGCGGTATTTTCACGGCCGCGTCGACGATTTCGTGCCTGCGGTGGCTCCTTTTCTGCACAAGAAAGTGCGTTTGTGCCTTGAGTAGCATTTTAAAGAGCGGTTAGAAGCGGCCGTTGGAGCTACCGCCATGGAGGAAAAAAAGTTTTCTTCCTCCATGGCTACCGCACTCTTCCGCGGCCGGTGCTGCCGCCATGTTGCCACCGCCTACTGCTCGGCACGCACCGTGCGGGTGGTTTCCGCGGCGGCGTCAGCGCGCCTCGGGCGTACGCGCCGCGTTTTCCCTTGCAGAAAAACCAGAAAACATTTCATGCGGTTCACGCTTTCGTCGCGCGCGAACGTGTTGCGTTCGGTTTGCGTTCGCATTGCGTTCGACTGGTTTCCCCTATTCTAAAACTGTGTGGGCAGGCCCCAAAGTGGTTTTCCCTGACTGGTACTACTTGATTCGAAAATTCCCTGACAATTTCCTGACTTTTCCCGGTGGCTAAAAATTCCCTGGCTTTTCCCGGTTTTCCCGGTTTTCCCGGTCGCTAGACACCCTGCAGGCAGAGTGGCAACACTGCACACTGCAACATCCCCAGAAACAAAGTTCAAAGGGCAGTATCAAAGGGCTGAATCAAAGGGCTAAACCTGTTCCACTCACACGTCGCTACGTCCGCCTGCCATGTGGCATGCTCTTAATCTGCCGCTGGCAACAAGCTGAGGCAGTGTGCACTGGCAATGCGCTCACGTTCAACTGGGATACGAAATCAACTGTGCTTTGTAATTATTCTTTACAGTGGCACGTGTGCTATGTACTGGACAGCAGTGCTGGTTTTTCACATGCAGGCAAAACACAAGTTTGCTTCATTCGAAAGATTGCCTACCTAGTTTGAATCGTACTGACGCCACTTTTAACATAAACTTTGCTCAAATAAGCTGTATATTTACGAAAAACGGGAATGGCCATGCGACCCACTAGCTCATTTCCCACAACAGAACCTATCATGTCATACCAGCCAGCGTGGCGATTGGCTGAGGCCGGCAAAAGCAAAAACAAATTAGCAGGGCTTATAAGCTTGCCGAACGAGCTAAATCCGTGCCTAAATGTAATGCATATTCATTTTAAAGCAGTAAGAATGGTGGGATAAACAATGAAGTTACGAAAATACACATGCACATACAAGTACCGATGCGCACTGCTGTTGGTACTGCGCACGCTATGCTTGTTTTCTGCACGGCACTGCGGCTCTTTGGGGTTGTCTCGGACGACACTGGCCGATCGGCATAAGCATATGGTCTTATGGGACCATATTTGTCTAGCAAACACCATGTTTCACAAAATATTTATTTTCTCCCTGAACAAAAACAAGCCAGGTACAAATACCGTATTTACTCACCCGACGCTGCTTTCTACAGCGGGAAAAATGCCTCCATAGTTATAATTGATCACGAAGGAGCCACCAAGGATTGCCTCACGCTAAGAGATACCACTGCCGACGAAGCCAAAACTGGTGCTCTCCTCCTGGCAATAAGGTATGTGCAGCATAAGAACCAAAGCCTCCAAATAGTGGCAGATTCCAAAAAGGCTACGCAAAACCTTATGAATGGAAGAATTCACAAGCGACTTAAAAAATTAGAGCCGAAAATGTCGAATCAATTCCACCGCATTGTCTGGACTCCAGGACACGAGGAGCTGGAGGGAAACGAGAGGGCCGACCAGGCTGCGCGCGATCTTACAAACCGCGCGGCTAACAGTCCTAGCCTTCTGCAGCCCCTCCCAAGTGGCTTTGGTGAACGCCTCAGTGTCCAAAGAGGCGAACGAGCCCTTTTCCCCAACCCGGACAAGAACCTCTCTGGCGCAGAAGCTCAAACGCTGAGGCAAATCCAGACGAACACTTATCCTAACAAATCCCGGCTATCCAAAATGTTCCCTCAAACACACACAGACGCATGCAATAAATGCGGAAACCCTTCCAACTTATTTCAAGCAACATGGGCCTGCCCTATCATCTGGCCTTCAGGAAACAACCCCACAAATACGGTCGCGCTATGGGAGGCAGCTCTGGCCAGCTCCAACTTCGGGATTCAGAAGGACCTAACTCTTCGAGCCCGGAGAGGAGCAGAAGAGTCTGGGGCCGTGGAAGGAGGGCACCACCCCTAAGACAATCGCACCACCTCCTTTTTTCCTAATAATAAACGTTTCATCTCTCTCTCTCTACTCACGTAATGATTGCGCTTTTTTTTTTTTTCAAAAGCGTTGATGCGAATTTAGGGGTGCGTTCATTACGCGGGGTAAATTTTTCGCGAAACATTTTTGAGTGCAGAAAACGCGAGTAAGCTGTGGGTTAAAATTTTTACGATGGGTCATCTGAACATAATAAAAATAATAAATAAAAACGTAATAAAAACTTCGCACACCACTGCCAGCTGCTTTGCAAAGTGAGGCAAAATGCAGTGTTTTCATGAATGCAGAATGCGCCTGAACGAATTTGCTGCAGTTCAACCATTGAGTGGCTGCCACAATCACAGTGCGTGACATTCAAAACAGACATGGGTGCCAACGCAGCAACCTGAGCGTGTTTTTTTCTGTCTTGCGAGTCCATTATGTGCATTTACCGTATTTACTCGCGTAATCCTCGCACTCGCGTAATCCTCGCACCCCTAATGTGAGCCAGCAAAACTTGGATTTTTTGGTTCCTCGCATAATCCTCGCACCCCCAACTTTGCAGCAGCGAAAGTTGCCTGCTCGCGAAACCCGCATGGTGCATGTGCTCTCCAACACGCGCGCTCCCCCGTCGCCTCTCCGTTCGGCGGAGAGAGCTGTGTATTCAAGGCCATCCAGGCGCCCTAACAACCTGCATGCTACTCCCTAACAGGCGCCCTAACACGCTACTCACACTGTCCTTGAGCCGGTTTCGCGTGCGCGCAACTAGACGGCGTTCGCGCAGCCCGCTGTCATGTCGTCGTGTCGCCGTCGTGGTCCCGTCGTTGAGCAGCAGCAGTCAGTGAGTCACTCGCGTCAGTGGTAGATAGCTCGCTGCCATTATGAGAACTTTTTGATCGCTTTGTTTTATGCTTGGTGCCGATCTGTTTGTTTTGTGCTTGGTGCCGTTTCGCCATGGGGAAGAATGCCAGCTACACTGCCGCTTTCTAATTGAAAGCGATAGAGTATGCGATCGAACACAGCAACCGCGCCGCAGGCAGGCACTTCGGCGTGCCTGGCGGCAATTTCATGATCGCTGATCAACAGGAGACAGTTTACGATAAGATAAAAAGAAATAGCTGCTGTTGGCAACACTGAGCTTACATATACAAAAAATGACCGCTACATTTAGCGGGATTGGCAGAAAACAAATTGGCAACACTGTGCACCGGATTTTTTTTTCCCCCGCATAATTCTCGCACCCCTAACTTCTCATTGACTTTTCCGAAAAAAAAAGTGCGGGGATTATGCGAGTAAATACGGTAGTGATAGTTTCTTCTCCATCAATATTGAACGCATGCTTGCCCATATCACTAACATCAGCAAGTCTGCCACAATAACCTAGCCATGTCCTCTTTCAAAGGGAAGGAAACAGAGGTACGCACGACCATCATCAGCTAGACTTGGCACACGTACGACATATTGCAGCGGCTAGTTCAGGATGTGTTCACTGCGCGGAAAATAAAAAAAATGGAACTTCAATGACAAAGTTCAGGGGTGCGATCATTACGCGAGTGCGATCATTATGTGAGTAAATACCGTACGGTGAAAAACAAAGCAAAGGCAGGTATAGTGATGCCATCTCGGGTGACTAACGGTAAACAAGTCTCTGCTTTACACCAAGTTTAGCTTGACATCATAAGCCGTCTAACGATGTCATTGCAGACGTTGTTAAAACACACGATTTGGTGGGAGAGTCAAAATTTTAACTTAAAGGGGTCCTGAAATGCCTTCCGCCGATGCATGAATGTACACGTAACCAAAAAAAGCAATGTATTAGCAATCTCCTCCTGCAAGAATTTTGTTAAAGCGATGAGTATTAGCTGAGAAATCGTAAATCAAAAACCGCGCATTATCGTCGCGCCGTATTTCCTCCTCCTTTCAACCGTTTCTTCGCTGTTGGCCTCCCCTCCCATGATGCTCCGCTCCTCAGCGGTGACGTACTTCCGCTATTGCGCTCCCACAGACTGCCGTCTGCTACGGGCCAGCTCTTTCGGCTTTTTCATCTTTGTTGACACCATGGACACTCCTCTAACGGCTGGAAAAGCGAACGAAAGACCTGGACGCATGTGTGCGGCCTGGCCTTGCCCTTTCGCGGTGTACGTAGCTGCAGTTGGTATCGGCGGCGGACTCGCAGCCGCGCGGGGAGAATCGTGCGCTCGTTCCCTTTGGTGCACCGCGCTCTGTTTATCCAAAAAGCGCGGTCTCAGATGTGGCCCCGCTGGTGCCGGGCCTTATTTTGCGGCGGCTGTAATTCCTACTACCGGCGGCATGTGAAAAAAGACATTTTAAACCGACACAGAACCCGTGCACAAAACGCGCCGGATCGGATCGCTTTATCAGCGGCAATGAACGGGAAGGCGCAGAGCAAACCAACGCCGCACTCGATCAGCGAGAACCCGCGTTCTGACAAGCTGCACCCATGTGTTGCATTCAACAGTGACGGGAAAGCGTTTGTTTGCACTTGTTTGGATAGTCGTGAAATGTCCAAGCACTCCAGCACTCCACTAGCAGATCAGCCGGCAAGACATTTCGGAAAACATTTGACAGATGGCGCCGTATACATTAGTGTGTCGCTACGCAAAACTGATGAGACGCTCTACTAAAACTCCCCTCGCGGTGTTTACATAGCGTAAAAATTTAGCGTTTAGCGTATGCAAAGGCCACAAACGCTGTACCAAAACTTTATTAGCAGCAAAACGGCGTGCGTATGCGAGGTCGCTTGCGTTTACAAAGCTGCACGCCGAGCGCGTACGTTTCAAACCTAGTGACATCGTTTAAATACACTGGCAAGCACAGTTTAACGCAGTCAGATATCAACCGTATGCTCAGGCAACAAGCAAGAGCTTATTTTATGTGGGACGGAGATTGCGCATAAAGGCCCGTTCGCACTTGTGACGAAAGCGAGCGAAAGCGACAGAAATTCCGTCGCTTTGTCGCGCGACGATCGTTTTTGTCGAATGGTCAGGACAAATTTTCGTCGCGTGACAGAATTCCCGTGGCTTTCGCTCGCTTTCGTCGCAAGCAGGAATGGAGAGTTCGGCCGCTGCCGTCTGCTACGCAGCTCGGAGGTAACCGCGCGATCTGCTCGGGCCGGACGAACGTGCATACTCCCGCATGGCAGCGCCCCAAGTGGCAGCCGGCCGCGTACATCACTCCTGGCGCCCGCCTGGAGCCCGCCCTCGGCACACTAGCCAGTATATTTCAGGCACTATAATGGAGGAAAGATTTTTTGCTTCCGATGAACCAAGTTCTTTGCCCCTGTATTTTTAAATGCGTGAAGTGGTTAGCACGTCGTCCTCACGCATCTCTGTATCGTCGTAGCATCGCTGACTGTCCGAACGAAGCTTGCAGCTAAGCCAATGCAGCGACCGAAGCTGTGTGTGTGTGTGTGCATCGCCTCCTGTGTGTTGTGGACGCCTTTGTTTCGCGATGAAATGCGACGTTGTGCTTCTGCGGGTGGATAGTTCTTCCCATGGTCTGGATAATCTTTCTCGAGCGACGTACGACTCAACCTCGCATGGGGTATGTGCAGTGTGCGTGGCTAAAAGCCATCGGCTTGTGCGCCAGAGTTAAGTGACTTGCTGTTCGTCCCCGCAAACCGCGCGCGAGGTGAGTACCGAATTTACGACGGGCAGGAGGCAACCCATCCTCTGTCAATCGTGGTTCGGACTTTCAACGCATGTTGTGACGTTGTGTTCGTTAGAAACGCATCTCTGGATTGTTTTGAAGTTGAATAAAATGTATGCGTCAAACCCGGGCATTCGGCTCAGGGCGTTCTCTGCGATTGCGTGAAAGAAGTGCCACGGGGCTTGAACGCTTTCTTTATGGAACGTACTCAGGTAAGACAATATCCATGTCGTGTTATGGCCGTGTTGCATTCAATACAAACGGTTAAGCGTTTGTTTTACACTTGTTTCGTTTGTCGTAAAATGCCCAATCACTCCGGCACTCCGCTGGCAGATCAGCCGGCGAGCCGAAGATTAGCAGACGACTCATCTCTTTGCCGGAAGTGCGTGAAAAAGCCGCCCAATAGCAGGATGTCTAGCTCATGACGAACATCTGGGAATCGATGATGTAGACATGTGAAGATGGCGGCGTCCAAAAACACGAAGGAAAGGGTGAGAAAAAAGCGACAAACTTTGCAACAAAAGTGTGAGCTTTCCGCTGCGCGTAAAAGAGTAATACTTGGCACAGAGGACGTTGACGACCCAATCTAACGGTTGCGCTAGTTCATTTAGTGTTCTCAAAATGCCTTTCAGGGCCCCTTTAAATTGATTAACTTCACAGTGAATAAAGTATCGTTTGCTTCCAGACAAGCACTGGGGGCAATATAAAACATGAGATATTTCAAATTAAATAAACTTGTGTCTTGCCTGCATGGCCCCCCTAAGGCTTTCGCTTGAAAAAGGAGAGACAAGACAGCAAATGTACCAGCCAGCAGGGTGGGCTGCGCCGCTTCCACGTGGTGGCAGTAGACGGGGTCCTTGAGGAACACAGTTTCGGCCTGCCGCATCGCATTGGCGTCCCAGATCCGAAGGTAGCTGTCCAGGCCGGCCGACGTGAACACCCCGGTGTCGCAGGGGTACCAGTGCACCGTCGACACCGAGAAATGGTGAGCCTCAACCCTGCGTGTGCAGGAAGAGCGATCGTGTCGGACTAAGCAATACGCAAACACGAGGAAAGCACCAAGAACAGCATAAGGTGCGCCAGGTAGTGCATGCACTAGCGGATGTGCGGGTAGTGTCTCGTAGCAAAGGGGAATAAGTTACGAAACATTCCTCGAACTTGCCTCCGGGCTCCCACAAAAGAGTCAATAATGAGACTGGAGAAATTACGAAACACCATATATCGTCACAAAGCCAAAGACGACGCAGTCGATTTGAAGGTAAACAAGTTTATTGGAGCGAACTTGTGCTCTCCTAACAACTCAACGAATACACAGGAGACGAAACAGCAGTCAACAAAGTGACGTGCGCATGCGGGTGTCGGCAAATCGAATGCCGTGGCGTCTGATCTGCGGGCATTTATCTTTCGGCGCGGTTGTTTCACGAAACGTCCAATTACATCGAGAACACTGTAGATCAAAGAAGATTATTCTAGGCTGGTGTCGTTAGTTCGAAACACTCTCCCCGTCAAAAGAGATAACAAGTGCGGCATACAAAATAATCAATGGAACACGTGCTTCACTTGGCACGCATATAACAGACCGCCGCGGCCGGGTGGTAAAAACAAAACATAAAGCAACCCCAATGCAGGGTCTGCAGCAGTATTCAGGACCGGTAAAAGCGTGTTAATTGGAATTCCAATAGAATACAAAAAGAAATTGACATTAACAAAAGCTGAACAATAGTTCTTTTTTTCCTCAGTGTGGCCTTTGGAACGTTGAATTTTATCAAAGATATTCATCTTCCATAATGCGATGCTTCTGATTTTAGATGCGACGCATCTCTTTGACTCGCCTTGTCCCTCCATCCATCCGTAGTCCGCACGCCTCTCCCCCATTCTCCTCGCCACGCCAGCTGCGCGGGAACGCCGCTCTCACCGCAGCGCCATCTTGCGTTAGCGCTCGCTCCCCTCACCATGCCAGCTGTGCGTCAGCGCGCGTTAGCGCTTGGTTAACACATGCGCATGCGCTACTCTCTCTCATTCCCCTCACCGTTAACGGGCGGTACATATAAACGCGATAACTGCGTCACTCCGCTCAGTTGCTCCACCGCCGCCGCTCCGATGACATCCGATGACCACCGATGATTTGAATGGAGACTAACAGGTCTGCTACCGCGATGGTCGGCGCAACCGTAACAAGCACCGCCCAGATGCGTCGCATCCCCCCATGGTTTCCCCCCGCGGAAAGATGTGGTCAATTTCTTAAATTTACAGCAACATTTTTGTGTGCACATTTGTTTGATTGCAGGGTTTAATGCGCCGACGCAACGCAGGCAACGAGGCGCGCCGTAGTGGAGGGCTCCGGATTAATTTTGACCACCTGGGGATCTTTAACGTGCGCCGAAATCTCGTACACACGAACGTTTTCGCTTTTCTCCTCCATCAGAAAAGCGGCCGCCGCGGTCGGGAATCGGACCCGTGTCCTCGTGCTCAGCAGCGCAACGCCTTAGCCACTGAGCCACCGCTTGCGTACACATTTAATGCAACAGTTGAAAAGCAGTAAATGATTCAGGATGATGAAACATATTGGTTCATCCTGTTCAGTAAGATGTTCAGGCTCTCCCCTCAGCATCATTGCGAAACCCCCATTGGCTCGTGGAGGGCTCAAGCAGAATGTCCACACAGTTTGAGAAGTTGCACCCATGTTTCAAGACTCAGGAGTGTGATGAAACCGTAAGCAAAAATAGCCGCATATCTGCTCCTTTCATCGCAAATGTCGACGAAAGACAATAGTTGTCTGGAGCCCCTCCCAAGTTAAAGCCTACCTCCTCTTTCCCGCTCCCCCCTCATGCTGTTCCTCTCCCGTCCCGCTCCTCCCAAGGTAAACACGCTAAAGGTTTGCTCAAGTCAATTTAAATTTACCGCGTTTCACTGCTCGAGACCAAGTGCCTCGATGCCAGCGCTGAGGTACGGCGGAGACGCACATGAATTGAGGCGCCCTACTTAAATGTTATAGAACCACATTGCCCTCCTCAACAAGCGTTTCAAATGGAAAGCGGAACCTACCCAGTGGAACATTTCGTTACTGTCGCCGTTTGATTTCTTAAAATTCCGCCAGAAGCTATAGTGGCGCGGGCGACAGCAGCCGACGGAGTGAATTTTTTTTTTTCTGCAGTGGATTTCATTTGCTATCGCAAAAATCAGGCATCCATTAATTTTTTTCAAGAAATACTGCAAATATCACTTACGCATTGATTTTCTGCTTCACATTTGCGTGATGCTTCGTTCTTATTCGACAATGTTGACAAGTATAACATTAACAGCGGATGTGTAGATCTGGCAGGGAGTATATAAGACTATCACGCAGCTTCTGGTTAACTTTGGCTGCGTGGCTGAATCAAGTTACAGACAGACATACAGACAGACGAAAATTTTTGCGTTTAAGTATCCCAAGAAAGACTACCGTTTTTATTGCAGTTATTGCATTTCAATGCACCAACTATATTTTTCGATAAACCTTCAAATACAACAGCATTTAAGTGTGTCACAAGCAACGCTACTTTAAAGGAGTACTGACACGAAATTTTGGTGTTACTTTTTTTCACTGCTATGCGTGCCTACCAGCCAACTAATCAGAATGATAGAATAGACGGTCGAGCACAGCGTAAACGTTCATTTATGGCATCGTTTATTCGTGTCAGTTTCGGTTTCGATGAAACGAACGCCGAGTGGCCGCCATGACAGGAGTTATAACGTGACGTCACCAATCTTCCCGTATCGCTGCCGCTCTGGAAGCGCACACGAGCGAGCACACGCGTGTGCCCAGACCAGCCGAGGTTTTCGCCGTCCCCACAGGCCTGGGCAGCATGACGTCAGTCCCAAAACCACGACGTGTACACATGCCCGAGCAGCACGCGCCAACCACAGCCAGCGCATCGGCTTCGTCACAGGAGCCCTGACGTCGGCAGTTTGGGGCAAGTAGCAGATGATGTCATGTTGGTCCGCTCTGGCCTTTCTCATGCGGGCAAATATTAAAATGGATTTTAAATATGTTTCGTTGAACGGTTGCTGTTGAAACTGGGAGATATCTCCTGATAAAAAGGAAGCGTTTTACATAGTTATCTCAGCTTTGAAGTTTCGTGTCAGTACTTCTTTAAAGCAGGTGCCAGCGTCGACAGAACTTGGCGATGGAGACCAGACAATGCTTCCACTCCTAAGGAGTGCCTGAAAACGCAGTTAAATTGGAAGAACAAATGACCAAAGACAGAAGAAATACTGGGGGTAATTCAAAAGCAAACAGGGTTATGAACTTTCCAGTGAAACGCCGACCTTTTCGCTAAACACACACAAAAAGTTATAGTTGGCACAGATGCCACAGACCACGTTGCCAGTTGACTGCACCCTTTGTTTTCTGCTAAACTCCCAATGGGTCCCTGAACGGACCTAACAAACAGGTGCCATTATGTTTACAATACAAAGTGGTACGCTATGCGAATTATGAGTAGACGAATGAATTTTTACTCGATGTAACAGGTTTAAATGCAGCTAGCATGCATGGCATTAGGGAAGTGTCATTTCCTTCAAGACTTGATGCAATAAGAAAGACTGAAAACATTCCCAACGAAAAAGATCCCAGGAAGCCCAAACGGTAATATGATCAACAGGCAGAGAGTGACCTACCAAGATTGCTAAGTTCAACCTTCAACGCCAATGAATGCGTACTTTGAAAGCAAACAGGAAAGTCTCTAACAGAACAAATGAAGTAGTAGAACATAGAATGCAGTGGGATTCCACAAAACAGAAGGTAACTGCTGTGTCAATGTAACAGCAACCTCCAAGTTGTTTGGCTTGAAAGGATTCTCAGCAAGCAGTGCTCTGTAAAGAGCAAACTAGACAACAGGATAGGGCTTCATGTATCTATCAACGTAATTAGGTGCAGTAAAGTAAATCAGCTATCTATCATGTTTCTATGAATGTACCTAAAGAATGCAAAGGTATTTCCACAAATGTGAAAATTTTTAATTACGCACGCAGCAAAAGTTATTGATTGCATTCTCAACACCAGGAAGGATGCATGATACAAACCAGCAGACTGCAATCAGCATTCACCGAAAAAGAAAGAAAAAATCGCTTGTTTTCTACTTTGTTCGTTAAAGAGAAAGACTGGTCAGCAAAACTGTGAGCAAGAGAATGAGGCTGCTCACTTGGCGAGCTTGCAGATGGCCTTGCACGTGCGCTTGACCTTGCCAATGTCGGTGTAGAGGTCATGGATGCCGATCCCACCGTCGGCACCACCCGAAAGGAGGCTGCACATATTTGCATAATGAATGGGCGACGTTCCGGCATCCTCTCTTCTGTCTATCAGCACTTTACAGGCCATTTATTCCGACAACACCAACATTTCACAATTAAAATTTTCTATAAAGCATTTGTTGGCAAGAATCGTTGCACCACAACAGCAAACAGTCCAATCAAAAAACTATTTTCTATTGTCGATATTGACATTTCCTATCTAGGAATGCAAGCCCGCAGTTTGTGGGACTACAAATCAGGCATTTAACACGCCATAACCTACACTCAGCTGGGCCTCTGGAAGTCAACATTAGCACATTTGCAGATATCTCACAAATAAGAACTTCTTTACGTATTTGTCGCCAATTACTAATGCAGACTAAAGATGAAACTGCTGTAGCGCGGTGCTTTAAGGTCAGCTACGTTGCTAAGGTATCTATTGTCTTTCGCATGTTGGCACACTGCACAGGTTTTCTATTTCAAAGCGACAAATTCCATTACAGGAACCAACTAAACGACAAACTGGCTTCATAATGACACTACCATCAAATTTGCCGCATAGCCGCTACAGGCGCATGCCAAACAACCAGGGCCAATAAATGAACAATGATTTCAATCCCATGTGGGAAGTGAAGGGGTTTGTTTGGCTCATTAGAACATTCAAGCAGGCAGTAAAACCAACTTACTACCGTCCTTCCACGGGATCCAGCGAAAGACAGTTGACTCCAGAAGCGTGGACTGGTTCCAGGTCTTGGTGACGGCTCAACTGCATCCTCTGCAGGCGTTTTTCCCTCTCCGACAGTTTAAACGCCAATCGAGACACAATTCCGCACTCGACTCGGTGGTCCAGCATCGTGGTGCGAATGTTCTTTACTTCTTTTCAGCGGGAAAGTTTGAATGGCGGCTTGATTTCACTGTAGTTCCGACAACTGTGCGCTGCCTTAAAGCTGTGCGTACTTGTCAGGTCACAGAGCCTTTGCTCGCTACCAATACCAATCGCTTAAGTGCGCTCATGAAACTACACGAAAGAAGCGAATGACAGATACCGCTGTTCGAACCATAGAGTTTCTCACTATGGTTTGAGCCACTCGTTCACTTTCTCGCGCGCGGAGAAGCACAGTTGAGGCCATTCTGCGTTGCAACTTTTTTCTGTGCGGCCGAAATTTCAGAGTTGAGGGCTCTTACGTCGTCACCAGTAGTTTAATAAGTGACTCGAAAACAGAGGAAAGACGTGCAAGCCGGGCTCCGCGAACCGCAAACGACGCTGACGACGCCACCAAATACGACGCGTACTTGACGTGTGCTTGTTTCGACTTGTCTGGACTTCTTTTATTCCTTGACTTGGCTAGTGGTGTAGCTGGCGGATTGGCTACCCCAGCAGAAGCCATTGGCGCGTTTTACAAATGTCTCGTGCAGGCATGATTTTTCTTCCTCCATGCGTGCACGCAGGGCCGTACCCAGAAATTTTTTTCGGGGGGGGGGGGGGGGGTATGAATTTTGGGAAGGGGGTAGTTTTGCTGAAAGCAACAGTAAGTTTTGTTTACGTGCTGCCTGGGAAAGATTTCGGGAGGGGTTCGAACCCCCAAACCCCCCGGCCGTGCGTGCACGTATCGTGTCATGTCCAGGCAACTAGTTGGAGCTGGTAGTATTAACTCTATGCCTATTACAGCAAGCTGTACCGATGGCGCTGAACCGAACCCGAACCAAACCAATATTTTGGCCGGACCTGAACCCGAACCCGAAACAAGCCGAACCACGCTGAACCTGAACCGGAGCTGAACAACAACAAAAATACATCACGATTACCGGTTCACGACGAAACAGTTCAACTATCCGTCGTTGGGAATGCCCGTTCCGTGTCTTTTTTTTTTTAATGCAGAGCATTTCTTTAACTCACATGTAGCGTCCGCCGTCCGTCCGCAACAGCTCAGCGCGCAGGCGCGCCCTCTCCCCCACTCCTCCTCTCCCGCATCACGCTACCCTCCTCGCTCTCAACATCAGGTCCGCACCCCTCCCCCTACACTATATAAAAAAATAATACTTATCGGCGCCTGGTTCCGATCCCACGACCCTGCGGGCGGAACGCAAGGTACATGGTGCTCTACCCACTGCGCCACAAAGCCGATTTTTCTTTTTAATAACAAACACTTTATTTACAGAGATATATACAGGATCACATCAGATGATTGCAGGGTATTCGTCATGCACAATAGTAGCTTTACGCATGCAGAAAAATAGGCGCTTACGGCCTTTACACTAGCATGGCGTAAGCATGTTCTGCCGGCAAGTGTGAGCTAGTGGCATCGTAATGCTGGCACAGCCGCATAGTTAGGGCAGTAATTACACCAGCACGAACGTTGTCGAATGGATGACGGTGCCTTTTGTTCACCGCTTGAAGGCAATGGGATGGCAGCGGAGGGAGGGGAAGGGGGTTCTGGGCAAGAAGAGGTGAGCAGGAGTGTTTCCCGGTCCTAGCCATCAAATTGAGTCCCATCTCCTCCGCTCCTTTACCTTAAATTCTGAAAGGACACGCGAACCCTGCGCCAGGGCATCACGCAACTCGGAGTCTGAGTCAGGCCCGTCAAGGGCGGCCACTGCCCACTGCGCCTTCTGAACAAAATGCCTCCACGCCGGCCGAGGGTGTTCAGCGCATTCGACAGCATCCACCCTTGCCCTCCAAAGCGAGTGGAGTCCCATGACGTGGATGCAATCTCGGAGGTGTGGGAGTTCCGTGTCTGCATCCAAGAACCTTAAGTTGGTCCAGGTGAGCTGACATTGTGTGCCAAAGGATCACTGCAGCTCGTCCCAGAAATACGATGCCGTATTGCACTCTAAGAATACATGCTCGCCCGTCTCCCGCCTTCCGCACAGCGGATAGTTGGCCCCTCCAGGGAGGAAGAAACCCAGCTCTTCCTGCCTTGCCTTAGTTGTGAGTATCCCTGCGTGCAGACGGAAGAAGAAATCTTTCGAACTTGTTGGGACGGGGAGCTTCCGCACACGCCGTAGGACGTCACTTTTTAGGCGGCCTAAAGGTGGGGAGCGGTACAAGGGGGGTGGGAGGGTCTGTTCCACCAAATCCCTGTAGAGCTTCCTCGGCTTCACTGCACACAAATACTCCCAGGAGAAGAGTTCCTGCAAGAGGGCAAGTGCCCCCGCCACTTCCCTGTAAAAGCCTGTTGCGCGGGCGCCATGTGCGAGCTCTGCTGTTGTAACGAGCCAAGGGGCCAAGTGTAGGGCGCCTACAGTTTGGAGAACCGCCTGGAGAAAGCCATCACTGCGATCTCGGAAGTACACAAATCTCTGTACAATCAGTTTAAGTTCCATGTTGACGAGCCCAAGACCCCCGGCTTCGGCACTCCAAAAAATGTTAGTGCGGCGCATGGGTTCATACGTGGATCTCCAGACGAAAACCGCAAACAACCGGTGTAGCTTGGCCACTGAGCCTGCATCAATAGTCGAGACACGGGCCGCGTACAAGATGGCCGGATATGCCACGGCGTTGCAAACATGTGCCCTAGAAAAGAGGGCAATATGTCGTGCTCTCCAGGGCTCCAAGTTCCTTCCAGCAGCTGCCAGTTTCGTCTGCCACCGGGGGCGATGGCTGCGCCGGTATCTAGGTTTACCCCAAGGTAGCGGGTGATGGCCCCCCTCCATCGAACTCCGTAGAGCTGTTGGGGTTTGGTGAGCCATTCGCCTAGCCATGCTCCCTCTGACTGCAACAACCTCCCCCGCCTGCTCTCTCGATGTGCACACAAAGGCGACGTCGTCCGCATAGGCTAGGACCTTTAGTTCTTCGTCTCCGAGAACCAAACCTCGGATCGACTTGGACGCTATTGCCATCCTGCAGAGAGGTTCTATGTACAGTGCGAATAGAATAGGGGACATGCACACAAAACACAAGTTAGCCTGAATGGGAGTTTCTTGGCTGGGATACGTCTTTTAAACTCCTCACGACAGGCGGCCTGCTCCCACGTGTGGTAGTATGATGGTGGAAAAACTGCCAGTTTACACCGGGGGCCACAAGCCGTCGTAAATAAGCGCATTTACCACGGTTGTACCTCTTCACAAAACGCTGTATCTGGCTGTGATTACTGCGTTTGTCCTAATGGGAGTATTAAAAACTTCCACGCCACCCAGGGTGTCGAACCGGAATTTTTTCGGGTTCGGTTCGGGTTCGGGTTCAAGCCTTTCGGGTTCGGTTCCGGTTCAGTTCCGGAGCACCATTCCGTTCCGGTTCGAACCGGTTCGCGAACCGGTTCAAACGGGTTGGAACGGGTTCGGAGAAAAAAAAGCAGGCGTGTTTTTTTCTGTTAATTTTTTTGTGTTCGGTTTTCGTTTCCTTCTCAGGTTCCCTTGTCAAAAACGAAGCCATAATGTATGTTATTTTGTGCAAACGTTTTGTTTTGGTCAAATCAAAGCAACCCTGCAACACTTTGTTCAACTTTGTTTGAAATTTTGAATGCTTGCAGAAAGTAGTCCACTAACACATCCAGTACTTAGATCAGGGAGTCAAAAAGTCCCTCAGACAAAAAGTACTGCTCTGTCCCCATCAGATAACTTACAAACTTGCTTTAAATATTTTTCTATTTTCCCCAGTCTTGGCGTTCTTCTACCGCTGGAATGACGTCATTACAGCGATGCAGCGGCTATTTTCCAGCTTTCTTTAAGTTGCGACATTAAAATGAAATCCACGAAAGCGAAGCAGAAACAGAAGGCGTATGTGCTGGGACGAGCAAATCACGCACTGCTGCTCTGTGCTGGCCATAGCTATAACTTTCGCAGTGCTTTCAGATGCGAAGATAAGAGTGAAAGCGTTATTCTAAAGTGCCGAAGAGTTCCTTTAACTGTAAAATGCACTGCAAAATGTTTTCTATAGTAGGTCCACGATTACAACATAAACTGAAGCGAAATGAAAAATTCGCTCGGACACATAAGACTGCGTATATGTATGGATTTGAAAGCCCTGCTCTTTATGGTCGCAAGTTTATTTTATTGATTTAGTTTCTTTCAATTTTCTAATTTAATTTAATTTATTTTTGGATCATAACACTGCAGATTTATACCCCGCAGTTCTTTTCTTGAAGAAGAAAATGGCGGACGATTACGACGCTCACTAATGCGAAATTTGAGTGCAGCGCGAACTGTAGTCTTCTCGGCGACGGCGCATAGATGCTGTGTCTCAGGAAGTGATCGCGTCATCAGCTAATGCACGTCGACACGCGGTATACTCTGTCGTTATCTCGTTAGGCGTCGCCTCTGTGAAGCACGTCTCGCGTGGTCACGGAGTTACGCCCTCCCCCTTACACTTTCGTCATACTTTCAACCTCCGCTTTCCTGCTAGCTCTATCTTCGGTGGTGTCTTCGTTCTCTCGGTTACAACGAGTCCGATGCTGAGGAACTACGCGAAACCACAGGAGCGGGTGCATAAGGGCTGCGCTCTAACGCATGGCTCTACGTAGTCGCTGTGCAGCCATGTGATCCACTCCCTTCGCCTACAAGTGATGGGCCGCACATCCTCTCCAAATAATGCGTTCTCGCCACAGTCTTCTGAAAGGCAAACACGTAGCCTCCTGACCAGTGGGCAGCACACGGGTGCCTCCGACGCCCCCCCTCGGTGCATCTTCGCCAGAATCTTCTGGTAATGGGCAGCCTCCCTGCAGACTGGCTATTGCCGCGCCCTACTATAAGCAGACGACCCGTCCGTCCGCAATCGTTTTAAGGTGTAGCATTCTTTGCCCACAGCCAGGACCGTGTAACACCCTTTATTTCTACAAAAATGCAGGTATAGCGGAAGTTCCACCTGTAATCGGTATAATAGTGTCAATGGAGATAACTGGTCGCACGAAATTTCTGAAACTCTAAAACAGTAATTACCGCAACTGGTGAACCATGTGACACCCTGCATTTCCACAAAAATGAGGATTTCGGGAAATTTCCACCTGTAATCGTTATTATAGTGCAAATGGAGATATTTAGTCGAACAAAAATTAAAATGTAGAAATAAGAAAAATGTAAAATAATTGCGGAAACTGGCGAACAGTGTAACACCCTGAATTTCCACAATAAGGCAGATTTCGCGACTTACAAATGTAATCGTTAAATAGCGCAAATGGAAATAATTGGTCGAATGAAATTTTGAAAAACTATAAAATAACAAAAATATTAGGCAATTAAGGAAAATAGCAAATTTAACTGCCTGCATTTCCACAATAATGAAGATTTCGCGAATATTCTATTTGTAATTATAGCAGCGTCAATTGAGATAATTGGTCAGACAGGATTTATAAAAACAACAAAAAATTGGCAAGTAGAAACTCACACTGAGGACAAGCGGCATAGGAATGATACGCATAAGTCGATAATTCTTTGAATTTCTGCAGAATTTTTTTAGTACCCTGGAGTCTCGCCATGGTACAGCATTTTGCGTTTCCGCCCCCTCCGCCCGGGCGTCTTGTGGCGGGCCACCCCTCGTCCCCAAATCACGCATCCTCGCAAGAATCGTCTGCCTGGCAGGCAGCCAGGCAGGCAGGTAGTTTACTGGCAAGCTGGCAGTCTTTTTGGCGCGCAGGAGAGCCTGAGCGCCCAACATCTTTTTTGGTTCCGCTAAATGTCTACGCACGCACGCGCGCATGCACCCCTGTTTTCGCACAATGAGGCAAAAGATTTTCCATTGTAAATAAATTGGTTGGTCTGCTACGCTTTTCATGCACCCCTTGTTTCAAGGGCGCTTTAGATTTAACACGAAATCATTAGCACTGCTAGAAGTCGAAACAGTCCGGCGTCGGCGTCAACCTCCGACTGTCAAGCGTGGCTGGTGGCGTTTAAAGCAATTTCCTTCTGCTCATCTTTCGTATGCTAACCTACCAGTTAGAAAGAAAAAAACGGCTTTAATGACTCATTGGACGTCGTGTACCGGACGGCATTGGATACGGAACCACCGGAGATAGGAACTTGCTAAATGGCACTTCAGCGACAGCTGAGAGCGGTTGGGCTCTAGGAAAGATAATAGCTGAGTGAACTCACAAGCAGCAGTAATTATCCCTCATAGAGAGAGGGAAAATGAACTTTAAATAAATCGAGGAAAAGTTTCAGAGAGGCGTCCTCATTCAAGGGGTCGAGTCGACAGTCCTTTCCATCAAGAGAAACTGATCTTCCAGGCCGGAGCTGGCCAAGGCTCTCTCCCAAATCTCTATGGAAACGTGTAGGTTGGGTGGATCTAGGGTGGACTTGTCGCAGCCGCCTACTGTGTGTATGAGGTTCCCAGGCTCTCCACAGAAGCGACGGAATGGAGAGAATTGTGTCCGGTCAAAGAGGTGATGTGTGGGAAGGTGTTAATCCGCAGGGCGCGGAATAATCTTTCCTTGTTATTCGGTAGCGATTTGTGCGGGAAGGAATACGTTCAACGGGAGAGCCTATAGTGCTAATTAATTTCCTGGTATGCACACAGGATGCATGCACTCGGGCTCGGCTTTATCAGCGCTGGCTAAGCGGGTCAAATGTCGAGCCACGACGTTGGTGATGTTGTCTGCCGGCGATGGCAGTATGAGCTGGTGCCCATACAATCCTGGCTGGTCTCGTTGGTGGAAGTGTTGTAACATGCGATAGACAGTTGGCAAAGTTGCGCCACGCCTGATAAGAGTCTGTTATGAGACTTTTGGCGCCGCTTTGGCTAAGCGCACGTGATCGCCGCTTCCTCAGCCTCGGGGGGAGGGGGGGGGCTGTGTTCGGGGGTTGAGATACTGCATCGGTGGAAGGCTGCAGAACGGTAGCACAAAGAAAGAAAAGGTATTGGCTATCAGGTGTCTTTCGCATCAAACCAGTTGATCGTTCCTCATTTTTTGTTTAGTTGCTTCCTAGTCTTACCTGATAGATATACACATTTCGAGAACCTTTTGATGAATATAAGACATTCATTAGACAATTAGTTTTTAACTTCAGTGCGAGATGTAAATCGTACGCGAGAAACAACATAAGAGCGTAATACCTGCATACAAAAGGCCTTTTATAGAATTCAGGTGGTCGACACATAACTTTCCGTCTATTTTGTGCGTAACTACATTTCCTGATTGGTCGAGAAAGAGAACGCTCCGAACTTTACAAATATCAAGGACCCCAACGCTATCATGTTTGGTCCGACCCTCTAATCCGCCTTAACTGACCCGCTAATTCCTCTAATTAATATTAATCAACACCGCAGTCACACTAATTCACATTAGTTCATTCACTCATCTCACTAAACCACCCCAGTCTACCCGCTAATACGCGTTAATCGACTTAAATTCATGCATCAAAATGCTATCGCATCTACTTTAAAAGTGCAAATGAGAAGGCCCCAAATTTTTTTTCAATTCTCATGTTCTCCTAGGGCAGTAACGAAAGGACACAACGGCACTGTACAAGAAAAAGTGATTATGGCGTAGAGAACTGTGAGTGTTTGTGTCTCAGTGCTGTTTTTATATAAGTGCCCACTCAAACTAACATAAGTGGAAGATGTGTATTTATTGTTGATGGTGTCCCTGAAGGCCTTCACAAGCGGACACGGATGCATTTGAATTAACATGAAAACTTCACATGATTTTAAACACACTGCAGATAGAAACCGTAAAGAATACACCATGATATGTTGCCACGAAATATGCGTTCTAACTTAAGTTATTTTAAATGTAAAAAGATAATGGGAGGAGATGGGCAATTCCTAAAGCAAACTAATAGTGTATACGGACTTTACATTATATTTACATTATATTATGCACGGTAATAATAAGATGAGAACCAACGTTACTATAATCGTTGATGAGAACCTTACGGGCATTGGGAACTGCAGACTATGCAAAATATTTCGTGGTGCCGTCTGGCGAATGGTAAAAATATCCTCAGGCGCAAGGTATGGTACCAAAATTGAAAACTATAAATCGCCGTTTTGAGGCCACGGAACCGGTTCGGAACGGTTCCTTCGATTCGTTCCGGTTCGGGTTCAGTTCCAAAATGGCGGAAAAAATACGGTTCCGGTTCAGTTCCGGTTCCAGGCAAAAATTCGGGTTCGGCTCCGGTTTCGGTTCGGTTTCGGTTCGGTTCCGGTTCCGGTTCGACACCCTGACGCCACCTCCATTTCCTTCTCCTCCTCCTTCACCCCTTCCTCCTCTACGCGTCCTTACAAAATGGCTGCCAGTTGGTGTCGTGTGTCGTGTGAGCTCCAGCGTCCCCGAACATTTATTGCCAGTGTGAACTTGCGGCCGGACGAACGGATGTGAAGTGCTTCCCAACAACCGAAGCTCGTTGCGAACATTGTGGAACCAGCCTGGACTGACGTGCGACGGACTGCAACGTCGCCTCCGAGTCACCGACCTTCGAGCCGACGGAATACGCCAGCGAGCCGACGCGAGGCCTAAATTCAGTGATCGCTGAGAGTGGCTCGTTAAAAACAACGCGGTTGTGCCTCTGCGAGGTGGTTGAAGGTAAGATTTTCACGTTTTTTATTGTACGCAACATTTTGGGAGACTTGTGCCCCTTCTAGCGTCAAATAAACTCAACGTGTTTCCCGCGCCACTGCACGGGCGATTCTCCGCCACTCGAGGTGAGCGTTGTGCTTGAAAGACGGCACCATGCCCGGAACGTCATTGGGGAGGCCGTACGGTGTGAACGCAATGCGTATTTGCGCGGGTCTCGAGCAGAACACTCACTCATTCACACTCGCAAGCAGAATGAAAACTGTCCGAACTCTGGACGGCTGTTAGGTGTTTTTGTTAGGCTGTGTCTGTGGCTTACTGGCAAGCGAGGGTGAAGTTGGCCGGTCAAACGTCGCAGGGCGGCCGCTTTTCCTGAGAAGTAGGTGTGGTGCCAGCCGCGCCTGCTACGAGGAGGGTGACTGCCGCGTGCCGCCGGCGATTAATTGCATTCACTGAAAAGGGAGAAGGTCGGGGCCCCGTGGGAGCTCTCCGTACGCTAGGCGCGTGTAACTATAACCAGCAAACGCCATTCGAGGGAGCATTCTGTAGAGTCGACAGACGACTGCTTATTATTTTTTTTTTCTGAAGGGGGGCACGCGCAGGTGTCACACCGACCGAAATTTTTCCTTAACTTTCGGTGAGGGGAGAGAGGGGCAGTGCGGGGGGTAAAACCTGAAGCTCGTTCCCAGAACACTACACGCAAGGAAAAGAGGGAAAGGAAGCATTTTGAGAAGTTGGTCGCCACAAGGGTCGCGCACCTTTTTGAACAGCAGAACACTTCGTTTTGACGAACTAGTGAGCGCGCAGGTGTCTCGGACAGAAGTGCAATTTTGCGTAGCTTTAAACAAACATTCAGACATTCGGAAAGTTGGACACAAGAGTGACAAGTGCAGCGTCGTTACAGTGCCGTTTCTTTTTTTTTTTTTTTTCAGGTCAGATGCCCAATATGCCTCTGTATTTGTTACCGCAGATTTAAAGCGTTTTGCTATCCCTCTAATGAATGTGCTGCTGTGGCTTCCAGGGGAATTCGCGAGGGGGTGCGGCAACGTCAGCGTTTGGGAGGCTGGTGCAAGCAAACAGCGCATCGACGACATGCTGACCTCATTGTTTGCAAATGGCTTAAATTTGTTTCGTTGAGGAGTGTTGTAGTAGATAAAGCTCTTTCCAAGATACCTTGTGTTCTCGATGTAGGTGTTTTGTTGATTCTGTGTTTTTATTGTCTTATTAACGTGTTCGCACGTATATCGTATTCATGTAATTTTTATGCAATAAATTGACTGTGCAGAAAACAAACTTTTCACGTTTCGCCATTCAACGTTTGAAGCGGAAAAAGACTAGAAATTACGCGATCCCCAACGAAAAATAAAAATGCGGCCTGTGCCCTTATTAAGAACTCCCAAATGCAGTAATAAATTCCACTGCAGCGCATATATATGAAGCGCACAAAAAAACCTCGAATGCAGGTCAACACTGCTCCCAATGCGCCCCCTGAAAACTCCCAGTTGGAGGAAACAATACACTCCCAATGGTACCCCTGGAAACTCCCATTGTAGTGGCAGTAAAATGAAACTCCCATATGCTACTGAAAAAACTGCCGAAATAATGGGAGTAATGCGAAACTCCCATTGGAAGGAGTTTTGAAAACTCCGAATTGGTACTGAGTTATGACACAAGCCATTTACTCCCATTCCGGCTTATTTGTGTTCTTTGTGTGGGGCAGCCCTGCCTGACCGACCATCCGATGTTGATTGGAGGCCCCAATTCCCCATTCATGATGATGCTGGTAGTCATTTCTGTGTAGCAGATCTTAATCCAATCTACCATTGCATCTCCTATCCCACATTGACTAAGGAGCATAAACAGAAAGGTGTGGTCTACCTGGTCGAAGGCCTTTCTAAGGTCGAGTTGTAGGACAGAAGGGGTAAGTACCTGACTCTGCCACCTCACAGACCGTCCGCATGCGATGCAAATTGGTGTTAATGGAGCGGCCCCTAAATCCGCATGTCTGATGTGTGCCCACCACACTACTGCCGACACAGAATGAAAGGCTACGAACGCGCCTTATATCCTTGACTCATTCAAACTACGTCAAGAAGCTGCTGATACAACGCATTCACTACCTGTGGACAGAACGCGAGGTACATGGTGCTCTACCTACTGCGCCACAAAGCCGACACAGAATGGGAGGCTACGAACGCGCCTTATATCCTTGACTCATTCAAACTACGTCAAGAAGCTGCTGATACAACGCATTCACTACCACCAACTCCCCAAACACTAAACGTTAACGCAATACACCCACCCCCTATGCGACGCATTTACTCGAGTCCCCCTCGCGGGGAGATGGGCCCAATTTTTTCTTTTTTTCTCTTTACGAACATAGCTGCGTATTCATTCCCAGCCAGCGGACATTTACACTCCAGGTCAATCACAGCACTATCAACGCCCTATTCGTGGTCACAAGTCGAGGAAAAGTACGCCAACCAATATTGAAATCTTATGTTGCTGCTGGTCGCGCGCAACCGAAATATCACACTGTCGGCTGGGTCCACTTCCGGGCACCTTACTGCGACTGCATGTGAAAGCATTTTACAACAACACAAAAACGTTAAAATAACGATTGATGAATGCATTTGCTATAATTATCTTCGTTAATATTTTCCTTTTACAGAGCTTAAAAGCTGATATTTTAAGATTCAATTTTTCTTAAAGGAACACTAAAGGGTAAGAACGAGTTGGCCTGTATCGATAGATTACGGTGCCCAGGATCTAATTACCATTATCGCGACTAGCTGTCGTTTAACAAAGCGGAAAATGCCTGAAACGTGAAAATGGGTGTCGTCGCCCCGAACGCTTTCGGGTACTACGGTTTGTGACGTCACAAAAGTTGTTGACGGCGAGCGATCATTGAATAAGTATCTATAAATATTTTTCTGACATACACAGTTCTTAGGTGGTTGAGCATGTCAAATATATGTAAATCAACACTTTACGTGAGCTCACATTATTTAAAAAGCCCATACTACAGCTTTTATAGATTGCGAGACAGGCTGCTTCCCTCACCCTTCAGGGTCGGCCATCATGCTTTCAGTGTCGTGTTGGAAAAGACGCATGTTCTAGATTGGTGCGCAATTAGCGAAGTCAATAATGTACGACGGTGAATGCCCGAGCTTCCGCAAGCAAGAAACCAGAAAATAAGCGGCAAAAGGATTTGATTGATTGATTGATTGATTGATTGATTGATTGATTGATTGATTGATTGATTGATTGATTGATTGATTGATTGATTGATTGATTGATTGATTGATTGATTGATTGATTGATTGATTGATTGATTGATTGCAGGCCACTCCTGTGTTCGATCCTCCCTTGGTGAAAACAGACGAGGTTGAATCTGCCATCTGCAAACTGAAGAACAGTGCCTCACCTGGCCCAGATGGCATATCCCCACTTCTACTCAAGGCCTGTGCTCCTGCTATCTCCTTTCCTCTGGCCACTCTGTACAACTACACGTTCCCCAGGGCCCTCATCCCTCAGGTGTGGAAACTGGCACACGTTATCCCAGTCCACAAAGGGTCAGGTAAACCCTTGAACGCTCTAGAAAACTACCGTCCAATTAGCCTCACCTCCATTCTATGCAAAATTTTTGAAACTCTCATCTGCAGCAAAATCTCCGAACACCTAGAAATGAACAATCTCGTATGCAACACCCAGCATGGTTTCAGAAAAGGACGAAGCTGTGAAACCTTGCTCTCCGTCCTGCACCACGACCTGAGTGGCGCTCTCGATAGCTCCAAAGAAGCCGATGTTCCTTCCCTGGATTTCTCCAGTGCATTCGACAGCATTAACCACAACCTCCTCATCACCAAGCTCCCAGGTTTTGGCATAACTCGGACGACCCTGCAATGGATAACAGCCTTCCTCACAAACCGCCGCCAGCAGGTCCACTACCCGGGTGATACTGGTCAGTGGCACACCGTGAAAACGAGCGTGCCTCAGGGATCCGTGATTGGGCCACTCCTATTTAACCTGTACGTCAACGACCTCGCGTCCGACATTGAATCAAGCATTCTAAGATACGCTGACGACCACATACTTTACCGCACTATCCATACCACGAAAGACCGGCAGATCTTGCAGTCCGACCTCCTCAAGATTTCCAGATGGAGTGATCGTAATGGCTTGTTTCTCAACCCACGCAAGTCACTATACCTTCGAATATCTCGCAAAAGAACACCGGCGGACGTATCCTACATGGCCAATGGCACTCGCCTACAGGAGGTCACCGAGACTAAGCTCCTTGGGGTCTATTTTGATCGCAGCCTGTCTTTCAGACCTCACGTAGACTATGTCTGCAAAAGAGCTAACAGGCTAAGGGGGTTCATAACCCGAACGTCAAGGGCCATGCCACATCATGCCTTCTGTGCGCTGTTCACAGCCCGTGTACTTCCAGTCCTGGAATACTGTTCCACCATCTGGAGCCCCCACCAGATTGACCTCCAAAAGCGGCTCGAGTCCCTTCAACGGAAAGCGTCGAAGACAGCGCTTCATATCAAGGACCGGGCAACCAAACTTCCCCACGAGAGGCGGTTGCAGACCCTGAGGTGGTCTCGACTTGCCGGACGCAGACTATTCTCCAGGCGGGTGCTCCTGCACAAGTTTCTGCACGGCGACTGTCCCATCCCGGAGGGTTACCTCCGGCGTTCAAGACGGGACCCACTAAGACTCGAGCAGCGCCTCGCACGCACCACTAGTGCCTCCTACTCCCTCTTCATCCAAGCCCCTGAGCTATGGAACTCCTTGCCAGTCGACGCTAGGAGGGCCCAAAGTGTCGGGGAATTCAAAGACTTGGTGCGGTACAGAGATGTGTGACCAACTGCACTGCACCTCCCCTCACCCGTATATACTACTGTATATACAACTATAACTCCCCTCATCCGTATATATGTTATCATAATCGTTTCATTGTTAACATGCAGCTGAGGAGGCAGCCAGCACTCTGGTGTATGGGCTCCTGCCTTTTGGCTGCCTCTGGCTCTCAGATGTATGGAAGTTATGCCAATAAACTCCTAGCGCAGGCGATGAGGCGCGCCGTAGTGGAGGGCTCCGGATTAATTTTGACTACCTGGGGGTCTTTAACGTGCGCCGAAATCTTGCACATGCGGGCGTTTTTGCTTTTCGCCTCCACCAGAAAAGCGGCCGCCGCGGCCGAAGCGGCAAAAGGAACAAAATGTTTAAGCGACCAGCATGCGGTTCTAATCTTCTGTTCTCCGCGCGTGGATGCTGCTATCGGTAAAGCGTGCCCGCGCCCGGTTCGAACCTTAGCGCCCGTGAAAGGTAAAGGGGTAATCTGTTCACCGCAAGCCGCTGCTGATAATCCGTAAGCGTCGCATAGCTCTATGGGCCCGGGAGAGCCGGACAGATATACTCATTTGTAATTTGTTAGCAGGCCGAAATATGTGGCCGGTGGATTATTCAAAGAGCGTACAAAAAAGAAATGAAGGAAGCTCACACTAACGCGCAAAACTTGAAGGTAGCGAAGCTGTACTACGCAACCTTCACGATGGTTTATATCTTAAACAATTGCAACCGATTTGCTGCTTCTTCTTCCCTGCCACAACGACCTTTACTCCATCATTGTTTTCATAGGTGTGAACTTCCTTCATTTTTTGGAAGTAAATCATTGGAGATCCCCTCGGAGGGGTGTACGTACGCTATGACGTGCCTTTCTCGTTCCGAGCAAGTGTTGCCACGAGTACAGCGAACGCTGATGATTCTTTTTGTGACCAATCGTGGCCAATCTCCCTAAGTAGGTACGCTCGGCTTGACAGACGTACGCCGAGGACGCTGAGCGGTCGCCGCGAGGCATGCGCATACGAGCGCTCGGCATTTTCTTGGTTTTGTTAACAGCCGGACGGTCGCCGCGGGGCACGAGGTCACGTGTAGTCGGAATTTTCTCGGTATTTTTAACTGCGGACACTGAACTCTAACGATTTGCTAAAAACAGCATCGCTGTTAAAAAACGTCGATCTTCACTATCAGCTTCTCGAGTTCGAGTGCTCGAAGTGGAGTGCACGGACGCAACTGATCGCATTTAACTGACACACTGTTTATCGCGCCTGGAAGGCGCCAGTGCGCGGGAGCTCGCTAGATCGGCGTCGGAAAAAAAGTGGGTGGCGATTAAGATGCTCGCAAATGCAATATTTGGGTGCAGCATCAGTGCGCTGAGGCAGCACTCACTCGTGGGTTCTCTCGACGGCAGTCTCGATGATGATGATGAGTCTTTGAGTCGGCGGCGCGAAGTGCGTCTGAGGCAGGGACCGCGAACTGCGTCTTAAGCGAACGCCCATCATAGTCACGCGCACGCCCCCGTCACGTTCTCACCAAGCGTCGCGCCGTCGAGCGCCTCGTGCGGGCAGCGCATACTGCCCCCTCCCCTCCCCCACGGCACACTTTCGGAGAGCGCTGGCTCCGCCGCGGCGAACCGCCCTCCCTCCCCAATTTCGTGACACTCTTCTCCGTTGGTTTCTGTCATCGTTCGCTTTTTCTTTCATTCGTTGGTCTTGCCTTCGTTCGCTCAATTACGACGGCGACGCGGCTCAGCCCAGAGACGGCCGCCAAAGGGCTGCGCCCTAGAAGCTCACGCGGCGTACCCGTTTCACGTATCGCCTCACAGGCGTCACAGGTGTGTGGCCTTGGGCAGCGGTTGATGCGGCGTTGTTGCCACGGGCAGCGAATCAGCGATACGTCAAAAAGCATTTCTTGTTTCGCTGGGAGCAAATTAGAAAAGTCCAAGCCAGCCCCCTTGACCAGCTTTTGTCGGCTTCAGCTATGGCTTGCAGGCGTATAAGCTACCGCTGCCAGCGTGAGAGCGCCTAGACCGTACCGGTTCTTCGCTCCCACTCTGTTACGTAATGGCTACGTCACGAAAAATGAAAGGAAAACGGGAGAAAGAAACGCCAGCTTTATTTAGTTATTTCTCAGGAAATAAGGCATCGTTGCTTATCGAACAAAAGCTGAGAGTGCTACAAAAACTATGATCTTTCAGTTAAAACAAAATTACATTCAGCCGTTAGTGTCCCTTTAACCTTGGTTGGAGGTGGTAATGGCACTTCTGTGTATTATCCCGTTGAATTTTTAAAATGTGCAGGGGCAGGCAGCCACCAGCTTGCTCCACCGCGCGTCAGCAACCCGCACAGGACCCTAAAGTACCCACTTGTTGCATTATATAATTGATGTGCATTCATAGGGCACCCACCGCGGTCGCTCAGGCCACTATGGCGTTGTGCTGCTGATCCCAAGGACGTGGGTTTGATCCCGGCAGCGGTGGCTGCGTTTCTGATGGAGGCGAAAAGCGAAAACGCCCGTATGTCGAGATTTCGGCGCACGTTAAAGATCCCCAGGTGGTCAAAATTAATCCCGAGCCCTCCATTACGGCGCACTTCATAGCGTAGGTGTACCCCGGCGCGTTAAATCGAACGGTTCTTTAGGTAGCTGTAACGAAGTTTTTCGCGTGTTTTTAAACAAAAGCATACATTGCTCACCTTCCGAGAAATTAAATCGTGACGCATCTTTCAGAGTTGCTGTAAACACATATGAAAGCGTTTAAGTAACGCTTACATGAAGCAATAGAAAGCGTTAGAATATACTGTGTTCGATCAAAAGATACTCGTCTCGCACTCCCCGCCACTATCTGTCTACATTGAGGATTCTTTCATTAGGTCCACCAACCCCGCTTCGCTAGGTTGCGATCATGAAGACAAAACGCAACTTTGTTCATTTCGAAAGAACAAGCTTTGGTAAATATTTTTTTTTATTAAAGAAGCAAGGAATACTTAAAACACTTTCAAATTTCGGGCTCTAAAAACACGTAATGTGAGTTGGAGTGACGTATTATAGGCAAGCAATAAAAACATAGTTATCAGGGAATATAACGCAGGATAGCATTCAAGTAGTATAATCAAAGAGAACCGGAGGCCGCACTTGAACTGCCCGTTCATGTTTCTTGCCAGTGGCTTTGGTCGCCGGCCGACAATCGCACGAGCAATAATAACTGACCTCGTAGTGAAATTGCCGGGAGGTGGCTAAGAAGTCGCCGCTGCCTCATATCTTTCTCTTAACATATCGATTGTTTGTTCGAAGCTTGCGATAAAACTGGAATCACTGTTCATTGGTATCACTGTTCACTGGTATCACTGGCAAAACAGTCAGTTTTTTAGTGGCCCAAGCTTTTATTTGGTCTTCACGGCTCTTTAGAAAGCGATCAATATACGGTACTTCACAATAAGGAAAAGTATGGAAGGTTCTGAACATTAGCTCCTGCCTTGAGGTCCTCGCAGCTTTCCCAGCGCTGTCATGGCCATTGCGGTTCTTGAGGATGAGCCATCGCGGAGACTTGACCGAGAAGTGTCCCGCGCACACGTGCACCACGGAGCAGAGGAAGCAGACGGCGCCCGGCGTCCTCCAGTCGACGAAGTGGCCCACGGTGTACGACAGCATGATGCCCATGGTGATGGCTGCAGCTGCAGCATGCCGCCCTGGGAGACAAGGGAACAATCGCCATCAACGTGATTCTGTTGTAACCCCTTCAAAGTAACAACGTTGATCCTCGTTGTCCCAGTGGTGTGGTCAAACAAATAGGTTTGAATAAACCAGGGTTGCCATTCAGGATCGGAAAGTCGTGGTGCGACTCGCTAGCTCCCTCTGTAGTTCGCACCCTGGAGGATGGTGAGGGTACCCACCATAATGGCTGGGTGATCATAGGCGTGAGCAGTATGGTTTTGTCGTGGCTTACATGCCGCGAGTGCAGTTTTTATGACGGAGGAAAAATAGAAACGTCATTTATCCCGGCGTCGACGCACGCTAAAGATCACAGTGGCTCTATACTCGCAACCATTAATTTAATTTTACCTTTTTGAACCCTGGATGCGCCAGAAGCGTTGGGAGAAAGACGCCTCTCTTCGCAAACCAGGAAGGTGACGGGGAGTGCATGGCGAGTTGAAGCGTCATGGTACGAGTATTGTGTATGTGCACTATTGGGGATGTGTATGAGTGTACAAAGTGTGTGTCTGTTTATGCTTTTTACTTGTACGCGGGCGTCGGCTTATCTATACGTCAGGAATTCGTTACTCAACACCTTCGAATTGAACTTCGCATGTATACTGTGTGCGCACGAATGTGTGTACGCACGCACACACGCGCACACACTGTAATGCTGCACAAAGTATTGCTCAGCGTGGTGCTAGTAGACACACATGCACGCGCATAGGGAGGGAAAAAAGAACAAACGCAAGGAAGGGCTCAAGAAAGATTCCTACGGATGACTACAGATGGTGGGAAGGCAACGAAAACACAAGCACGCAACCCTCTCAAAACCCAGCAGACCGCCTCTTCCCATCATCCGTCGTCGTACAGACGGTATCTTACTTCGCGTCGAACGACTACTGTTTACTTGGAAATTGACAAGCCTTGAAACCTGCGTGCGACTGCAGCAGGTGTCCGCTAATTTGAAATGTTCTCAGCAACACTTGCTGTTAATGAGTTGTGAGCCGCGAAAGCTGCGTGTGGCTGCACCTGCTGTTTTGTACGCTTTTGTCGTGCTAGTATTTTTTTTCTCTTCCTAG
The DNA here is from genome assembly GCF_048455015.1 of Haemaphysalis longicornis. Lineage (NCBI taxonomy): Eukaryota > Metazoa > Arthropoda > Arachnida > Ixodida > Ixodidae > Haemaphysalis > Haemaphysalis longicornis. Next base: position 64,741,255 of record NW_027526225.1, on the reverse strand, counting down.
CGAGATGTCTGTGGACAATGCCGAACGTTTGTCACGCAGTTTTTCACGTGTGCATGTATGCGAGTTCGCGTGTTTTTTCGTGCATGCGTGCGTGCGTGTGTATGTATGTGCGTTATTTTGTCTCTTTAAAACGACAATGTTATAAATACGCATAGGAGCCACCTGTTTGGACTCGGGCCGAACGTCAACCAATAATATTTTTTGAAGAGTATGCTGTTTCTCTAGTTTTTTACGGCAACCGATGATTAAAACTTCCTTTGGACAAGGTAGCGGCCTCAGACCACTGCCAACGTTTTGACAAGCGAACTTGTCTTTGTCAAAGAATCTTGTCGCTGGTCTGAGGCCGCTACCTTGTCCAAAGTTAAATTATATATCTTGTGAATATCATCTTCATCGCATGCAGGTTCGGGCTGCAACACTACGGAATAAACGTCGCGCTGCACCTGTCTCTCAAGGCCCCCTGAGTACATATATTGTAAGCATTAGGGATGTGTTTTCGGGATATTCATATGTGAAGACAGTATCATCAATCATTACCATATCCATTGTGGGCACCAAGGGGTTCGCTTCCCGATCGCTCATGGCTTGTCCCGAATGGCCATTATCATCTGTGAACAGAGGCTACGGCGTTGCGCTGCTGAACCCAAGGACGCGGGTTCGACCCCGGTCGAGGAGGCGCCTTTTATGATTCAGTCGAAAAGCGAGAATGCCTGTGTGTTGAGATTTCGGCGCACACGTTAAAGATCCCCAGGTGGCCGAAATTAATCCGAAGCCCTCCACTAGGCTGCCTCATAGACCAAGTGTAGCTTCAGAGCGTTAAACGCCATAATAATTAATTGGTACCATAGTTTCTCGGTGCGTAGTCAAGGTGATCTCGGCGATCTAGGCGGGCACGCAGAGCGAGACGGCTCCAGCGGCGACGTCTTTCACGAAGCGGCCGCACAGCAGGAACACGCCCGAGCCGGCGGCAAAGATGACGGCTCGCTCAGTATGAAAGTACATGAAATACAAGTAGCTTGAAATACAATACAAGTACATGAAATACAAGTACATGTAAATACAAGTACATGTACATGTAAGTACAAGTACGTGTAGATACAAGTTCAAGTAAATACAGGTGCATGAAATACGAATACATGAAATGAAAGTAGCATGAAATACGGACTACCTATCAGGCCCACGCGGCGTCCCGTCACTTGGCTGTCCACAGCGCCGGCCGGGAGCAGAGAGCTCAGCCTTGTGTGGGGGAGAAACGAAGACGGAACGATTGACAGAGTACAGCATCAGTGCACGCAAACATAGCATCGGTACGGAAGGCAGCTTCGGGCCGGTAGCAATTATATCAACTTTATCGCGAACTTCAAACAAGTGGCGGAGATATGAAGGGAAACAGACGAAGCAGTGGCGACTCCCCGGTAGCTTTCAGTGACGTCACTGTGACGTCACAAAATATTGTTCGTGCCATTGGCGGCCGCCGACCAAAGCCACCGCCAAGAATCATGACTGCGCACGTGCGGCGCGTGCTGACAACGCGCGTCCCCATTCTTCCCCAGCCGTACCGTCGCTTGTTCTCCACCGTTTTTCTGCTAGCCTCAGAGTGGCTTCACACAAGGATCACACGCATTTTATTGCACGGCTACTTTATTGCAGGCATTTTATTGGCAGATGGGCTACCAAGGGAGCGAGAGCGAGAAATTCACTTATGGCGCGGGACACGAATTCGTTGGCCATTGTTTAGGATGAGCTCTTCAGCTTTGCGTGCGCTCTGATGGGGCGCTTCTAGGTGTCCACGATGTATCCGGCCGACCGTTATGGCACCAACTATCTGGGGTCTTCGGGTGACGCACTGTCGCAGTGCGCCCGCGAGGCACGTCTGTAGTCGGCTCAGGGCGATATTATCAGTAGGCGGCCAAAGATGAGTATTGGTCGTCGGGTGCTGCCGACCAGCGTCACGTCACGCCGAAAACTGCACCGGAGTCCCCATCGTGCGTCCGAAACGATGAGAGTGACCAGGCGCTTCCAGGCGCTTCCTGCGAAGCTGCAAGGCATGGTGTATCGAAAGCCAGTTGGTTGCCATTCAGGAATTTCTTGGGGCCATAACACGTCCGGCAACGCGTCCGGTGCGGTTTGATGATCGAGGAGGGCAGCCGGTGATGCCATCTAAGCAAGCGGCATGCCCTCTGGTCCGCAAGTGGCGATGCTCGTTAAAGGAGCACTGACACCAATTTTCGGCGTTAATATTATTGCACAGTTCGCTTCCTTCACTCAACAGAATACCCTGGCTGAAATATGAGCGGCCTGCGACGCGAAGAACACAGTTCAATTGGATCGCATTTATCGCGCCGACGGAGCAGCGCGCGGAGCGGCACTCAGCAAATGGACATCAGCCGTGACATCACTCCAGGAGAGGAAAAAGAAGTGACGCGACAGCGCTCGTCAAAAACTCGTGACGTCACTTCACGCGTGCGGCCCCACGAGCGGCGAGCGGGCGCAACACCCTCTCAAGCGGACGCCGGTGACGTCCGCACAAAGCGGTGAGGTCAAACCGGGAGGCTGTCATATGCGCCGTTCGGGATGAAAGCGCGGTAATTTGAATCAAACGATTTTCAGGCCGTTTAGTGCAATTAACTATCGCGCGCTGAAGTATTTGAAGTGCTGTTTCAGGTTGGCCAGACCATTAAGCATCGATAAAAGCAATAAAAGTGTAACATAAAATTTTCGTGTCAGTGCTCTAAGAGGTTCAATTGGGAGGCACGCTCGCGAGTAGCAGTGAGGTTCGGACCGAGGGCTACAAAACTGGACAGGTGATCACACTGAAGAGCCGGTGCTCTAGCCGTAAGTGAAAACGCTGAAGCTAGGGCTGAGGGAGCTGATTGGCGTGCCCATTGCGTGCTCGTAGCACTCGGTGTGTGCTCCGGGAGGGAGCTGGTAAGAACAAACACATCGCGAGTGGCGAAGATACCTGGAAGCCATAGACGGATATGTCGAAAGTTCATTTCCGCCACCTTGGCGCTGTTCGCGGATCTAGCGTGGTCACTGGTCAGCATGGTGATCTGTGCGTGCGTGAAGTCAGGGGCCTCGGGGCGTGACTGACGGAACTTTCTGCCGGGGCTGACTCAGCGAGGCCTGTGAGAGCATAAGAAGGAATGGCGCTAATAGATGTCTGGTCTACGCGATTTTGAATGATTCGCATTTATTCCGAGACGTCTTGTGGGGCGGCGAAATAATCGAGGTTGTCAGCTGAGAGTCTGGACGAAATTGCCTCTTTAAAGAGAACGGGTCCTCCACAAGATCAAAGGGCACGTGCGTCAATGTCTTATCACTGATCAGGTCCTCGAGCAGTGAGTCAAGCTTGAACAAAAGTTCTGTCACAATTCTACAAAGAAAGTGGTGGCGGCTTTGGAATTCACCCTTGCGACCATGCGCACTCGCCAAATGAGCAGACTGTGACAGCTGACAAGAAAAACAGTTTGCAAGCTGGTAGGCCTGACGTCGGTTGTGGCATGGCTGAACATTTCACTGGGATTTTTTTAACAGCGAAGTCACTTATTGGCGGTCGCTGCTCGCGACAGCATCTTCCGCCACTCTTGGACGTTGCGCGTGCCTAGGAAGTATCGGTAAGTCAAACACAGGGTTCCACCGCGGTTCAGAGAGTGTTTTTACGGTCACCCCCGCTTCGGAAAGCGCCACCTCGCATTGCTCAGTTCACCTGCAGGCCATTTACGCTTGGGTGAAGGGATGTGCGCGTTAAATGCTTCATCGTGTCCTGCTCGGCACTGGTATACTCAGTGAACCACTGACCTCTACTAGTTTTGCTCCCCTAGTGGAGGTCAGTGCAGCGAACGTCCATTTGCCACGATGTTTCCGAGCTCTCGCTAGTTAATTCCATTCGGGGAGCCCGCGGCTCTCCCTGAAAGCGTTCGGATGGTCGCGCCCGATGCAACCGCGCAGTAGAACGTCATCTCAGTGACTCTTTACAGCCGCCATTACTACTGGTAATGAGGATATTTACTCTGCAGAAGTACTTTAAAGTGTGTGTCTTCGCCAGTCCACTCGCCAACAACGAGATTATCCCCGCGCAAGGCTCCACCCGCCACCGCTATTTTTACTGAAAACTTCTTCTGTACCATTATTTATGGAAAGTTTAGCCGGAAAATCTAGCTAGTGACCCCTGACCTGTTTGCCTCCAAAACATTGTTCGGATGGATGGTGCAAGGCACATGCGCCATCCGCAGCACGACCACTACCGGGGTCATTTCCATTTCGAGGCAAAAAAGTAGATCCTCGAAGTCACCGGGAAGGACGGCTAGAAGTGTCTTGGATGGGGACCGACGCCGCCACAGCTCTGGCGTTAAAAGTTCTGCCGTTCAGCTAAATGATGCCAGCGTTACCCCCGGAGTAAGCCACAAAGATAAAAGCTCCTCTCCGCCAGGAGCGCCACTGTGTGGATAAGGCGAAAAAAGACTTTGGATAAATTTGTTTATGACTTCTTAGTCAGGAAATCCACGGGTGGTCCTGGCGCCGGCCGTTCCGTCAACCTAAACGGTCTTGTCGACGGGGCGTGTAATGGACAACACACACTCCCTACTGCTCACAAAAAGGGTTTGGATTGAGTAGCTAGCACGGCATGTATCAGACCCGAGTTTCCGCCCCTGGATGTTGGCTGAGGCAACGGAGGAAGAGAGGCCAGTTGCGCGATGGCGGCGGTGGTCGAAGAACAGCTGCTCGATCCCAACGAGCTAGCTGGGCAGGCCCTTACCCCCGTGCTCTCGCGAGCCGCGCTTCTGCTATTGACAACAATACTTATCTTTACCGCATCCGCTGCTTGAGGCAGATGGCAGAAGATGACAAAACAAACGCGTGTGCTGAGCCCAAAGGCACCGCAACTAACCTTCGAAAGAATGAACTGTCGACAAGGCCAGGCGAACCATGCGCGGTCGAAATTCGAAAAAAAAAATGTTCTATTGTTGTAGCCGTTGAAGAAGAGGACACCAAGCGAAAGCAGGAAACTGTGACTAACCTTTCTGACTGCAGAGCATAGACATGTACGGGACCAGTATGGAATATTTTTAGCGTTTTCGCTCAACCGTTTTGAGTGGGATCCGTGTCCACGTGCATGATAAACACAACCAGGATTAATTTCGACCAGGCATGGTAGCAACAGCGGACGGAGGCTCTTTGCATGGGAACAGTACAGAATTGGAAAAGGCGTAAAAATTAGGAAGGGAGCTCGGGAGGAATCAAGAGAAAATAAAAAGGGAAATATGGGCTTTATGGTGGTTTTATGTTCTGGCTTTCGTTTCTTCTAAAACGCTGCTGGCAATCAATGAAGATTTGCATCCTTCGCCACTGCTTTGTTTTCGTTGCGGTTGTCGTGCTAGAAACTGCTGGATTTGAACGCCTTTAGACGCCAGTTTTTCTAGTGGTCGCAAAGACAAATAGCGGGCACAAAATATCTATGAAAATTTTAACATAGCGGTAAAAATTCGAAGTACGTGCGCAAGCAGAAGCTTGCAGTTGTGATCGCACCTCGCGAGGGCGTGCGCACTCATCTAAAAGAGAAGTATGAATACCAACTCTCATGCCTTTTTCTGCCCATCGCCTCTGCCGCAAATGCTCAAATTTCGCCTATACAAAACGCACAGTCTACGCGGTATGAAAAAAAAAAAAAAGAAGAAAAAAAGGAACAAACTATTGATTATCGGGATCAACTAATAATCTTAGAAGTACCCATATATGCTGTATATAAGGAAATGTGACAATCAACTAGCGTTTAGAAACAACCATGTAAGCAAAGGTGGAGAAAGTATTCTTGTTTTTTTTTTTTTTTTTTTGTTCGTGGGTGGTTAATACTTTTCTATTTCCAAGCGGGCCCGGATTGGTTGAGGTATTCAGCTACTGAGAGAAAGCTGGCGGGCTACATCTCCACCCGCGAGAGGTGTTATTATGATAAACGCAAAAATGCACGTCTCTACTTTACAGCATTCTGTTTGCGTACCAAGGAAGTTCAATTTAACCAAGGGGTCCCAGGCGGATGAAATTTTAGTGAACATACGATTTATTCGTGTTTATCTCTTGCGTTGTCGATGCGGGAAAAATCGAAAGGTATTTGCACACGTCTTTTTCTAGCAACAAGAAAACACAAATACAGTCTGCACCAAATGAAGCATACTTGATTGATTGATTGCAGGGTTTAACGCGCCGACGCAACGCAGGCGATGAGGCGCGCCGTAGTGGAGGGCTCCGGATTAATTTTGACCACCTGGGGATCTTTAACGTGCGCCGAAATCTCGTGCACACGGGCGTTTTTGCTTTTCGCCTCCATCAGAAAAGCGGCCGCCGCGGCAGGGAATCGAACCCGCGACCTCGTGCTCAGCAGCGCAACGCCTTAGCCACTGAGCCACCGCGGCGGGTAAATGAAGCATACTCCTCCTTATGAAAAAGCCGCTGACGTGCATCAATTACCCAGACTTTTGTGGACTCGGCCCTTGCGGAAATTCACAATCCAACATAGAGCACGCTGTTCAATGCACTCGACTTGTCGTTTCCGTGACAAGGATGAAGACAGGTACAATAATAGTCTGTGTTAGTGTCCCAACATCGATTTTACCAAACAGCGCCAAACACACTGCATGTAGACTGTTCAAAACAAGTGGAGACTGCGCATGTACTGGCATACAGTTGTTTAAGCACTCCAAAGAGGCACTTAATTCTTTTTTACGTGGGTTACGCGCGAAAGCATGTGCATGGATAAATGTGTTGACGTAGCAGCCAACGGGCCCTGCATAGTAGGCCATCTGCCTCTGTTGACAGCTTGCACCGCCCTTATTCTATGCCCCACTACCGATGAAGTTTTCGAGAATTGTGGTTCGGTATGTCGACGTCGCAGCAAAATGGCGCGAGCTTCTCACGGCAACGGCAGCTATCATCGTCACTGGGCAATCCACATCTGTGGTCATGACGTGTGCTGACTGGTGGGCTAGTTGGTAGCATTATCGAATAACGAACTGGAATATCTGGCTGGCCATTAATAAGGGAAGATTGGAAACTTTAAGTGTGCTTGTTAAGTTTGTCTTAGTGGTGTTTGTGTTCACTCTTTTCAATACAACCTTCATTCGTTAGTAAGCACTGTGTCCGTGTCCCTTCTTTGAGTCCTGCTGTTGTGCTCTGTGCATGAAGATTGAATGGGCACAGCACATTGTTAGGCCTATATTCAGCATTAACGCTAACCGCAACGCTGACCCAGACGATGGGCCAAGCAACGCAAGACTCAGTACATGCCAAGCTGCACATACTGGTTGGAGACGTTAGAGAGAGAGAGAGAGAGAGAGAGAGAGAGAGAGAGAGAGAGAGAGAGAGAGAGAGAGAGAGAGAGAGAGAGAAACGTTTATTAGTAAAAAAGGAGGTGTCGCGATTGTCCTAGAGGTGGTGCCCTCCTTCCAAGGACCCAGACTCTTCTGCTCCTCTTGGGACTACAAGAATCAAGTCCTTCTGAGTCCCGAGTTGGAGCTGGCCAGAGTTGCCTGCCATAGCATGACCGTATTTGTGGTGTTGTTTCCTGAAGCGCAGGCCAATGTTGCATGAAATAAGTTGCAAGGCTTTCCGAATTTATAGCATGCGTTTGCGTGTGCTTGAGGGAACATTTTGTATAGCCGGGATTTGCTTGGGTAAGCATTTTTCTGGATCTGCCTCAGTGTTTGAGAAACCGAGCCAGAGAGGTTCTTGTACTGGTTGGGGAAAAGGGTTCGTGCACCTTTCTGGACGGTGAGGCATTGTCCAAAGACGCTTGGGAGGGCCTGCAGAATGCTAGGACTGTCGGCCGCGGGGTTAGTAAGATCTCACGCAGCCTGATCGACCTTCTCATTACCTCCATATCCTCGAGTCCTGGAGTCCAGACAAAGCGGTGGAACTGATTTGGTGGTTTTGGCTCTAGTTTCTTAAGATGTTTCTGAGTTCTTCCATTTATGATATTTTGGAATCCGTGACTGTTTGCCTTTCGTTCTTGTGCTGCCCATACCTTATTGCCAGGAGGATAGTGCCCGTTTCGGCTTCGTCAGCAGTGGTATGTGTTAGCATGATGCAATCTTTGATGGCTCCTTCATGATCGAGTATAACGAGGGAGGCATTGTTAGGCCTCGAAGCGTAATGTTAGGACTAAGGTCGGGCCGGCGCATAATCAATGAAGATGTCAGGCGGGCGCACACCCTCGTTCGCGGCCACATGACGCGTCACAGCCAATGGGTTTAATTTAAAGCGAAGCTTTAATTGCCTCTCCCCGCGGCCTTTTCGGGGGTTGCGGCTGGCTGCTGTTTCCTGACCGAATGCGCCGCTCTGCCCGGCGGCTCCTTGCCCGCCGTTCTGGTGGCGGGATGGAGCCTAAAATTACTACAAAACGTTCCCGCAGCGTCCAGGACATCCAACCTAAAAGAAATTTCGCACAGAACGGGAAGTGAACGTTTATTAAGTCTGCAGTAAAGCGCGCAGAACCACTTTCAGAAGCAACAAGCGGAACTAAAGTGCCCCGCGCACTTTCGTTTCAACGCAGTTGTGCCACGACGCCCTTGAAATAATTTCAAACGGCGCTGCTTGAACGCAGTTATGCAGTTCAGAACAGTGACATTATTAACGATGTAAACATCATCGAAGGATTCGCTTTACGTCGATTCCCGCATATGTGTGGTATCCACCAGCTTTTTTGGAACCGTTCAATGAGATTTTTGGTCCCGTCAACGTCACGCCGCCGGCGGCGGATTTGCCCAGAACATGCCATTGCTTTCACACTAAACGTCGTAGTGAAATAAAATACAGAGAACGAGCGCGGCGTCGTTCTCCGTTTCTTGTTTTCTTCGCGCTCCGGTTTTTGGCGTTTTTGGTCTCCCCGCGAAACCGTGTGGCCTCGCCCACTTCCTGTTTAGGGTAATTTAGCAGCGAAGTGGCACACCACGGCTTTAACACAGAAACAAAACCTGTTGCACAGCTGCTTAGGCGCATCTGCCTATAGCGGCTTGCTTTTGCTTCCAGAGCACCGGTAAACCGCGATGAAAAGCGCTCCAACTGTTTGAGCGAACTGTTCATGCCAACCAGATGCATCGAGGGAATAGCGCCAGTAAAGTAAATGTATAACTTGTCATTGAAAATTTGAAAACGTTTTCTGTTCTTCCGCAAGTCACAAGCTGTTGATCGCCAATAACGTCTGCGATGGCTAACTCCAGCGTAGGGATCTCAGATTACGTCATTTTCGTGTCCCTGTCGGCGCTGAGCCTGGGTAAGTAACAAAATATCATACTCCTAACTAGCAAGAGCCTTGCAGATGAAATGCTGTATGGTCTGCTCGGGTCGCATTGCAACCAATTAACAACAAAGGGAAAGATAGTAGAATAAATCACTCAATATTAGGTTAGGCAAGTAGATAAGATTGTAATAGATCCCCCAAAACATGGGAGATGCGAATAATTTAATTATTCGAATCAAGTAACAGTGATTTTATTAAAAAAATGTCCGCGGACAACTAGAGTCTCCTTCTGGGTTGGGTTGCGAAAGCATGGAGGTGCAGTTGAACGCCATAGACGACTTTATTTCACCTAGCATTGTGGAAGGGCTTTGTAATCCTACCGCGTAGGATGATTTGCTTCGCAATCCGCTTTAAAAAAAGCTTTCGCATGGCTTCGATCTGTCACCAGCGCGTTGCGCAGCTGCTCGTTCAGGACGTCGGGTAAATTACGTTAAAGAGAGTAAGTTACGGAAGAGTTAAATTACGATGGTGAATTTATCTCCTTGTCTATTCACTCATTCGGCTAAGTTCTCCCACTCCCTTCACCTGCGGTGTACTGGCGTGCCCTATTACCTCTCGTTACTGCCGAGTTTAAGCTCTCGCTATAGAACTCCTCGCGGCACGGAGAGAGAGAGAGAGAGAGAGAGAGAGAGAGAGAGAGAGAGAGAGAGAGAGAGAGAGAGAGAGAGAGAGAGAGAGAGAGAGAGAGAGAGAGAGAGAGAGAGAGAGAGAGAGAGAGAGAGAGAGAGAGAGAGAGAGAGAGAGAGAGAGAGAGAGAGAGACAAACGCTTTATTGGGCGTTCTGTGGTCTAAGGGTCTGTAGTGGCCCCCAGCTTGAGCCGAGTGGTGACTTCGGTAGCTCTGTTGACTACAGCAGTTTGCAGCTCTTGGTCTGAGCTCCCCAGAACCTTCTCCCACTGCTCTTCACAAGTAATTGAAGGAAACGGGTCTTTAGGACATCCCTACAGGATGTGAGGAAGGGTGGCGAGGGCACTACTTTCGAGTCACGGAGTGGAGCTTGCACCGCATGCATTTTTTCCCCGCCCAAACCAGGAACTGGCCTGTACCTCTCCCTTCGCAAGCGGGGTCGCCTCAAGACGCGAGATGAGGCGTTCCTGGGGAGCCGAACCATCCACGCGATTCCACTGGCCCTGTCGATGATGGCTTCCAACGTCACGGCTGTCGGCGTCATAGCCTTCGTGGCCCACTACTACCTGCATGGACTGCACACGCTCTGGAACATACCAGCCTTCATTCCAGCAGGACTGATCGTTACCTACGTTTTTCTACCAGTCCTGTATAAGCTGAAAGTCACCTCCATTTTCGAGGTAATATAATTAAGCCCCTTCAGTAAACAACAAACAAAAAACTAGATGTTCGTTCCACAACGTGAGCTCGTACATTCGCCCACAGCGTACGTGTTCTTACATCTACTACTTTCGTCCGTTTCATTACTGTGTCATTGCTTGTCGAGTTTTGTCACATTGTTTGTCTGATAATTATTTTCACTTTTTTGCCCACTTTAAGACGGCGAAATTACGCACGCTGTTCTGTCGTGACAGCTGTCAATCTTAGCTCGGTATAAGTCCTCTGGAAACTTTTATACGCGGCTTCATGCACCCAGGACCCCAATCTTCAATGTTCGTGCTTATGTACACTAAAGAGTAAAACTGAAAGTCGTATCAGCGAGGGGAATACGAGAAGTAGCGCACTACCAGGGAGCTACGCTCACTTATGCACGCTAGCAGTCGACGAGCCTCGAACGAGCCCAACTGCACCGGCACACACCGACTATCCTGGGTGTTGCTTAGCAACGCATTCTTTATTGTTCACTTGTAATTGTATCTCTTTCTGATCTGGGTTAGGAGGCTTCACACTCCCACAAAACTACGTTGCAGAAACGCTCTTTCACACCGATACTGTATTAGGCTAGCGTTCCCTATGTCTTTCGATGCCTTCATATCGAAACGCTATGCGGCCAAGCCAACAGTCTTTGTGGCGCGAGGCGTTCATAAAGCGAGGCGTGCTTACGTGTCAGTTTGTGCGCTTGTTTGCTCGTTTGAAATTTGTTTGAGTGCTTGCGTATAGGCGGCTAAAACTCCTGAGGCTCCCGTGCCTTTTGCCAGCGGGATGTGTTCTATAGAGTAACGCGATCGACAACGCGCTATTTAATGCGGCATAGGCGAAAAAGAACGGGCAGCGGCCCAATGCGTAGCAGGAAGATTGGAGGCATTGAAAGCATAAGGCGAATTCGAATCGCAAAGCCAAAGGCTGTGAAGCGGCAAGAGGACGATGTCCTTCGGGAATGCGGTGTGGAAGCAAAGTGTCGTAGGCGTCTAATTGCTTTCGTAGTTTGAACCCTTAGGAAGTGCTTAGGTTGTTTCAATCTGTTTTCCGGCATTAGGTTAGTTGCGGCGACACTACCTCTGTGGTCGCAGTCGGTGATTTCTATGCGGATGTGCCGGGACCAATCAGGTAGCGGTTCACACATATTTTTGTTAGAGGAATTCGGCTTACAATGCCGCACTGCTCCGACCCAACAAATCACCCAAGGCCGTACATGCATCGATTGGACATTATCTAAGAATATGTCTGCAGTTGCAAGTATGGCGATCAGTGTATATATTGGAGTTATAAGAAAGCCACTGTGACCGTCTTTACTAAGCAACGCGACTTCATGGCTTCGCGCGTTATTCATATTATGAGGGCGGAATGGCCCACAATTATTTGGCTGCTGCCGACGTATGCCATGGGTTTGAAACCCCGGCACATTAATTTCCCTATGGCAACCACGCATCCGTAAATGACAGGCTTCACATAAACTCGCGACATGAATCTTCAATGTAGGGGGCATGCACGTACAACGACCTTAATAAATGATCAAAGAATGGAAATAACCGTTGTGGTGCGTTCGTTGGACAACCATTATGAAGCTGTGCACAGGCTGAGGCTCTGATTCTTCCGCACGGATTCTACGTTTTTTAAACCGAATACCAAAGTGAAGTATCAGATAGACTTTGCGTGCGTTTGAGAAAAAAACAACATTTATTTGCCCAACATAGTTTTGAAGAAAAGGTGGCGGAGCCCCGTATCTCGTTTTAGACGGTGATTAGAAGTCCCGGCTCTGGCGGCGTCTTCGGCCCTGGCTCACGCATCATAACATTCCTAGCAGTTTTCGAGGAAATCCTTAGTTTTTTGGATTCGGTCTGTAGACTGAGCCATTTATATGCGTTTGGTTTCCCCGATGAACCACAGTTTTGCGTGTCTTCCCTTACCTTTAGTTTCACTGTGTTTCAAGAAGTACGAAGCGTAATTTCGTTAGAAAAGGTCGTTCCGCTGAGAGCAGAAAGCGACGAGGCGCACGCTTTCCGAGGCAAGAGTCCAGAAAGAACTACTCTACTGCCGCCAGCTCTTTCGATAGTGCTTATACAAACACGATCTCCTCGCTAGACCAAGTAATTGCTAAACACCGATGACGTACCTTATGGTAATTCTCTGCTTTCGAATTTTTGGTCTTCTAAAAAAAATTATTGGGAGTATATACCAGGTTGTGAAATCATTAGGCGAATTATGAGAAGGAAATATAGGCATGGGCTGGTCACGTAATGCGAATGAGGGACAACCGGTGGACCGTCCGTTTGACAGACTGGCTGCCAATAGACCGCAAACACACTAGGGGGTCGGCCGAGAACTCGTTGGTGAAATTGATTGATTGTAGGGTTTAACGCGCCGACGCAACGCAGGCGATGAGGCGCGCCGTAGTGGAGGGCTCCGGATTAATTTTGACCACCTGGGGATCTTTAACGTGCGCCGAAATCTCGTACAAACGGGCGTTTTTGCTTTTCTCCTCCATCAGAAAAGCGGCCGCCGCGGCCGGGAATCGAACCCGCGACCTCGTGCACAGCAGCGCAACGCCTTAGCCACTGAGCCACCGCGGCGGGTCTCGTTGGTGAAATGAGCTACGAAAATTTGGGGGTGAAAACATGGACTCATCCAGTGAACACTCGATAGGCGTGGCTGTAAATCTTTGGGGAGGCTTTCGTCCTGCAGTGGACACAAACACGCTCATCATGATGACGACGACGACGACGATGATGATGCTGCTGATATACCAGGTGCATTGCGTTGCACTCGCTGGAACATGACTGTTTTTTAAGTGCGAATGCACTTTATAAGCGACCCTGAATTCCGGTGACCGCCGTCCGTCCGCATAGCAACAGCTGCGGGTGCGCGCGCTCCTCGTCTTCCTTGGCAACGAGGGGAGATGGGCGCGCGCTGCCTGGCCGCTGACATGGCACATACCCACGTGGAGGATTGGCCAAGAATCGGGCGTGAGAAGGGCTAATGCACCCGCTTAAAGGAGTACTGACACGAAATTTCAAAGCTGAGATCCGCTCTAGCAATCAAGTACAACGACAACACAAATAGGTGTCTGTGAATAAATGCATCTTTCTTTCTTTGTAGTTGTGTGTGTGTGTGTGTGTGATCTCTCTTTCGCGAACATTACCGAACCGCGCAAATTCAACTCCTGCATTCGCACTTTCACATTCTTCCCCTCGGGGAAATGCGGGGAATTTTTTATTGGTTAAGCCTTAAGGAACAACTTGTTCAACGGGTGCTTTGCATTGTGCTTGCCGGAACATGGCTGGTCCGTCTTTG